>NW_027466055.1:7160000-7700000 GCF_046127955.1 Nelusetta ayraudi | reverse complement strand
TTTGTTTACTGACCTGTGAAATCGCCAACATGCTAACACGTTGGAGATTATCGTCACCCCTGTTGCGCCCAGCCGTTAAGCTTTGCAACGCTTGAAAAGGCAAGATACATGGATTCAAGATGGATTTTTTTTCCCACTCAGCCTATTAGAATCAATTTCTGGAAAATGCTAAAAATTTTTAACACAGTTGATTTGCAAAATAGGCACAAATGAGCAAAGCCTATTCACAGCTCTTTAATTATCCAGAGATGAAGAGGTTGTGACTGCTGACACAACTCAGCAGAACAACCAAAAAAGCATTTTGTTGAATGGTGTGTGAACTTCAGTGTTTTCTATTGTTGCCGGGTTTTTTTTTCTTCTTAAAAGTTACTTAAAAAGGTAGACTCTCACCTGAGTGCACCCACGAGAAACCCATTTGAGGACGGGGCAACCTACTTTGTTTGGTGGGGTTAAATTATTTAACAAAGTCCCAAACAAAAGGTGCAGACATTTTGGAATTCGGCGGACCCAAACAACCCCAGCTTGCTCAGATTTAGTTTTTGCAGAGTTGCAACAAAAAAGCAACAACAGAATTGTAGAGCAGTGCGCCTGTTTGTCTGTGGGACTTCAGTTCCATCTGCTATGCAGTTGCAGATCAGGGATTGGTGGAAAGTGAGCGGAAAGGTCCTCTGGCAAATAGAAAGGGGGCGAAAAAAAAAAAAATCCAAACACAAACCCTGATGCAACAATTTGAACATTTTGCAGGCGACAATCCTGGCCTTCAATTGAAACTGTTTTTAATTTTGTTGTTCATGAACAATGACAATAAATGTATTCAAATTCAAATTCAAATTCATAAGTGGACTACAAGTGATTTGTCAGCGACGTGTCAGTTTATTGCACTATGAAAACGCAGGTGCAGGAAGTCGGTTGGTTTTGTTGCAGATTCAGCTCAAAAAAAAAAAAAAAACAACATCTTACCGCCTTCGCACGACCTGCAGGAACACCTGACAAATGTCTCGTGCTCGGGGACGTTTCTGGCACTCGGCTCTGTATTTAATGTCCACACATCATCGGGAATTGCCGGGGATGGAAAATTGCAAGTTTGCTATAGCAGTTTTTACGCACGTGTGGTCACGGCAACGACACGCTCGCTTGCATGAGGTGTGCGTCGCAGCGGGTAACTGATTGGGACAGACCATAATTTACCAGCGGACGCTGAATAGGTAGTAGTGGGAGCGAGCACCCCCCGCCCCCTTCGGGATTCGCGGCTCAACTCTGAGCCGGGAAAGAAAGATGTGCTTGTTGTTTTGTTTTATTTATTTTTTTCTCCTGCAGACGCTGCTCGCGCTGCTGACGGCTGCAGCTCCAGAGGAGGAACGTAGGGGGCGGCGTGCTGGCTGACAGCAGAGCGCCAGCAGTCTTCTTTAAACACGTTGTCTCGTCATTCCAGCGCAACAGAAGATGCATCATGCATCATATGCTCTCTCTCTCTCTCTCTCTCTCTCTCTCTCTCTCTCTCTCTCTCTCTCTCTGTCTCTCTCTCACACGCACACACGCACACTAACATGCACACACACTCCCACAGAGCGGCTGCCTCCCCCCACCCCACCAGTGTGAACCCTCTTAGCAGGCCTTTTGTTTCCAAGGCAACAAGACACAGGGTACGTGTTGGGTTTGCTGTCAAGACTTTCCATGTTTTCTTAAGTGTCGGTGGCCTGACAGGGGAGAGGGGCAAAACAAAAGTTTAACCAGAAGTGGAAACTTCTGACACACCAAACCAAGAAGCTGCACAGCAACTGATCTGAGTCTTAATGGTGAGTCCTGGAGTGGCCAGTGGGGGATGGTGGGAAGATCATTTCTTTTGTCACAGTTTCAGTTTTCGGCTCATTTATATTGAAAGAAGTTACCATAGGCAAATTCCTTAATGCATCTCTGATTCTGAATTCAAAAAAAATATGCATGTAGAAAAATGATGAGAGAATAATACCAGACCCCCGACAAATTCACTCCTCTTTCTGCAAAACCAGTGCGTCAAAGTGTTCTGCGTTGTCATCGCAGACGGCTCTTTGTTGTCCAGAGCAGGGAAGAAAATGCGTCATCGTTCACCAACAGTGGCAGAGGAGAGGCAGCTGCAGCACCAGGAGAGCCACTCACTGTCATCACACCGCTGAAGAGGTCACTGATGATGTCGCAGCCAGAGGCATCCTGACTCGACCCCTGGACCAGCTGAGTAAGTCGGGAAAAGGTGGATTTTTCCCCTTCAGTCCTAAATATTCACCTCATGCCTGGTGCAGACGGTGACAGTTGGGGTTTCACAAAATGTTCAAAGTCCACCGTTCTGTCCAAGTTCACAGCTTCACCAGATATGCTGGATCTGGGATTAAAAAAATGTTTAAAAAATATTTATGTCAGTATAAATATCAGGTTAAATATCAGGAAACAGGAAATTTAGCCCCTTGTTTACCCCCCCCAGCAAATTCACTGGTAAAACAGAAGCAACACCTGGCTGGGTATGTTGCCACTAACTGCATGGAAAAGATAACACTGCCCTTTGTGACATCACAAAGTCCTGGCTACCAGAGTCTTCTTGCTCACACTTTCCGAAAAGTAAAGCCAGCAAAACAAAATAATGATAAAAAAAAAGGAAATTACTTTTTCTTGGAGAGTTCAGTAAAAGGCCACAGACAAACTATTGTTTTGAAAACTGGTAAAATCAATTTTGCACAACGCAGGACCTCTAAAATGAAGCTGGTGCGATAGGACGCCTTGTCCACTGAATGTGCCAAGACTCCAAATGAACCTCCAAGACAGACATGTTTGTATTTCAAATCAGACATATTTTATTAATCAAGTTCAAAGAGAATTTAGCTTGTGGTTTATATTGCTTTGAAATTAATTCAACCTTTAAAAAGAATCACGACTAAATTATGCATATGAGACATACGGGGGTCAACCTGTTTGCTCTCATGCTAATTGAGCCCCGCGAAGGAGAGAAGACGAGCGAGGAGCCGACTGACGGGGTCCCGCGGGCGCCGCCCAGCGTTTTGACCTGCCAGCCAAACAAGGGAGAGGCTAACCTTAGCAGGCGTCGCGAGCGTTCATTATCATCCTGCGGCACACGTGATATTTAACATAGGGACTTTTCGTTTTTCCTCCCGCTATTAATTAGCGGCGACGAACGTGACCTTTGTGGAATTGTCACAGTGTGTCCCCATCAGAGCAGAGATCTCTGAGTCGGTCACAAAGCCCTGCTATGATGCTTGCGTGTGTGTGTGTGTGGTGGTGGTGGTGGTGGGGAGGAGGAGTGAGAGTGCACAAATGCTGATATTTTTGTTTTCAGGTCAACAAAGCAGATGAGTTGCCAAACTCGTGATGGACTTTTTGAACTATTGCATTAGAAACAGCAAATGGAAATTTAGCAGTTAGCTCCTGGAAAGGATTCACCTCCACTCTACTTTGTACTGTGGTGCTAAACCAAAATCCACATCGCTTCAGTGTCCATTAGCAAGTAGGTAGCACACACAAATCTTGAGGACCTCTTATTACATCCATTTACTTGGCCATGTCAAACCACATGCTAATGTTTGGGCCCGATAGCCTTATCTGAAATTTAGCAGAATTGGCTAGAAACACATTCATGTCCTGAAAAAAAGAAAAAAGAAAACTGCGACTAGCTTCATCAGCCTCGGCCGACAGGGGGCGCTCTCAGACCTCGCTGCCTTCCCAGTTCGCCGTGATCTCTCTGTGAACTCCAGTAACCTGTGGCTGGCCGCTGCAGTTCGGCCGCTATCTCGCCTTCACAGGTTTGAACCCCCACAGTAGCAGGTGTCATGCACAACACACATCATCGCACCCCCGCCCTGCCACGCCGATGTGCCAGGCCGCTCCGATCCTCGTCCTCTGCCTTTATTGCTTCCTGTGAAGGCGGCACGTCGACTGGGGTCTGGGTCTGTGCCTTCAGTCAGAACAGTGAGGCCCATGTCAAGATGCAGCAAAGCCTCCGCCTCCACCAGGCGGTGAGCAAGGAACTCACGGGAATGACAAGTACCACATACATTGAGATGTACATGAAAAATAATCACAAATGTGCAAAAATAAAAAAAATATAAAAATGGTTACTGTTATTAAAAGTGTAAACATCCAATAATAGCTCACTGGTCATAACTATTACTGACTACAGTTTGGTTTTGCTGCAGTTAAAAAAAAAAAAGAAATCTATATTATTGAGAGTAGCAAAGCTGTTAAAATGATTCAGATGCTCATCAAGATCTCTGACCTTTGACCTCTGGTCAATTGAGTCCAGATTATTCTGTTACAACTTTTTCATTTTTTCAAAAAGTTAAGTCTATTATTTAATCAATGGCAAAGCACCGGCAGTGAGAGCTAAGTAGGGGTGTGGTCAGGGGGCGGAGCTACCCCCTCTGCATTGTTCTGCTCCTCCTCCAGGTGTGACAGCAGCAGCGCAGCGTCACACACCTGCATCTAATTAACCTGATTGCTAATTAGAAGGCTGCAGCAGCTGGTTTAGGAAGCGGAAGACTTGTGACAGTTGAAGGTCCGCTGCTGAGCGTGCATGACTAGTACCCAAGAGTTTGGGGTTCGAAGCCCACCCGGGCCCTTTGCCCCTTGCCACAGACTGAACGTGACCAACATTTGTGAAAAAGAAAAACCAAAGCACATGGATATATATATATATATTTACATATATTATTATTTTTTTTAATTTTTGCAAACTTTTTAATGAAAGTTACCCTGTGAAGGAATAAACATGAACGGACGCCGCCTAGAGAGCAGAGACGACCCGACGACTGAAAAGGTAAGAGATCCTGTAGTCAAGCGTGGATGAGCAATGTGATGGCAGGATGGCCATGCAGGGTTTGTTTGCAAAGTATGGCCGGTTTTCTGTGATCTGCAATCCAGAAAAACGCTCCGGCAAACTCTTTTCTCTGTTCTTTTTTGAATGGCTTGGAGCGGAGGAGGGGCTTTGGCCCCCGAAATAGTGTGGAACCCCCTGTCTCGTCGCTGGCAACGCACGCGCAAACACATCTGCAGCATGCAGCCAGTGCTGCCCGCCTGGGCTGTCCCCTCCTTCCCCTCCCTCCCCTCCAGACAGCGTCCAGGAAGTGACTCGCTGTCCAGAGCGGCAGGGTTGGTCTGTGAGCTGTCTCCTCTCCTTCGATCTCCCGGGGTTCTCACCGCCGTGTGAGACGTGTGTGATAGACGGGGCCGAGAAAGAAGTGGAGGGAAAACCCTCCGTTTACCATTTCACAGGCCTGAGAGGACGGCACGGTGGCTGAGGGAGGGAAACAAGGGGGGGGTGGGGGGGGACGCACACGCGCATCCTGAAGCATCGTTTGTGGTTAGTTTAGGCCACTTAGGTGCCCAAACGGTACATTTCTGCTTCATGCAAGTGATGCATTATGCAAGTTGTATTGTATTCCAGTGATTTTATGCAATAAAAAGTAACGTATTGTTTTCAGAATTCCATCAGATTTGACTCGCTGAGCCTTTTAAACTGCAAGCGAAAAGGCCGTCGCTGAGAAATAACGCGGCCGCGTCGTGATTGACGATGTTAAATTTCACGAGGCGTGCGAAAACCCACAACTGCTCTCATGAATAAATATCTCCTGCGCCGCGCACGTGCGCTAAATCACTACGCTGTGCTTGAATATATATTTTTCTTTCAGATTTTATTTTTTTATTGCACGCAGTCTAACGAACTGCCATCGCACTATAATTCAATTTTCAGGCTTCGCTTCCCGCCAAGAAATTCTGCGTCTCTTTTCAAACTTGTAGACTTTCTTCCTGAACGCGGGGGTGTGATGTAATTCCGAGCGGCGCCCGTCCTCTTCGTGAAGAGGTGGCAAATTCCTTGTTTCTCCAGTTTGCGCAACAATGGAAATGTGGTGAGCACGGCGGTCTGCGAGCACTGTATACAGGCTTTATCTGCACAGAGAGCCCCCGAGCTGGTGCCTCTTCCCAGCTGTATGGCTTCCCTCTGATGTTTGGAATTACTGAATTGTAGAAATGCATCGAGGGATTAGTGGAAATTAATCCCACATAGGATTTCTGATATAAGTTTACTGAAGGAGGAGTTTTTCCCAAGTGCCGCTTGGAATGCGAGTGTTTTTTTCCCCTCCAGAGGATGTAGGCGGAGGATGTATGTTTCCTGACTTCATAACTCCAGAGATTAAAAAAAGGAGGGAGAAGACGAAAGTCTTTCCACAGTATTGAATTGAAAAAAAAAAAAAAAAAAGGTTGGTCATGTAGCTTTTGACCTTCTTGGATGGTCGTTGGTGTATTTACCGTCTTGAGGGGAAGGACAGCGTGACACAGCTGCATCTATTTTTTTTGTTTTTCTTTTTTACATTGTTAAAGTTCACAGGTTGCTTGTTAGATACGTGGGCTGCTTTTTAATGTGTCAGACTGCAGAGAATCATCCTACTGTAAATGAGTGAATGCTTTTGGCCTTGGAGGAACTTTTAATCAGCTTGTGTTTCTTTCAGATTTCACTAGAATTTATGGATCTCGGGTTGAAAGGCTTGTTTCATCGAAAAATAGTTTTATTTAACTTTACATCATGCATCAGGGTTCAGTGTCCCCAACAGAATGATCATCTTGTCAAATGTTACATGGCAACACCGCTGTCTTAACTGCTCTTTCATTCATCTCTTGACCAGACAACACAACCCTAAGATTATTTCCTCCAGAGACGTGGCCAACAGTACGTTTTCTTTGTACTTTAATTCTGTCGCAGCAGAGCCTCCTTTTGCAGCAAATCAATATTTTGATCTGCCCTTCCGCTTTCCCGCACAGCACTTTCTTGAAACGACAGAATCGACGTGCAAATGGACAAATTTTGTGACGCAGGCCGGAAATGAGTATTCCCTGTTTGAAAGACCAGCAGCCACCACTGTTGGCAAATGATAACACAATAGTGATGTATTTTCAGTGACTTTGTCAATATGTATTTTTTTTTCCATTTCGTGCCAATTGATGCCTTTCAAACGCATCCGAAAAGGCCGTAGCTGAAAGATAACGGCCATTGTGACAAACCACGTAAAATTTTATGAAGCGTGAATATCACACATGGAGCAGTGCAGTTTTAGTCTGTGTAATTTTTTTTTGTGTGTGTGTGTTTGTGCTTTGGAATGGAAAAGAAGACGCTCTGAGGGACAGCGCTATTGATTGCGGGTCCTGGAGTCCTTTTCTCAAGCTCACGCATTAGTTTTAGCTTTGGCACCATTGACATTCAGCTGGAATGAGGCGGGTGGCTGGTGGGGTAGGGTGGGGGGTGCATGTTGATTATCCCCGAGAGGGAAAACGGCTTCGACACGATGACCAACGGTTACGTCAAAAGTGCATTCCGTCTCGCTTTCCCGCCTGTTGTGTGTCCATTTGTGCACAGCGAAGGCCGGACGAGCGTCCGAACACAACAGGGTGTCAGAGGAGCTCTACTTTATTGATTTGACAGCTAGATAGCTTGTGTTAGCGCTTGTTTTTATTTGTGTGTGTGTGTGTGAGTGTGTGTGTCGGGGGCGGTGTCGATGTGAAGACACTGGTCGCGAGAAGAGTTGCGCTCCCTCACAAGCCTTCACACCTCTGGGAAGGCAAAGCAAAGCAAGGCAAAGCGTGCCAGTCCGACCGCCAGACTGGAGATCCTGCGTTATTGGAATCCATCAGTCTTCCACCACACGCTGCTCTTGTGTGTCAGGAATGACGGCCGTGTGCTCTGGCTGTCAGTGGAGGCCTGTGGATTTAGAAAAGCTCCTTATTTCCCCCCATAATGAGACAAAACGAGCATCAGGCCGTTTGTCTTTGATATTGATATTTGTCTTTGGTATTTGTTGAATGTGTTATTGGAGGAAGAAAACATACAAAGCTCGAGGTGTTTCCCCCATTTTCCCTGCCACTCCTTTGTCCAGTCAATGTCAGCATTATCCTACTTGTCGTTGTGCTCTTATCAGACTGGTTTATGTTGAATGGCTTTGTCGAGTCAGCATTGGCGAACCTTCATGAGAAAAAAAAATTCAGTTTTCTTAATCTCAGCTTTTCCTCGGCTACAGGAATGAATAATAAGAAAAACTGGATTCTTTTTGAAATATCAATAGAGGGACAAATGGAAACAAAGGCATTCTTGAGCAACGACGTGTGCGTGTGTGGGAGATTTCATTACCTGTGGAGGTGCATGGTACACACAGTGGAATTAGAATTGGAGTCATAAGGACAGTGGGGCCCCAGCTGCCACTCTGAATGTCATTAGCGGCGAAACACCAAACCTCTTTTCTTTTTTTCCAAACTCATTAGTTGATAAAACAACCGTCTGCTTAACAAAAACAAAACAAAAACACGGTGGCTGCCAAATGGGGACCTCGCTCTCCTGCACCCTCCTGCCAAAATCACTCCAGAGGGCTGCGAATGAAATGGCAGCGTCTAATTTCCTCATGCCGTATACGCTCAAATTCATCCCAGGCCTCATTTGTGCGGCTTCACATGGACTCGATGATGTGAACCGCCTATTTCTTTATTTATCGATTTTTTTTTTTAATTTTTTTTTTTGCATTTGCAGCAGTTTGCTTTACTGAGCAGCTGAGTGTTTCCCCTCCCCTCTGGGGGATTCAGAGAGTCCATGGGGGTCTTTTGCAGGGATGAAAATGAAAAATAATCATGTTCACTGTGCATATTCTACAAGTTTCTTTGGCGCTTCCTGTACACAGCCTGAGCAGCAAGCAAATCCTCAGCGGCGGACGAACAAACCATGAGACTCCTCGGCAGAATAACAATTTATTTAAATTAATATGGGAGAAATACATATTTGTGCTTTGTGCAGTTAAATGAAAGGCTCGTCTTATGTACACTTTATACACACACATACGTACATTTGTTTTAAATGATCATAACCTACCAATATTGATACTTATATCAAGGCCTGTGTATCTCCCACACACACACGTCGGTACCTAAATGACAACGTAAAGGTGATTTTTAAAAAAATTACCTTTTTAAATATTTTTTTTTACAATATTTTTTTTTAAGTTTTAAAAAACATTCATTCAAAGATGCGTAGTGTCAAAATTCAAGTCAGTTTGTCACCCTGCGAGAACTCTCATCGTCTCAAACTCCCCCAAAACCCACAAGTAACAGCGGTATATATATATTTTTTTTTATTATTATTATTATTATTTTTTTTTTTTTTCCAACTGATCCAAACGAACCCAAAGCGAGGCTGAAAACAAAGGCAAACACAAACCAGACCAGCCCCAAATCCACAAAGCCGAGATCCTGAAGACGCACCTGAGCACAAAGTTTTGAGCAGTGAAGCATATACACGTATGCCTCTTGGCACAGCTCCTCCTCTTTAATGTAGATCCAACAGGCAGTTTTGGTTCTGAGAGAAGAAGAAGAGTGGGAGGAGAAGAAGAAGAAATAAAAAACCAAAGAGCTAAAACGCGGCGAGCCCTTCACAAGTTTGCGTGGATGTCCTCGTGCCGCAGCACTTTGTAGGTGATCCAGTAGAAGATGTTGAATATGAGGAAGCTCAGGGGGAAAAAGGCTCTGGAGATGGTGTCGATGCGCTTGGCCCGGTCCACGAAGCGCTTGTGCAGCATGTCTCGGTCGCATATGGTGAGCGGCGGCGGCGGTGGCGGCGGCGGTGTGAACACGCTGGGCCCCTCCACCGTGGCACCGTCCTTGGTCTGCAGGCAGTGACCCAGTCCGTAACCCCGGAAGTAGAAGCCGCGGCTGTCCCTCACCAGCTCCTCCTCCTGTGGCGTCAAGAACATAGTGAAAGATTTTTACACATCCTAAAATTCCCATGTCTGTTTTTTTTGTTGCAGTAGTTCTCTTTTTGGTGGTACACTTTGGTGGTTACCTCTGAAGGAATTTCTTTGTGAGAAAATTTCACGAGCCGCGGCACGACCAGCAATTCTGGGCCCTAAATATCAGTTCGGGCCCTCCTACCATACAAAGTGTATTAATAATGGTATCATCTGCGGACCCACATGACTGCTGGGCCCATAGAATTGGCCATGGAGGTGTTCTCCTGGAACATATTTCTAACCAGGGTCAAAGCCTCAAACAAACTCACCTTAACAAATTGGACTTTTCGGGGTTCTCTGGCACAAAAGGAGGCTAACAAAGGGCAAAATCATTAGCAGCAAGAACTTCTAATTCTGAGTGTTAATCACAGAATTAACCTCCAGCTCTCCTTGCAGCTCCCTTTCAAAGCCTGCGCTATAATGGGCCTTTTTAAAATTCCTATTAATAAAAAGTCCTGATCTTGACTTTTACTTTGATGAATGGCGGCGCTTTCTTCTGTCTTTTTCCTTTTTTTTTTTTTTGGTCCCAGTTAAGGAGACGCTGTCTCCGCCCTCTGCAGAGAATATTAATAGACATGTGTCCAAACCCTGACCGCCCTCCACAGACGTGCCGTCTAAATCGGATGAGAAGTCGTCAGTGTGAAAAGTGAAGCTCTGGACGCTCCTTCTTTGCACCCAAACTTCATTGGCAGGTGTCGGGTGATCTGCTGTCACTCACACCTTCGTGCTGGTTGGCCAGTCAAATTGGCAAACCAGGCCTCAGCTCATTTTCCACAGTGTTCATTCTTCTTCTTCTTCTTTTTTTTTTTTTTTTTTTTGCATCATCACTCTCCTGTCTGGTAAGTAACTTGACGGTTGCTAACGAGGCGCCACCGCCCTGACAAATTGCCCCGCGCAGCAGGTGTCGCAGGGGGTTGTAACTTGTCACCGCTTAATTACGCTTCCCACGCCGTCCTGCACGCCGCGCCATGTCCTAGAGGCCTAATGGCGTGCGTCTCTAAAGATAATAGGCGCTCGTAGCAGCCGCACGCTTTGTGATTTCTTGGCATAAGATTAGCCTGCGAGTGCGCTGATTAGCGCATTATGCTCTGTGGAGGTGGATGTTTCCTCCTGCCTGATCAGGGATGGTTTGAATATTTAGCAGAGGTGGAGGGAAGGTAAAAAAATATGTTGACTTAATTCAATGGAGAAGAAAATGATCTTCTGGAGGTTACACGAACCAACAGCAGTTTTTCTTCCTTTCCTTCGTGTGTTGTGCCATCAGGTTGGAAATCATTTTCAGCCACATTTGATTTCTTAAAAAGTTCTCCATAAGCAAAACAGAATAACTGATTGAGATTAATGATGCGCTGGAATAATTTCCCACTCTAGGATTCCTTCCTGTTTGTAGTGCTCTGTTCTGCTGACATACTCCTCCGGTACGCCCTCTTCCTCCCTTAGGATATTATCTGTGATATTCTGGACTTTCCGACAAGGAAAGTCTTCATACTTGTACAAAATGGAAGAAAAAAAACATTAGGGTGTTCAGGCTGGAGGTGAAGAGGGAGTCTGAAGGGTTAAAAATGGACGACAAGCAGGGTTCGGAGTCGGGTTGGGTCGGAGGTTAAAAGAACAGGAAAAGGTTGCAGTGCAGGACAGGTTGTCACAAATTGGGGCTTGAAGTCGGGATGACAGGGTTGACTTGGAGCTTGGGTTCATGTTTTTACCCTGGCACAGATGCTGCAGTGCAGATTCCTGTAGCTGGTGCTGTTGCCAGGCACGTCGTTCGCCTTGCGCAACGACTCGACGCTCCCCAGGTGACTGGCGAAAACCTCCATAGAAGAGGAAGGCACAAAGATGCACAGAATTATCATCCCCTGTTCCGTCTCACAGGGGTTAAAAACCAGGCTTGGTCTTTTATTTCAGGAAGATTCATTAGTGTTTCACCCGCTTGGCATTTTACTGCGATGCATTGAAATGAAAGCACGGGGAGGAAAAAAAAACTACCTGTCTGCCAAAAATAAAGTCATTAAAGATTCAACCTTTTAAATTCAAACAACAAACTCATGCAGACACTCGGCAGAGCTTTTAATTAAAGAGGCGCTGGGTGTGATAATAGAGGGAATTATCTGCCGCTGTCGCGTTGAAGACGAACAAAGAATCCTCAACAGCGACTTGGAGTCACTTCTACCGCTGGGAACGGAAGCTGTCTGTTTAACTTTGAACAGTTTTGTAATTTCTGCGGATGAATGTGGGTGCGGCGTGCTTGACCACGGCTTTGCAGCTTGGCCAGAGCCAGAGATCCGGAACACTGAGGTGCTGCCTTCAAAGTCTGTCAATCTGAGACTCACACTCCCTGCTGACTCTTTTGTACACACACATTAAACCTTCTTTTTACAGACCTGGAAAGCCCTTCCTTTTAACCAGCTGTGACCGACTGCATTGATCTGGGCAGGGCAGGCAGCCCAGTCTACCTGTGGGGCCACTCTGATCCTGGATTCATTAAGCTGCACAGCCTGCCAGACGGGGTTCTTAAAAAACATGTTTGTCTTTTTCAAGGGACTCTACTTTTTGCTTAGTCGTCTTCATGCGATGATTATACCTTGAAAATCATTAGTGGGAGTATTTAGTTGACAAATGACAGCGTGATTAATTAGTAACCTTTTGAGTATATTTCAAGATAGACAAGTCTTTTTAAGATTCTTAACAATCAAACAAAGGCGTTACAATCACACATTTTCAAACAGATCCCATTTCCCTCTTAATCTGTTTTTTGACGTCATTATTCCATCTTTGAATTAAATTCAAATTTGTTGGGTTGTGCTGTGGTGGTAGAGGTACTTTGTCTTTGTCAACATAGTTGCAAGGAGATTTATGGACTGAAAGGGGGTCACATTAGTACCTGCAGGCAGAAACAACCTTCAACTTTGCGCCGTATAGCCGCAGTGGGCGTCACTATATCATTCGCTGCGTCTGTCATTGGTTTTATTGAGGTGGATGATCGGGGCTAGCCGTGTGTGTGTCTGTGTGTGTCTGTGTGTGTGTGTGTGTGTGTGTGTGTGTGTGTGTGTGTGTGTGTGTGTGTGTGTGTGTGTGTGTGTGTGTGTGTGTGTGTGTGTGTGTGTGTGCACAGTCAACACTTACTATCCTCTGCTGCCGCTGCTTTTTCCTCAGCCTGATGAACTCCTTGTGTTGCCTCGAGACAAAGTTGACTGCGGCGTACTCCAGCAGGGCGGCAAACACAAACAGGAGACACACCGCCATCCAAATGTCAATGGCCTTCACATAAGACACCTAGGAAGGGACACGTCACACGTCAGTGGGGGGGCTAATGGACAATATGTGGGTCATTCACGGTCTTCCCGGTCCAGCCCGGCTCCTTCGGCATGCACTGACACACATCTTAGGAAATACGGGGATGACTTATAATGAGTCAGTGGGTTGTGAGCGGCTGACACACAGCCACGGGATGAGTCACGAGTGCGACCCCGAGGAGTGCCCGGGACGTGCCGCTCGTGAGGGAAGTCACGTCAAAGTGGACCAGGGCAGAATTGTGTGGGAATTCCTGCCAATGAACCAAGGAGCCGTGAACAAAAGACGGTGGAAAAAAAAAACAAACCCATAAGGGCGCTACTCTGCGAAGTTGTGATGAGTGAATGTCACTGCACATGTCTGGACACCTGTGAATTGGTGTCCGCCTGACCACGGGTAGCTGGTGTCAGAGTCCATGAAGCTGTGAATCTAAAGAAGCATTTAGCTATCTAGTTGTGTAACTATTTCCATTCATTCATAAAATGGAGAGCTCCTTGTATTGACGGATAAGAATGACGAGCTCACCAACAAACCATGCAACATCTTTGTCACGTGACCATCCAGACTCACCTTGGGGAGAGAAGCTCTTGAGCCGGAGCTCTGTGTGGTCATGGTCAGCACAGTGGTGATGCCCAGTCCCACTCTGGCTGGTGCAGCGTCCATGTTTATCCAAAAGGACACCCAAGACAGGATGACGATGAGTAGGGACGGTATGTACATCTGGATCAAGTAGTATCCCATCTGGCGCTCCAGGTGGAACTTCACCTCGATGCATGTGAATTTGCCTTCAAAGACATTGTGTGTTTTTTATGCAATTGGATTGTTCTGGTTTTAGAGATGACATAGAGATTGGGTTGTAGATTGCTTGTGACAAAACGTCTTGAGAACCTCAGTGGTGTAGGGATGTAGTCTGTTTGTACCCCAACCACAGGCCCCAGTACCTGTGTTGTAATACTTGGTGCAGTAGCCCAAATCCTTTTCCTCCTTGAGCACAAACTGCGGGAGCATGAGGTCATCGGCCACCTGGACGGGGTTCTCAGAGAGCCACTCGAAGATCAGGTCGTTCATGGTGTAGCCAACTGCAGAGAAAAGCAAGACGACCATGAAGGGATGGCATTGGGGTCTGGGGCCTTTCTGTGTGGACTTTGCATGTTTGTGTGGGTTATCTGGATTCCTCCCATAGTCCAAAAAAAAAGAAAAATGCATGCGAGCAGGAATCTAAACTGGCCGCAGGTGTGACTGCGTGTACGAATGGTTGTTTGGTTTCCATCTGGCCCTGTGACAAACTGGCAACTTGTCCACAGTGTAACTCCGCCTTTGCCTGAGGACAGCTCAGAAAAGCTCCAGGACCATCAGAGACCCTGAGTGCTGGTGTAGCAGTAAATGGATGGATTTTAAGTGGCAAAACTAAAGAGTTTACCGAATTATAATTCTGCTGATTGCAAATGCACTACGTCATGCAAATTGTAAAGAGACAATTTTTTTTGACAAAAAAACCCAACATTTGACCAAACTACACGCTGACTATGAGGACAAATATTGTTACAATACAGTATCTTGCTTGTTAAAGAGTCAGGCTGACAATACTCTTCACAGTGCATTTATTTCCTCTCCAGACTCTTCAAGTGCTCCACTGCACTGTCCAATAAGGGCTCTTTATCACTCGCCGCCTTCCCTCTTAAAACTTATCTGCTGCGCCCCAACTCTTGGCTGAAATCCCGTTGCCATAGCGACGCATCTGTGCAGCAGAAACATCAGAAACCCTGCTTAATGAGGGGGGGGAGAGAAGGTAATTGTGGCGATGCCCATTTGTCCAGCTAGCAGCTATCCTCTGCCATCGTGTTGTCACAGCAAAGGTCACGCAGCACAGCTAGTCATGTTGTCGCGGCTCAGAAGGTCACAGCAGCAGCAGGGAGGACTCGTGGAGCGTATCTGCCCGACGGTGGCCGATGCACAGTCGCCCGACTAGAATCTTTGCCATGCACAACGCCGTCCACACTGTGACTAATCAATGGATTCGCTGCAAGTCTAATTAAGTCTAAATTTTGCAGGTGGATATGCAGTTGGGTTGGAGAAAATCCGGGCCCTCGCAGTAGGTCTAATTATTTGTCTTCGGCACACGGTTGATTGGTTGGCTCCTCTCAGGGGTTTTGCACTTCTTCTCTCGGTTCCTCGATCATAGTGTGTATTAAAAATGCATAGCGCACGCAACAACCACCGCGCTTTCCCCAGCACATCTGAATGCCACTGAGGTCTACTGGGACCCTTTAGGGGCCGTATCACAAAGACATCAATAATTCAAGATGTTACGAATAATAACCTATCCTCACATGCGGGGGGAAAAAAATACCCACCACTAAACACACATATCTTGTCCATGAGGTGAATTCACAATCCTTCATGCATCATGCACGGAACAGTCAAGGGGAATGCCAATGTACTCCTGCTATATACAGGAGGGTATTCCTCTATACTGTGCATCCGAACTCCTCAGCTGTATGGAATGTGATTATTTATTTTTTTTTAAAAGTTGCACCACCTCAACATATGCGCCCACCATTGATTTAGTAACTTAGTCTGGCTGTAGGTTCTCAGCGCAAGTTACTCAGTATGTTTGAGGTTAATGGGCGCTGATGGCTCAGGGCAAAGTGGAATGGAATAAGCTGCGTATATAGGGGGCTTTGATGTGTCGCAGTGAGGCAGAATCCGCTCTTTGGTTTTATTTTTTTATATAACTGTATAAGCCCGGAGCATAAATGGCTAGCAAAGACGATTGGCCTTAGCTCCCTTGAACCCCAAAGATAACTGGACTTTTCCTGATCCCATCACCCGCTTCGCTCCCACATTCTCGTGCTGATCACACGGCGTTTCCTATAGTCCGGTGGTGGCAGGAAGAAAAAAGGAGGATATGGTTGTGCCACTGTCAGCCCTTTTTTAAAGGCAACGCTTAAGCTTCCAAGGGAGCTCCAGGAACAGAAACCCACTCTTTACCATTTTAAAACGTGGTTTATGTTAAATCAGGACACTGTACTTGGAAATTCTTTCTTTAGCTCTGTATTCTTAATAAATACACTGAGGTCTAGCCCTTTTCCAAACGGTCATTACTAGTGATCCTGACCTTATTAAATTGGATACTGAGTGCGACGGTAGTTACCTATAACCAGTGTTTCTCAGAGTTCTGCCGTTTTGTCAGAAGCACTTCTGAAACGGTGCGCCAGCTTCATGGTACAAGTGTGCCTCTGTTTTCTCCCTATCGGCACTCAAACCCCTTTGTCCCATTCATGGGAATTTAGGTCACCTCAGGGCACACAGGGTGGGTCACTTTTCAGTATAATAAAGGGATCTAAAATTAAAGATTTATTATTTATATCCCAGGAATTGGTTTCATGGGGGCAAGGGGCTTACTTTTTCTGCCAAAGGTGGGACAAGGGTGAGTGGAGAGAACGTTATGCTTCCTCTGCATTTTATTAATGTAATAACACTCTAAATGGTCTCAAGTGCCTTTTGTACATTGAGTACATTTTTCAGTTTTAATAAAAAGGTTGGTGCAAGGGAATGGAAAGTAATGAAACAAAAATTAAAGGGGCTCACTGAGCCTTTTATCCATCAGTACAGTATACTTCTGAAGAACTGAATAGGTACTTTTCTTTTCTGTGAAAAGGATGCAAGTCATTTTAATTATCTGTGGAATGGGAATTACCATTGGAAAAGAAATCCATTTAAACCTCTTTTGATAGTAAAACAATGATATATTTACATTGCAGTTTTTTGCAATGCTTTGCAGTGTGGGATATTTGGAAAAGCGTAGAAAATTGCAAAGAATGGGGAGAGGAAAAGCTGTCAGCGGGGGGGACAGAAGAAGGGGAAGAAGAAAGGAAGACTCACAGCTCTCTAGCTGCATGGTGCAGGTCTGAATGTCCATTGGGAAATTCTTCAAGTCCATAGGGCAGGAAAGGATGAGAGTCAGTCTGAGATAGAAAAAAACAGATTGGAAAAGAGAAGAGGGGCAGAGAGGGGGGGCGGCGTCAAAAGCGCAAAAGGGTGTGTCGGAGAAAGAGAGAGCCACAGCGCTAAGAACTAAAAGGGTAAACAGATTAGAAGAGTCCTGAAGAGAGCAGCAGCAAGATGCTTTGCTTGGAAATAATGAAGTGTACAATGCAATCAATCAAATGCGCGACGAGACTGAACAGCAGAATGGACACTCTGCACAACTCTACCATTTATGCCAGAGTAATTGGTGCAGCCGTCGCCGCTTTTACTTGTTGTGCCGTTGTGGCCTTCATGTATCTCAGAAGAAGAAAAAGGGGGGAAGAGCTATTCGGGAGCCTGTCTGGAGGGAAGCAGTGTAATTACCTGCTGAAATGCATTACCCAGAGGCCACAAAAGGCCTGGTAGTGCTTTACACACACACACACACACACACACACACACACACACACACACACCAATTTGCTACGATGACACAGTCATTTTTTTCTACAGCCGAAGAACAAACACCACACTGCCATCTGATTAACTGCGAGTGAAGCTCTTATTGTGTCGTACACAGAGATGTAACGTGAACTCGCAACAGTGCGAGGAGGAACAGCTGAGGATTCATGTGTAGCTGTACATCATGATGCCATGATCACCTGATGCTGTACAGGACGCTGCCATCTTGGAAAATCCGCAGCAGCTTGTTATCTGTGGTGACCTCGTGGAAATTGGCCCCCTTTTCGTTGGCAAAGAACAGGTCGGGTTTCCAGATGGAGTCCAGCATGGACGGATCCAGATCCAGGGAGTCGTCCGGGTATTCGCTGTAAGCCAGGCGAGGGTCATTCCAGTTCTGCCGTAGAAATACGTTAAGCCTGTAGTCCTGCGGAGAAACTCGGGATGGTTATGGGGAAATATATCACCAGCGAATGGTACGGTGCAGATGGAGGCATCGCTCTGCCTCAGAACATCTTCAGAGTGGTAGATCGTCCATCAAAGATGCTTTTTCGCTGACATATAAAAACCTTGATGAGCCTAAAATGTTTTGTCTTGCACCTTAAAATCTTGAAAATAAACAGTAGCATATACCAATTGCAAGCCTCTCTAGCCCTTTAAGTGACAACAAACCAACTTTTCACGGAATGGAAACAACTGTGCAGCCCGTTCTGTCTCATTTAATGCATCCTAAATGAAAAGTATGTAAATGAGCTCTATACTTTGTTTCTTTTTATTTGTAACGTAAATGCTTTTTTAAATTGCATTTTCCCACACATTCCTTTAAATTATAATTGTTGATGTGAGGAAAAATAAAGATCTAGGTATTGCCGATCTCCCTCTGTAACTACGAGACATTTGTAAAGAAACTGAGTCAGTAGGCAAAGAGCTTTGCTGGGCCACAACATGGCAACACAAGCCAGGCCAAGGACGAAAATTACCACGCACATGGGCTCCAGCCTGCAGACAGAACACTTGAGTAATTAAATTATATTTCTAATCTCGGCAATTAATTCAGAATTCATCTTTGGGCTTTGTAGATTGTTCTTCCCTTTCTAGTTCACTTCATTTCTCTGAATTAAAAGGCACGCTTCACCAGTGCACACAGTGACATCATTAGTGTTGTCGTTCCGAGGGCTGACCTGACCGGCGGGTCTCGCCCTCAGGGCCCCCCCCCAACACACTCTCCAGCCCTTGGATCCCTTATTGTTGCTGAGCCAGCAGCTGTAAATGCAGACATTCTCCCGCACGTCCTCGCGGCCGCCCCCTACCCTGCTTTATTCATTCACTTCCCCAATTTTTCATTTTAATTGCAGAGTGGACAGTTCATTATCAGCGTGTCAGTGACCCGGCGGTCTCTCAAGGTTGCACTGGTATGCTCCAGGAAACACAGAAATGAGGGAAGGGCTTTGACATCACCCAGTACTTTAGCAACAACGCTGGTGACAAAGGCGACCAAGTGTTTTTGTTGTAGCTCTCTGCACTGAAATAATGGCCCTTGACAAACAAACTACAGTGGCATTTATAAATGCATTAAATATGTAGTCTGAATAGTGAAATCTTCCAGCTCCGCTTACCATTGTAGTTTCTGTGATGGACCCAAAGCTGTTGATGAAAATATTGCAGGTGACGTTCACAGGCGGTCCTGAGGGAAGGAAAAGACAGAGTTACTGACACATCGTCGTCCTCAGAATTCATACACAGCTGTCCAGTGAGTGCACACACCTAATGAGACTAAAAGTATTAGGAATGCAAGTTCCGATCTAAAGAGTTTCGTCCCTCAAATTTTCCAATTGCTCCTTTGGAATCTGGCCAAAACTAGAGAAAATACTCTTCTTTATCTCTACTATACTTTTGGAAAGCTTCCAAGTTTCGCAAATTCATGCTACTAATGTTTTCTAACATTAGTATGTGCCTCTGTCCCGTTGATGAACTCTTCAGAAATGAAAAATGGCTCTAGTAAGATCTTGGAAGATCAAAGTATTAGTGTTTAAAGCTAAAAGGCAACATGTGGCTACGTACAGAGTTTTTGATTGTTAATTGTGTGACGCCGCTACACTAGAATCTGAGATGAAATAATAATAAAGGGGTCTGTCAACATCCACTGGTCCACTACTTAGCTTCCACGGCACGGATCCACTTGTCTGTGTCTGCTGTTCAAACTTCCTGATGGATATTCTGAGGGGGCCACCTGCTTTGGCAGCCACTCTACCTTTGAAGTTGGGTCTGATGCGGGCATCGTATCCTGACGTCCTCCCCATTAGCTTGTCCAGGAAGTCGGAAGGCGACAGCTGTGGTCCTGCCCTGCCGGGGGGCTTTATCTCCTCCTTACAGGAGCTCAGTCTGACATGACCCGGGGAGGGAAGCAGAGTGGCGGAGAAACACAGAATGACAGAAGATTTAGGAAACGGTCGAGGAGGGGCTGTGCGCAGAGGGGTAGTGGGTGGTAAAAAGAAGAAGAGAGAATTAATGAGAATTTAAGAGAACAAAGGGCTCTAACAGCGACTATCAAGGCGAGAGGAGCACTCAGCGGGACTGATGGGGAAATGGGAGTGGAGAATGATGAATGAAAAAGTGTCAAATTGGCTCGTTACTGAAAGTCCCCGACTTGTCTGAGACTTCCTGTTTGACTCCAAAGACAGTGAATCAAACTGCACTCAGATGTACACTTCACCTTCTTCCTGACCCTTCCTTGCTTTTCGCATGGATTACCGGGTTTGCAGATGAAATGTTTACATAACTGATTGGATCGTCTTAATCTATGTCCCTTTGGGAAAGAGCCAATGAATGAAATTGGCCCTTTCAAACAAAAAGGATGCATTCAGACCTGTAGGGTGGGCATGGTAGGACTCCCTATTGTTCCAAAGAGCAACATTTGATTGAGATTGACAACGTTTTGCAGCGACCAGCATTGTTCAGATGGATGCACAAGATTCCCATTGTTGCCCTGACAATAAGTCTGGCTGACTGCCCACTTCTCTCTCCTCAAAGTCACCTGCAATACCAAGTTCAGCCATAAACAATTCAGATTGGAGCTTTTCTAAAAATAGGTCTGCAAGAACGCAAACTTAAAAATCTCAGCTGTCCGGGTTAATGAGCGCTGCACTGTTGCACGGGGAGACTATGTAAGCTCCAGTGAGACTCAGGCATCCACTGCACGGATTAACTGTCATCAAAAAAAGGAGGTGGTAAGAAGCGTGGAGAATAAAACTTTGAATATGCCTTAAATTGGGAAACCTCGGTTCATAACGGGGATGTTGCACCTGGCACGGTGGCCGTGATAATCAAAGCGCGAGGTCAACCCTTCAGCAATTAGGCAGAGCCGCACCTGTTATACATCATATCCCGCAGTACTTCAAAAGGTTTGGCTGTTGACTTTCCTGACAGCGGCTCATCGAGCCTTCCAGCTCACTGAGACTGGTTTTCTGAAGAAACAGTGGGGAGCATCCAGAGTTCCTCTGTAGCTACAGGCCACAGATTATGCTAAAGACTTTACATGGCCTAATTTGTGATTTGAGTTTGGCACATGTAATTCCTCTTTGTACCAGAGGAGGGGGATGAGGGAGAAAAATTATACATATGTAGGTTTAAAGAGGTCCTGTTGTAAATGCATTATTCATTAAAATAAAAAATATCTAAATATTCTGTTGGCATGTTATTTTGGAGGTATTTTTTTACACAAAGCCCCCACCCCCCCAAAAAAAACCCCACAAATAAACCGTGTAGTCTTTGGTCAAATGCTCGGAAAGTATTTATGACTGACCTCGGGAACTATTTCTTGCTGACCCATGTTTGTTTTTATGGCTGACTGCTCCACATGCCTGTTATCCAATTGTTCACGATCTGTCGTGGTGCGAAACTGGTGTGCAGATGGTGGCTTCAGCCTCCTCCCGGAGGCGGAGCTTTGCTCATGCCCTGTGTTCCCCTCTGTGTGAGTGGCTGGTCACTGATCCATCACACTGTGCCTCGCAGTGGGTGTCGCAAAATCTGCCACTACGGGATCAGCCTCTCTGATGAGGATGTTTGGGGCTTTAAAAGTCCCAAAGCAGTACGTGTCCTCAGCCTGCAAGTGAACTCTCAAGAAATGAGAAAAGCTCAATTTTTGGAAAGTGTGTGGGCTAAAATGCGCAACTGTAGAAATCAGCCCTTGGTGATAGAGTGCATTGACACCTACACTGATATTAGGTTAGTGGCAGAAAACAACTCGTCTTTTTTGCCTATTGAAAAATCTAGGAAGTCAAACATCAGCTTCCTACGACTTATTTCTGCTGGAGGCTGTGAACAGAGGGCTAAATACGCTGTTTTCTCAAGACCTTTTCAGGCTTTTTTGTGACTATAATATGAGCACTCTAAAGGTTAAGCAACAGTATATAGATCAAAATACCTCATGGTAATTAACTAACAGGAATGCATACCCCTTAACTACTAATTCCAACGCTTCATGTTGTGGTGCAAGTTGGGATATCGGAAGATGGATCATGGAGTCAAATAGGAGCATCCAAACAGGCCCAGGTCAGTGTAAAAATGTTTTTCCTTTTTTTTTTGTTTTTACTGGGATCTCAACTTGGTATGCAAAGCTGGGACGTCGCTGTCCGAAGATCAGCAGGATTACTTTGAGTCATAACGGGTCTTGAAACGGAATCACTAATGCCAACCTGTCTGGCTCTGGAGGCCAAAGTACAAAGGATGCCATAAGATTTAAAGCGGAGCCAGACTCCTGACAGGATCACTACGTAGGGACTAGCAGGTCTGCTGCCACGTCTACTTCAGTTATACTCATAATCACTCTACTCTGGTCCCCCGAGGAGAAGGTTGGTCGCACTGATTTGGTACATTGTAAAGGAGCAGCCGAAGCATTACTCAGGCTGAAGAGCCCAGTTTTACTGCAAAACCCTCCAAGTTTCTGGACCCCAGTAGCTCTCAACTGCCAGCGCTGGATGGCTGAAAATCCATCCAAGTACCTTCAAAACTTTTTGATGATTTTCCCAGTCAAGCTGTGCGCAGATCTCTGTTTTTCTTACATCATAAAGCTCAAATCTCACCGGTCCCCTGACTGCACTCCACTCGCTGCTTCTGGCTCGAGTTCACTTTATAGCATTTGCCCCGTCGTTGCAGCCCCTTTCCTCAGTCTATATCGCTCTCCCGCTCTTGCAGAAATGCACACTTTCAGACTCTAACAGGTACGCGGGGAAATAGATTTACAGCCCGACTCGGAGTAAACCATTCATAACAAACTATCCGCCCTGTTCACTGCTTGTTTTACACATCCAAACAAAACAATAAAATATCCCGTTAGGTCTGGAGTGTGATTTTCTCTGACAGGCGCTCCCAAGCCCTCACAGACAAATGACTGTGACAGCGCTTTGTTTGGTTCCAAAGGAAATACTGATGGGAGAAGAACGGCTGTGAAACGCGAGTGGCTGTGAGAGATACATTCTGACACAGCCGGCTGAGTCTCAGCGTGCCGGAGTCGGCGAAGTCCATTAGATGAGATTGACTCCATCGCTGTACTGTGTATTCTGGTGTACTTTGAGTCAGCACTGTTTGCCCTCACCTTTCCACGCCCACAAATAGACTTGAAATGCACTCTGGGTAGAAATATGTCATATTAACAGTATTAGTAAGAGAAACCTGCTTTACAAATGGCAGCAGTGTAATGTGCTGTTATTTCTACGGCACATCTCTTTACCAAACACCACGGGGGTTGCCTACAGTTTTAAAAGGAATCACTGTTATTATGCAAAAGTCACTTTACCAGCGTTGACTTTGATAGGATACCAGTTACTGCAACATGAGTTCATCTCTTCAGTGACCTCCCTCTGAATGCATGAAGCCTGTTCTTTACTTTTTTTTGCCCATCTTTGCAGAAACTATTAGCTAAAACACATTTGTTCCAATTAGCCCTTTGTGATGTCACTGACGGCTGTAGCAGTCAGGTGTTGGTTCCCCGCACTGAGCGCACAGAGTCAATCATGTTCTTGTCCCAGCATAGCATCACTTCTAGCAGGAAGCTGAAGCCAAGCACTGTTTCAGGAGGCTGCAAAAACATCTACAGATCTACAGAATGGAGATTAATAATTAAAATTAGACACAACGTGGGACCTTTTGAGTTCTAAAACATTTCTGTTGAAGCCCCCCATATTAATTTCCATTTCCATTATATAATGAATGCAGAGCCTCAATCCTTTAATCCCCAATTTTAGTGTACTTAAACGTGAACAACTTGCTAATTCTCTGACAAGGAATTCTGGTCAAGCACTAAATTGACATAAATACTGTACACGTGGATTAAAAGACATCTCTGTCTCTAGATTTGAAGTTTTGTTTTCTGAAAGTCGGTTAAAAACAAACAAACAAAAAAAAAGATGGTTGACGGCTCAACTTCTCACCCCAAGCTGTGGGAGGAGCTGCAGGTTCCCCCCCTCCCTCAGGGTCTGAATCACCTCCCATTCATCCCTCCTGCATTATTAAGTGGACACCTTGCTGAGGCTCCGGTGCCGGCAATCTTATATTGTGCAGCTGGGGAGAAAAACGAGACAGCCCAAGTCTGTTTACCAGCATTGGAAAGACTTTGATCTCCGAGTGGCTGGAGCCAAGAAACCTGGCTGACTTTGACAGGGAGTGTTGAAAACAAGATACAGGCAGGCAGGAAGTGGAGGCCGTCTTCAATATTCACTCTTGTCTAACTCTGCTCAACACAAGTTTATCTTGTGCCTGGATGGAATATTTGGGTAGAAATAATATCTCGCAGCGACTCTTACACTACAAGTGCAACTACAAGTGGCTCCCCGGAAGCCTTCAAAGCTAAATTATGTGCCGCTTTGTCTGGATGGTTCAATTATTAAGATGCTCTTTACTGACATTTAATGAGCGTGACCTTTCGCTTCCATCTCCGCCCCTTTCATCGGAGCGCTGGGCCAGACTGCTGGCACGAATATGGAAACGGCTCACTCTCCCTCTGCTACGGAGGGACTTCAAGCTGTCAGGCTCTCCTGTTGGTTTATGGCTTTCTTTGGCTTTGCAAAACAAACGTGAGTTGCATTTCTGTGCACAGTTAAAGGAGGGTGAGGGGGGTGGGGGTATTAGAGAAATGGTGTGTAAAAATCAGGCAGCTGTCGACGAATAATTTAGTCTTACTTTGCACCACCTTCCCCTCACCAACACACACACACTTCAGCGCTTCTAGATGAAACAACTCCGGTTGTTTTGTTTTATCACCCGCGCTCGCATAAACCCAAATGACAGTCATCAGAGTTGAGCACTTCTATGAAAAATATCTGATCAAGCGTGAAGAGCCGCCAATGTGCAACTAAAGAGCTATTTTGCCATTGGTTGCTATTCCGCACCAGCTGGCCCTGAATATATATATATATAAAAAAAAATATTCCAACCATTTATTTTCATAAAAACGAATGAGTAGAAATGTCATTTTCAGAGACACGGCGCTGCCATGTTTTTCTCTTTTGTCCTCTGAAAAAAAAAAAAGAAACTGCTCCTCACAGCACAAGACCTCTATTGTTACCATTGCTATCATTATGACAGAAATAGAGCTAATCAGAGTGCAGCACAGTCTGGTATGACTATACGTCTATGACGCTCTGAGTCTCGCCTGGAGGCTCACACAAAGTTCCACGTAGATCTAACCTGCAATCTAAGCCGGCTAAACCGCGACCACGGTGATAAATCAACATTATCACAAGTTAATACACATCACATTAGAGTGCGATAACGATCTGCGTTTAATTTCTATGGCAGCAAAGTGGTTCCCGCGGTTCCATGCGGGCGCACATGACATGCAAGCCACTGGAACAAACTCCATTTCCCTCATGTGAAATTAAAGTACTGCGTGCAGCGCAGATACCTGAAGCAGTATCAGTTAATTGCTTTATCGCGAGCGCATGACTCGTAAAAAATAGCCCGAGTTCAAATGTGAAAAGTAATTACCCGGTGTCCCGGACGTCACGCTGTTGTTACGAGCGCGTTCAACAATGTGCACTGTTTTAGCAAACTCGGCACTATTCTTGTACTTTAAAGTTTTTTTCACACCAGTAAAGGAGGATTAAACATTGAGGATCAGAGGGCTGATGGAGTTGGCGCTCGTTGTAGTTTTGCTTTAATTTGCATCCGACTCTTTGAACTATTCCTGTTCCTCTCCGCATTTATCTTTCATCTGTTGTTTTTTTGCGCGTGCGAAGCGTAATTAGTTCAGCCACCAGCACGTTGTGGAAACCACTCTGCGCTACTGTGTTTGGCTGTCTCTGGGCGCACGCTGGTTTAGACGGAGTCGATCTCCTCTCCGTGGCACGGCTCGTGATCATCACTTTCAGATGTGCTCCGTGATCTTGAGGGAACGGGGCTCAACGTCTCCGGGGTCCTCAGGATGACGCTAGGATCATAAACGGCACTTGTTCATCACATCAACACAATCGCTTGTGCCTCTTAGAACACATTAAGCATCTTCCTGAGTTTCAAATTAAGTCTGCCGGCAACTAGAGAGAAAAAGTGGCAGTGTTTAAATATGAACTCTACAATACGACTGAAGGGCACATATTTAAACCAGATATCTTGCAGTTTTACTGTATTTCAAACCGGGCTTTTGCAGTATACAAATAGGCTTGGCATATTAACCAGCTGCTTTTAATTCACTATTTCTTGATCAAAGTCAGAAAAAAGGCAGTACATCGTTGCCGTCTTGTAGTGTCGGGAGCTTCTTGCCAGAGAACCTGTACAAGTGAACAATATTGGAAAAAAGTTGTTGTGGAAAAAACTACAACGATACTGGAAAAGTGTGCAGAAAAATGAACGTATCACTTGCAGAACAATCTCACGTCCAATCCCGAAGCTGAATGAATCAGTCAATCACAGGAGGTTTTCCAGCAATCTGCTAATTTTGCGATCTGTGGCTGATAAAACTGAGCCTTCCACCAGCAAAGAGACACTTCTGTCGCTCCATCGCGGCTCCCCACCCTGCCGCTGCTCCTTTAAGCCCCTCAGTATTCAGGCCAGCGTTTTTTTTTCCGCCTCGAAGATCTGATATCAGCACAGATTGCCTCCTGTCAGTCCCGGCGAAGCGGAGCTTACAGGCTTCCTGATGGAGAGATGAGGCCACGCCGACTGCTTTGATGTGTCCGCCGAGGGCTTTCACACCGACTACGGCTTTATTCTCGCGCAGCGCCACACGAGCTCTTTGGTCATATTTCCCGGCACACAACGTGCCAAAATAATTGTCTCTCTTGTTGCGGGAAGTGGGACTCATTAGCGCCGATGTAGGTTCTTCGGGGAAACAAAGAGCTGGACAACGGCGTTTAATAAGCACAATGCCTGGACTGCTGTACCCCCAAACAATAAGATCCAATCGCTCGGATTCTCCGCCTGCAACAACACGGCGGTTGAGGAAGTGAAATTGCATTTCTGGCATGGTAATTGCAAGACATGATGAAACTCCACGTAGCACGTGCGCGTCTCAGGCGCAAGAAGACTCTCGTCTTTCCAGCGTGTCAACCCTTCCCGTCTCCTTTCATTTTCAAAGGCCACTGGGGGAATCTCTCCAGCTGGGACGTGGCAGCGCTCTGTGTACAGTGAACACACAATTAGAGGCCATAAACTGCTCGGCTGTGATGATTAATGCGCTCAATTTTCAATATGCACCTATTTGAATGTGGATGGAAGTGTCGCCTCCCGTCATTCAGCGCATAAATCACGGCCTCTGTGGCATATGCTTGTTTTCCTGCTACCTGCAGGTCAAATCCTGCAGTGTGTGTGTGTGTGTGTGTGTGTGTGTGTGTGTGTGTGTGTGTGTGTGTGTGTGTGTGTGTGTGTGTGTGTGTGTGTTTTGACAACATCCTGCAGCTGCTCCTCTAAGCTCCTGTTGTTTCTCTTCTCTTTCTCCTCTTCGTTTGGTCTCGGTTGGCCTCTGATGACTCGCCTCCGGCTGCTCCCGCTTGGTTATGAACTGCTAACAGTCGCGGCTTGCGGACCGAGTGACATTTGGTGGTTCTCTCGGTCCGACCAGCGGGTCAGAGCAACACTACCGTGGCTGCATTAAACTGGAAGACACGAGGGAGCCGAGGGCCGCTGGGTGAGTCAGTGTGCGCACTGCCACAGATACGATCTGGCTGTGCTGGGGGTCAAGGAACAAAAGGAAATAAAAGCTACTCAGGGCTTTGACTGTCAATCTGCACAAAGAGACGAGGTTTGTGCACGTCAGATATTCACACAGACATTTGGTGCACTCTGAATGACCCATATTTCGGACAAGACCGAGAGACGGTGGGAGGGAGGAGGTTGCTGGCACTCGCCTGATCAAGCTGCTGGCTGGAACCAGCCGGGTGATGACCAAGCCACCATGGAGCAGGGTCTTCCAGGAACTCTCTGAATCACAGCCTTCAACCATTTGGTCAACGGCCAGTAGAGAACATCGTTTCTAATCTAGGGGCAAAATGTTCTCATGACTCAAACGTGTCCAAAGTAACAGTCCTCTCCAAGTTACCCTTGGCAACATAGCTGAGCAAAAAAATTATAAAATGTTTTGCATGATTCACAAGCTCATGCTGTCCAGTCTGTAACTGCGGACGTCAAATTTGGTTCTTCTAGCCCATGAGGAACCCCGAAACCTCAACCCTAATTCCAGCTTTATTTTGCCCCCCAAATTTGGGGGGGGGGGGGGGGGGGCATGGAAAATTTTCTTCCTCAAAGGTGGGGCGTGACAGAGAAAGTTTGAGAACCACTGGTCTAAAACAACCATCCAAAACTGAGGGTGCTTTCATCAAGTCGAACCAAATATGCACTGCACAACACAATGATTATATAATGTGATTAAATTAAAAGACAAAAGTGAGTCCACGTCTCTTCATTAACACAAAGTCTCCAGCTGAGGGAATGTGCGACTTTCAGCAGAGGACGAGTGGCTGGCAGCCCATCGATTGACTCAAGAAATGGGCGGGAGAGTTAATTAAAGGCTCCGGATACGATCTAATAGACTCTGATAAATATGTTTCGGACCACTTTCAGTCTGAATCCTGACATAAAGCACAAGACCCGCTGCTCTGGTAATAAATGTATGTCTCCTCCCGCCCCACTCATACGTTTAAATAAGAGGGGCAGTGGGGAGAATCAGGGCTGTGCGCTGCAGACACTTGCCTGTATGTCTACTGCTGCTCGTGACGAGGTAATAAATGACAATCACTAAGTAACGGTCCCGATGGGAGAGCCTCGCAGGAACAATTTAAAAGTTAAAATTAAAAATTTAAATCCACATCGATAGGAATCGTTCCCGAGTCCTTCAGCGACAGACAGCGAGGAAAATGAACCTGCGAGAAGTGCAAATGTCTGAGCATCATGTCTGAATACCACGACGCAAGCAGTGGCCTCATTTATGGACGGGAGGAGGCATTAATTATGAGAAAATGTTTTCAGAGGGGCTATAATCGCACTGCGTCCTTCTAGAAACTTAATCCTGTCGTAACGTTGAGCAAATCAGCTTCTCCTTGGCCTGCGGATGGACGTATTTTTAGCAGGTTTTAATTATTATCACGGTCAGATCATTAATACTGCGCTTCACCTGTCAAGGACGACTGGTCGCCGAGCTAATGTGGCGGTGGGAGCGTGCCGGCGGTCTGCGTGTGGGGAGCAGGAGGTGTCCGATTTTTTTTTAAAATTTATTCATTTTTAACGGGGGAGCTCGATCTGCCGCGCCTCACCCCAGGCGCGACTTCATGTCGTGTGCAGCCAAACGACCCTGCTTGTATCGCAAACATGTCAGACAATGGGCGCAACGCCTGTGCAGCGGTCAATACAGGGCTGATTATTGGAAACCTTATTGGTTCTTTTGTCGCTGCAGTGGGGGAGACAATGCTGCTAATAAAGTGAACATTTCATTGTGTTGCATATCAATATATCAGTTTATTTACTGGTGGTCAAACTGAATAGGTCTCAGGACAATTACTTTTTTTTTTTTTTTACCTTGGTGCACTTGTTTAATGCCACTAATTCATCATTCGTATGACAGAACAACACAGACTCACTGACTGCATTTCAATCCCATCGAGGGCCACCAATGTAATGCTCAAGTGGTTGTTCTGGCTACTGCTGTGACTTCAGCTTCGTCAATGAATGCATTTTAATGAGTGTCATGTTGGCCATTCAAATTATCATAAAATCATATTTTCATTAGGCTTTGTATTTGAAACTGCTGCGTCCCGCACACCAAACCGTTGTTAATTGGGGACAATGGCTAAAACGCCCAGACTGCAACCTCTCGCATTCAACATCTCATATTTATTTCAACCGGCCAAACCCTGCCTTCAAATTTAAATATCTCATACCTGAGCCCACAAATGTGCTGGGCTTCTTAGTAATTCTAATTAGTTCACCAAGATTAAATCCAATTGGTTTAGCAAAAAAGGTAATAAGTGTTCTATGCTCGGCTGCTGTTACTTTCAGCCTTCAGTATTGGGCTGATAGATTACTGCTCTCTGTAATTACTGATTTATTGCCTCACGCTCGCTCTTAATGGTGAGGCTAATGTGATTTTGAGTCGATTGCATAGCAGAACTTGTGTCCGGCTCCGGCATCCTACTCAATCTTGTGCTCAAAGAAACACCGCAAGGTCCATTTGTTTTAGCAGAGCGGGTTTTCCCCTCCTGCCAAAGTTGCATTGGCATGGACGAGATGGTGGCACTCAGTGACATGATGCAGGCCTCGTACCGTTGCTCCGCTCCATGTTCTTAAATGCAGAGAACATAACGACCTACAGGGGCCACCGTCAGCCGGAGGGCTGCTCCAGTCAATAAAAGGCTATTTTAATTTGCCAGAGAAGGCAGAGTGGGCGGGGACTGTCTAATTGGCTCGGCTCGCCACTGTGTCACTTACTTTGTTACCCGAATATCGACGGGACACTGCGCTGCATGGCGGTTTGATCGGCGCAAGCTTGAAGATGCCAAGAATGACCGATTTGAAAGCAAGGAAGCGCTGGTGTGAAAACCCTTGCTATGAGTCTCTGCCATGCTGTTAGAACTCCAACGCTTTCCTGCTCTCTGAACTCTGCACCATTTCTTTCAATCTTTTTTTGTTGTTTTTCCATCCAAACATTTTTTTTTTTTTATCTCATTCACTCCACTTCATCAAAACTTCACCTGACTTAAAGTGTAGGGGAAACACTTTGAAGTTTGAGTTTCCCAACATGGATGAGTGAGATTGGACACCTAACGGGCCAGTTCACTCACCACTATGTTGACAACACATTTTCTATAATCGTACTGAAGTTTTGCATATGGAGAGAATCCCATCAATCATCACATTTTCTTCTAAATCCAAAACCTTTATTTGTGCCTTTAAAAATTATGATCCAATGATTCATCTAAACTTCAACAGATTTCCCAGAGCAAAACCCTAAATTGCCTCGTTTGTTATCCCTAATTTGCTCACGATGCAATTAACCTACTCAGCTTCTCCACAGGTTTTGCCAGTGAATAGAAATAAATGTGTTCCATTTAGCTCCACAATGCATTTCTAGTGCTGCTTAATTGTCTAAACAGTGGTGCTCAGGAAGCAGCAACACTTCTCAGTTGAAGTCCTACGAGTCCAAGCCTGGGAGGTTTTGCTGATTCTCTCGGCAGCAGACTATTCGTCCGGCTTATGAAATACTCCTCAAGCTACACGTTAACTTGCTTTATTGCTGTACACACTAAAGTGGCTGTGAGCGGTGTAATTTCAGAGCCTATATGCGTCCCTCCACAGGGAAAACAAAGGATATAACAAATACTGGAGAGTTTGACAGAAATCCACAATAATGCCGGAGGATTTCCTTCATTCTCGATTTTTCTCCACCATTTGGTGTTTACTGACACAGTGTCAGGAGCAGAATGGGGGCCACGGCTCTGGAGACGGGGGGGGGGGGAAGAAAAAGTTCACATGGATTAACACGACTGTGCAGCCGTCCCTGGCTAGAAAACAAGAAGCAGGAGAACAGTGACGTCAATTTCAGCTCTCAATGTCTGGACCCAGCTCGTTCTGCACAACATTTGTTTTTCTTGTTCCTGAAGTGATATGAGCTGAATATCAAACGCGGTTCGGTTCCTTCAAAAGGTTGCTCCGAGTCGCTGCACATCGGCTAAACTTCACAGAGTATTTGTTTTTCAGCCACTTGAAGACTTTAGTGCTGGCTGACGACGGAGGCACAGTGTGTTAGTGCTAGTGCAGGGGTGAAAGGTGTGAACAAACGCAGCTTCAACATTTGAATTTGTGAGTCTAGATAACTTTACGCCCGTTGAGCAATCTCATTTTTCTGAGTCAAATTAGTTTTTCAAGCGCAATAACTGTGCTTGTGAAACGGCGACCGAGGTTGTTCGGTGCCTTTCGTACAAAACGGAGCGTGAGCCCTGTGCACTGTGATTGAAATGGGCAGGAAACCATCAGTCACATCTCTTAGCCCGAGGTGTCACACTGACACCGGAGGCGTCGGCTCACTGCAAAGACCATCAGCGAGCTGTCAAGCCCGAGTGCACATCCAAAACAAAAACGTAATGCCCACCGAAGCAATGGGCACATTTGTGTCGGACGCTTTTAAAGGGAGGGTTTGTCATAACAAGTGTTTAGGAGTTTGGGAGGAGGATTAGACAGCGAGTGTGTCAGTTGCTTTTCAAAGCTTGCAGGGACACTTGAAGCACAAAATTAAAGCAGGAGCGAAGCGAAACAAAGAAAAATACTGTGGATTTAACTCCGAAATTGATCGTGTTTTTCTTTCCGACAATTAAATCCTCAGTGTATCCTCAGTTCACTTCTGAGCTCGTAGCGTAAAATAAAAACTTTCTTAAAAAACAAAAAAAATGATTATTTTTCTGCTCCAACATCACTGTTTCCTTTGGATGCGGCAAGAAAACCGTCGACCCGGCTCTCATCCCCTGCTTGGCTCTCATTTCTAAGTCATTATGTCACATTAACGTCCCATCTGTCCTCCTTCTGCACCTCTTTTTTGATCTGCTCTTCTTTTCTGCACCCCAGCCAAGTTTGTTGAGACTTCCTGCGTGCTTTTCTACAAGCAAGACCTCTAGTTGTCAGTGGCAGGCAAACTCAAGGTGAAATCTCAGCATCACTCAGTTGATAAATCACCGAAAGATGCCGTGTGCCAAAATTATTAATAGAAAAAAAAATTATGTTCTCTGCTCTCAAGTTATCCGAAGCTGCATGCGACACAGCAGAAATAGCTATTTTTGCCTTGTTCTGTCAAGCTCTTTGAAGGCACAGTTGACAAATAAATGGAACGTGCTATCTCTCTTACTCACACGTGCACATTAACATTTAACGTGAAAGCTCAGACTGCTTCTGCATTGAAGGTTTTAGATCTTCTTTTTACTTTTAACCCTGCTGGAATTGCCATCAGAAGCAAGCCAAAGGCTGCTGAGACTTCAAGTCCTGAATTCTCACAAACTGTTGTCAGCCAGTCTGGAGAATGGCCATAAACGGTCACTGTAATTCCTAGCAGGAAGAGACAGTAGCCACTGCTGGGTCAGGGTTAGATTTGAAAACATCCTATCTGGGTGTTTGGGAACTACTGCTTGTTAAAAAGTTTATGCCAAACAAGCTCAGATAAATAAAAAAGCGCAGGATAAGATACAAAGCCAAGATAAACACTTTAAATGAATAGAAAAGTGCATCTCGGATTGCACATAGCTGTATGCTTTCAGTTCAGTCAAGACAGCTACTCTGCCATCAGCATCCTAATGGGGAGGAACGACTCAGAGTAGTGATTTGTTCTTTTGGGAGGTGGCAGATAGCGGTGTGCTGAAGGAAATAAGGAAAACTCAGCGGGCAGGAAGTGGTCGTTATGGGTGATAATGGTTTTGGCCCTCAGAAGAACCCTCATCTTCAGTTGCTCTACTGGGTTAGGAAGGGTGAATGTTGTTTTCTGTGAAATCATCCACAGATACCATTGTTTTTTGAAAAGTCGAAACGATTTTGGTTATTCAACAAAAGCAGAGAGAGCGCAGCCATGCAGTGGCTCCGCCCACAAGAAAAATGTTGTTTACTTTTTGTAATTGTATTGTGTTAACTCTATAAGAGTTCTGGGTCACCCAGGAGATTGATTCTGCAGGGCTCGACAGAACCAGTGAATGAACAGTGTATCTCTGTGATATTGAAGCGATTGAGACTGGAAATGAATGCAGCAACTACTGCTTATTACAATTAACCAAATCCAAGTATTTGCAGAGAACAGGTTTATGGAAATGGATGCAAATCTAAGTTTCTTTTGCCAGTTCTCCGAAAATGAATTGTGATGCCAATCAAAACCCAAGCAGTAAATCACAAAAGTGAGTGACTGGTGTGCAACAGCTAATTAGCAACCAGAGCACTTCTGCTTCTTTGGTTGGAATAAAAAAATAATTAGTTTAGTTTTGAACAGTATATTATCTTTGAGCAAAATGTATTGACTAATTAGCTGCAGAGTTTATGGTTGTCAAAAATTAAAATAATTAGAGGGAAACTGGAGAGCAAATATGAACGTGCAACTCTTAGTTGACTGATTCTGAAATTAAGCAGTTTAGAATTACTCTCTCTGAGACACCAAACTGTGGTGTCTTTGTGTCCCTGAGGCTTGTACATCATCTTAATTAGACAGCCAAAAGAGAAATGCTGCCACCAATCAACCCAATGGATGCTTAAATACAAAATTCCACCCTAGGCTTTGTAAACTTAGACAAAGTTAACCAAAATTGGTGGGGGAAAATATAAATGCATATTTAATCAGTAAAACAGCCCCTGGTGGAAAACCCAGACTGCAAAGAACGACAATCAACTGCAGTAAAAGACAACAGCAAATAACATTGGCCTGGTCTGAAACGTAGGATGTATAAAATGCACCCAGGGTAACGCATTACCGCCGTGAACGCACAGTTCCAGAAGATAAGACATGTCTCCTGATACGTCTCGATTTGGCTCATGATTTCACACTACCCTGAGGCAAAGACGGCAGGAGTCCTTGGTGCGATTTCCTGACCTTCACGTCAATCCGCTTTCCTCTTTGCTTGCACATAAACTGAAACGCACCAAATGGCCAGATGATGTGGAATCAATGAACAGGTTGGATCGACACTGTTGATGGCTCAAACCAGAGGGAATGCACAAGCACCTTTTTAACGTGAAAACTTGAGAAAGGGCTGACTTTTTCACCGTCCACTGAATGGCAGTGAAGGGGTCCTCAGCATTTTTTATTTGGAGAAAACTCTCATGCTTGAACACGTAAATGGTTGATCAAATCTTCATTGGTTCAACCTCACAAGAAGCCTCCATGATCTCTTGGGCCTCCCACAAATATCGTCCTGTCAGACCACTTATTTATGACTTCCTGGTTCCCATTCCCTTGCTTGTCCAGCACCATCCAGACCATCGTCTGTCATAATCTGCACAACTCTCGCGCAAATTCCTCACGACTCCTCCGTTCCCTGACACACGCTGATTGCCCCCCCGCCCTCCTCGCGGTCAATCCCCAGCTCATCTCCTTTTTTCCAATGGGAACCATTTCTCTCTCCGTCTCCCAGCTGCCTCCCAGTCCCTCCACTCCACTAATCTCCCTGCAGCCTCCAGCTAAATGAATCATGCGCTCAATTTCTCCTCCTCGTCCCCCCGGTTTGTTCCATCCCCTCCGCGCTCAACCTGCGTCTCCTCCTCTCCCGGCCGCCACCAGACTGCCAACTCCCCCGCCTCCGCAACATCCAATGTGGAGGCCAATTCGTTTCAATGAAGTTGCTCACACAGTGCATACGCCGAAAAAAGTTTTTGGCTTCCAGGTTACTTCCTTATTACGAAGCCCATAGAACACGTGCAGTTGTGTGACTTTCCATCATGCCTCTGTAACTTACGTGATGGCATTTTCAGGCCTTTAAAAAATACATTTAAAAAAAGAGAGAAAAAAGATTAAAAGTCCATGACAACAAGAATCTACAATAGAAAGATTTATAATGAACCTTATAAAACTTTTAGACACCGATCTTGGCACTGTTAATGTCATCGCAGTTGCATTATTAAAACATCACCATGGCAGGTAGTCATAAATAAATAAATGAATGAATGGACATGCAAATGAAATTACGCCTATATGCGTTTTTGTGCCAAGTACATGCTATACTAAATGTCTTCCTATATTAAAAAAGTAGCCATCAGTGACCATCAGCAGTTTACTACTTTTAGTGATGCATTGTGTAATACATTTTGTGGACTATTTAGTGAATACTGATAGTCACTCAGGATACGGACACTTAAAATGGTATAGGCCTATCACTGATATACAGTAGTGCACTGTTGAGTAAGTATGATTTTGGACACAGCTAATGACTTAAAAATGACCAATAGAAAGATTTTCTATGGACTTTGTTTCAGGTTGAAGGCGCCCTTTTGCTTTGTATTGCGGTCAAAGGGGGGAAAAAAAAAAAAAAAAAAAAAAAAAATCCTTTTGGCTGCAGTACCTCGAGTGGCCACTGGAAACCAAATCACCACCACCCTGCGAGTTTTATATGTACAGTTCTTACAATACATCCATGGAGCCACCCCTCCCCCCCACCCTCACGGCGCTCTCGGACAGTATGGCGAGAGGAAGCGAGACTGCTGGTGGAGCAGATTTCTCAGCGGAGGCGCTGTCAGTCGACGACTCGCTCCCGTCGACCCCGGGTTCACAGAGTCGCGGCCCCGTTCCGCTGCGGGATTATGCAGATCTTAATTCCCCCGCCGCTAACACCTGAGGTTGGCAAGGCGTGAAATAAGGAAAGAGTTGGCTGCGAATAAAAGTTCTTACCACCGCGAGGGAGAAGTAAGAGGAAGGGCGGGAAAATGCATTTCAGAGGTGTGAAGACGGAGAAAAGGCTGCTGATAAGCAGCGAATGTGCGAAAACAGCGGCACGATGTGAGATATCTGGAAGTTCTCGGAACTATTAAAGCGCTGTGAATGAGCTGAAAAAAAAAAAGAAAAAAAAATTGCGCGTGCAAAGGTGCACGCTCCTTTCGAGCCAGCTCATGAACAAGTCGTCACTTCCGGTAAGTGGGGGAAAAACTGGACAACAGCGTTGGGTGTTTTGAAGACCGTGACAGACGCAGGTCCACTTTGTTCTCGTGTCATAAGAAATCACGTCCTACTCCTACGCGGAAGATCGAAAATTTTAAATGACGTTTACCTTGTGCTCTCTCTGATCGCGTTATGTCAAGATGAACGGATGCGTATGATTTCTCAAAAGCCACCTGTCTCATCTGATAAGCCTTCACAGTCATTCCACAGGTAGTTTTCTGACCGGCGGCTCGCCGCCTCAATAGCCCCTGATTTGTTTGTTTTTTGTTTTGTTTCGTTTATCGTATTCTTTCTTTCTGTCTTTCTTTTTTAAATATACTTTATATTCAACACAAAATTGATTTTCTTGCACGCTGACAAAATCTAGAGTTTTGTGACGCGGTTTGTGCGTAAAACACAGGATTGTTGCGCACGCCCGTTTCGCTGAATTCGTCTCCGCGGCAGTTTTTCCATTGTCCGACTTGTATACATTCAACAGCGGCATGTGGTCAAAAACTAAAGCGGAGGAGCGCACAAATTAGTCGCTCCAGGAACCGATTACCAATCCACAAATCACACACAGCCCCAAGTGCAGAGCGTCAAACCGAAGTGGAACAGATATGACCGGGATGGAGCGATAGGCGAGCGGACTGGCGAGTCCTCTGATGGAAAAGTTTAGCAGCTTGATGAGAGGAAATAAACGGGCGCAAAAACAGAACAAAGGACGCCTCACCTGATAAAGCCTCCGTGGAAAAAGCAGAAAGACAAGACATAGAGAATCCGCACGACCTGTGGGAGCATCCTCTGGCTCATAGAACTCTCACCGAGCCCGGCTGGCTGAATAACTTGTTGAAAAAAAAAAAAAATCAAAAAATCAAAAAAGAAAAAAATACATATGGGGGAAAAAAAACACAACAAAAATCAGCGCATCCACATGTGAGCCTCTGAGCGCGGCCGACGGGAGAAGGGTTTCACCATCTCTGACTGCAATCCGAGCGCGTCTTTGGCGGGGGGAGAACTTGTCCGCTGCCTTCCACCGCCGGACCGGAGCAGCGCGCACATCCACTGTTAGCGGTCTGGACTTGTGCGCTCGGGCGCACAGCGCGCGCGCCGCTGCCGGTTTTTAATTAGGGGGGAGTGTCAGATCGTGCGCGCTCGTCTAGTGTGTGCGTGTGTTGACAGTACCTACGCCCACCCATACCACCTCCACCACCTCCTCCACCATCACCAGCAGCAGAAGCAGCAGCAGCAGCAGGAGAGAGAGAGAAAAAAAACTGCTCCAAAAATGAACCATGGACAGAAGATTTAAAGGAGCAGCAGCTTTTGTTTTGATGACAGCAGGATGTGTAATTGTTTGCAGGTTTGGCTGGAGGTGGTGGAGGTGATGATGGTCTTGACTGAATGTTCTCTGGTGATGATACTGTGAAGTAGAAGCTGCGACTGAGACTCTGAGTTGGCTCTTCGAGACAGACCTTTGCCGAAGGTTCCCTAATTTTTTGTCACGTTCCTCCATGTCCTTGATGCACCCTGGATTTCAAGGAAAAATCGACAGGGCCCGGCAGCAGGGTGCGGCCCGTACGGGATGATTTGGTCAATGCATCAAATGAATGATGGTCCAATTGTTGAAGGAAAAGCTTGCCTGAAGAAAAACAAACATATTCTACCCTGTTCTGTCAATTCGGATGCCTTCTTGAGAGAAACAGACTCATATTACATACAACATATTAAAGCCTGTATGATATATTTCACGTATCGATCTCACAGATTACAGATTTTAACTGTGATCATTTAAAAAAAGGAAGCGCGACAGTCGGATGTAATCAAATCTTTGATCTTGTACAAATAAATTGTGCCATGATCACAGATTTGAGTTCAGATAGTTTTTAATATGCACTATGCAATATAAAATGGGTTTGGGTATCTATATGTTTATCATGAGGACAGTCAATGCTTGTCTATGTTCAATAACAATTTACCAATTGAAAAATTTCAATTTCTGTGTGATTCAGTGACAGTGAGAACTCTGCCGCTTCCTCATCCTCACCAGTCGTCATTCCACGTTGTGGCAGCAGGGAACGAATCTCTGTTGTTGTTCAGATAACTGCCTGGTGTCTTTCCAACGTGCGGCAGCGTCTCGGGATACGCATCTGCGTTTTTCCACACTCCCCGGATTCATTAACTCTCCGTAGATGTTTGGTGTCGAGAGACAGTCACACCGTGTGACACACGACTTAGCGGGCAGCGCCGGCAGATTGCTCGGGCTGCGGTCGTTTGTCTTCTCCGGGTGGATTTCAGGCCGCAGAGAATGTGTTTCCTAAGCAGGTGGAGGTGTCACTCTCTCCGCTTCCCTTTGTGTCGGGCAGATTAACCTTCACCTCGCGCGGTTATTCAATCCAAACCAGTCTTTGTGGGTGTGTGGGGTCACGGACATGCATGGAATTCTCAAGTTTCTTTGCTCTGTGTAACGTTCACGCCGCATTTACCTGCTGCTTTCACGCATGGCTCCGGCACACAAGCCGCAGTTGAAGTCAAATTTCATAGTTGCTTGGGAGAGTTGAGGAATACCTGCTCTGGATTCTGACAGCTGAAATTCTAGGGTGCGCTCAGGCTCTGCCTAATGCCATGCAAGCCTATGGGGTCAAAAGTCAACTTTGTCCTAGAGACATGGGGCCACTCGCAGGTTCATCGGGATCCCTCAAGACACAGCCACGTCCAATTTGGGGCTTCTAGCCCATGAGGAACCCCGAAACCCTAACCCTAATTCCAGCAGTAACCCTAACCCTAACCCTAATTCCAGCCTTATCGCTAACCCTAATGCCATGCAAGTCTGTGGGGTCAAAAGTCAACTTTGTCCTCGAGACATGGGGCCACTTGCAGGTTCATTGGGATCCCTCAAGACACAGCCACGTGAAATTTGGGGCTTCTAGCCAAAAATTTTCTTCCTTCAAGGTGGGGCGTGACAGAGAAAGTTTGAGAACCACTGCTCTGGTGTAACCTTCCCTTTCCTTCGCCTCCCGTCACGCATTATTTCCTGTCTTCTTGCCAGCTGTTTTGAAATGAGAAAAAACCCAGAAAGCTTCCTTGTTGGGTGAAGGGAGAATGCGAGGCTGCAGCAGAGATGGGGTAAGGAGGTGTGGAGGTGTCAGTGGAGAAACAAAGGAAATTAAACAACGTGGGATTCAGCTTTTTTTTTTTTTTGCCAGCTGGAATCTCATTATTGTTGCTACTGCTGCTGTTGTTTCCCTCTCGTACAGCTGCTACGAGTGCACCTGTTGACTCAGAGCATGTCATTCACTGCAAACCCACCAACACCTGGCAGAGTGGAAAAATAAAAGAATAAGAAAGCAGTGTTCACTGGGGTGGGGAAAGAAATATTGATTCAGTCTTGAAAATCCAGGCTGCCTTTCTTCAATAACACACAACATTGAAATGGTTTTAAAATGTTGAAATTATGTGCGGGGAATGTATGCTAATGTCATTAAAAAGTTCACAGTATAGTTTAGCAGATGGCATATACAGAAGGCATATACAGTCTAAACTTGCACGGTCTATTTTGTCGTTGACGGATGATGATAAATTAATTAAAACTCCATGCAATTTTAACTCTACATGCATATAATTCATGTATACCCTGCACAAGTGCACAGCTACCGTAGTGCTTGATGTAGATGCTGAAAATGCCGGGCCACCCCGTCGCTTCCATGTCAGCGTGTGACCTCTGACCCTGTTCTGATCTCAGCGCCGGAGATTAATTGGCTGACGGCCAATGAAAGGTCAACTTTCAGCTGGGACGACCACTCCCACCTCAGTGCGTCTCCCCTTTTTTTATCCTCGCAGCCGAAAAAGAAAGTGTCCTCTAACCGGCCATACCTCGATTTAACCATGACCCACACCTCCACATTATTCATGGACACATACCCGAGCTGACCTTCTTAACACGGTAACCTGATGTGACTGTCGAAGGGCGGCGGCGTGTCTGCTCGCGGTGCAGCACGTCGACAACTAGGCCTTTTGATTTAGATGGTCGACAGGGACTGGTTTCTTTTCGGTTCTTCATTTATGAGCTGTTTAAGTTGTTTTTCTTTATTTTGCTGTTTTTCCCAACATGACAACCAAATAAAATGCTTCCAAATCTGATTTATTTAGCATCCGACCATTTGGCGATAGTCCATAGGAAATGTTTTTTTTAAAGTGGATGCCCCCAGCACTACATAAAAGGGATTGGATGACCCTTTTACCTTTGACATTCAAACCTCAACTGTCAGATTCAAAAGGGTGACATTGGCCTTGTGTTAGCAGCCTGTGGCCAGCCAAGATTCATCGGTGTTTTCAGAAAACTCCTGCCACAGTGCGGCAGGAGTAAAGTCAAATGCAAGTGAGGATGGAAAATATTCAGTGGTTGTCGTCTTGTCACTTCCTCTTTTCCTTTGGATCTGTTCCTGCGGGCGGGTTATTTAACATTAAAGCCTCCTGAAAATGATTCAGACTCAAGCTTGGCAAGACAGATGTGTGAGATTTCAGCCTTGGATTCTCCGAGATCCAGCTGCTGTGCTGTATTTTATTTATTTATTTATTTATTTATTTATTTGCTTTGTGCGTCCCTCGCCAGTGTGAACCTCAATGAGCTCCCCTCTCTGCCTCCCCCAGTCCCTGAAAAATGGCTGGCCGGCCTGATACAAAACCTCAATCTCAAGACCTTCCCCCCCAGGGATGCACCCGTGGTGCGAGGAGGTCGTTTGTGGCCCTGCGTCGTCCTTATCCTCGGCTGCAGAGTAAATGGCATTCGGCATGGATTTTAGTCTGAGTGAATATAAAAAAACAAGCTTTGTGCAGCAGCCCATGCTGTTTACGGCCTAAAGACCAGATTAGCTGTAAAATGTCTGGAGGGAAGAACACAGAGGTGGGGCAAAGGTGTCGTCACGTCTGGTTGTGTCTCAGCTGTTTGGCTGCAATGAAAGCGCTTTAATTTAAAGTTTAAGAAGTGTGGAGTTGATGAAGCTGCTTGATTGGACTGGCTTGTCAGAGCTGTGAGGGCGTTGGCATTGTTTCCCCGTTGATAGACGTATTGCTCCTTTATATTCATGAGACGTGTTTGTCATCGCATGTTCCAGAATGTTCCCGGCACACAGCTGAAATACGCTTGAAAACATAATTGGCACTATGAACTTTGAAGCTGGCAGTCAGATGGAAAAGCGCACTGCTCCTTTAAACTTCTTAAATTTAGTTTTTTTTATGTAATGTATTTTTTGGCATAAATTCTGATCGCCTTGTTGCCAAAGGGCAAAAAAAATAAATGACACTTTGGCACCACACATGGATTTGCAGGTTTTGGATTAAGCAAAACAGTTTATTTTTCGGGAGGGGAAAAAAAAATTCACTGCCTTTTGCAACTGTTCAACCAGAGCAGCTGAACTGCCGCGGGACAGAAGGAAAGCGATCCAGAATTGCAGCAGAACCAACCCAGGCTGCACTTCAGGCCGCTTCTGGTTATTGGCCAGCTGTTAGAAATTGAAATGGGACCGAGTCTGGACCGAGCAGCGAATTCACAGAAACAGTCTCCGCTCTTTTTTTTTCTTGCACACTCGACTGGTTTGTTTTGAGTGCTTGGAGCTTCGGTGGAGGACCATGTGTTTGTATCAGGCATGCTTGATGCTGGTCAGAACTTAACCCTCAGGGCGTAAAGTGACAACTGCTGATCCTGTTGAAAATTTCAATCTCTTTGAATGATCAATTTAAATCAATTTTTAAATTTACTTTTTTGTCCACTTTGAACCATCTTAATCTATTTTGTTTAAATATATTGTTGTTTTTTTTCTTATAAAAATAATTTGGCGCCGTTAAGAATGACGGGATGCTGTAAAACTGACGGTTCCATATTTTCAACTCATGCCGTTGACGTCATGAGACGATGAGTGGACGAGACATTGGGGAAAAATGTCCTCGTCAGTGGACGTCGCTGTTGCCATTGCCTTCCCCCATAATTACCTTTCCTTATCTAAACAAAGTTAACACATTTTTTAACGAGGAACTCTGAGTGAGTTTCAGTCCGCTTCACTTGTCGTGACACGCCAGCGCTCTGTACCGTTGAGCTGTGACCTACAAGACACACTAGTCTGTTGACATGAATGTGCAGCTGCATGCGGCTATATGCAGCTTTTACGAGGCATGGAGCCAGCATAAATGAGGAGCGTCACCACCTCTGTTGACTTTTGAAGTTTGTGACACAAAGAGTGCGTGTCTGAAAAGATGATGATTTCCTTTTTAACGGAGTTTCCAACCCCCCCCCCCCTCCATTCATATCATTCAGTTAGGATAAAAAGTGCTTCAGTGGCTCATGGTGTTGTGAAGGAAGCACTCATGCGTGTCCTATTTTCACCCTTTTTTTTTTACTTGTGATGCGTCGCTGCTGTAAATGGTGAGAGAAAACAATGCGCTGCCCTGGGGCTCCTCTCATGGTGCTGGTGCGAGTGTGTGAGATGGAAATGAATAGAATGTTGTTATGCATTAAAATTTAATTAGCTCGGCGAGGCATCAATGAGTTCAGAAGAAATCTGCTGCTTAAGGTCCTCACCGACAACCATTTTTCTGTGGCTGTTTTATTTTTTTATTATAGTATTGCATTATTTACATTTCATTATAGATGCGCCACACTAACCCTGGTTTCCAGAGAGCATGTACCAGGGTTTGTTAAAAACATATATCTATGGCCAATTTAATTTCAAATTTGGTTTTGAATAAATTCCTGTTTTGTTTGCCTCCAGGCTTAATATGTGCAATAAACAACCAAACTATCTTCTTTCGGCAACGAATGTGATTAACTCATCAGTCAAAGTCTTGTGTGGCTTTCGCAAAATGTCATTGTGGAGGAAAAACATTATAAGCTACATTTAGCAGGAACACCATCTCGTGTTTTGTCATCTCTGCCACCTAAACCCCTCAGTCAGTCAGTCAGTCAGATGTAGTGCATGTTTGATACTGAGGCCATTTTTTTTCTGACTACTTGTATTCAAACTGTGTTTTTCTCCGACACTCTATTTGGTGAAATGTTTGTTGCTTGCTCACACAAACAGCTCTTCAGCCATTTAAAAGGCAGCAACTCGGCACATTCAGGCCTGCAGAAGGGGTGAAAACGACTTGCCGAGGTTCAAAGCGAGTGTCGGGACGGGCAAGAAAGAGGATTTAAGTGACTTTGAACATGGCAGGGTCCTCAAAATGAAGCCACTGGTTGGAGACCACAGAACTAAGAAAAAAAAAAAGAAGCACCAGTTCCAACCAGAGTCTGCAGAACAGCGTCTCTGAACGCGGCCAACCTTGAAGCAGTAAATATACAGTATCTCTTCACTCGCCGGACACTTCCTTAGGTACCGGACCTAATAAAGTGGCTGGTGATTGTGTTTTGTCACTGAGCATGTGAGGCCAATATGGACTGATTCGAGTATATGATTTCAAAATTTCCTGTGATGCGGTGGGATTTATCACGTGGCTTCATGAGAAGAGAATTATCTGGGACATTTTGATTAAACAGCTGTCAGAGCAGAAGGAAAAAAAAAATGTGGGGCTACGAGAAGTAATCCTATTTGTCGACAGCAACCTGCGCCGATACAGAAAGAACCTGTGATTGATGAAGTTTTCCAGAGTACCTAAGAGAGACGGGGAAGCTGCGACACCCTGAACATCTCTTCGGCACGAAGAGGTTCTCACAGTGTCGGCTTCTGAAGCGACGCCTCTGTCGAAATGTAAATAATTAATTGAATTTTTCGTCGAGAAGTCTCTTTTTTCGTTCGTCGCTGAAAGTCGACTTGATTTAGTGCGTTCCGAGACTCCGATCAGAGCGTCTAAACTGCGATTCTGAGTGAGGGAGCCAATTAAAATGCATCTGACTGACACCTCTGCGGTCCGGATCCCTCATGTCCTCGCAGATTAATTAGGGATCGGGAAAGGTTCCTCTTAATTAATGATTTTTCTGACGGTGTGCACAAAAAAACAAGACAAAGAGGCAGCACATATGTGCAACATACGGTGCAGAGAAACAATCTACAAGGGCATCTCGGGCATGATGACAACATGATTATATGAAAAGGAGTTGACAGTAGAAATATCAACACTGCTTCCCCAGAGTACATTGCTTTTCACAGCATACAATGCTGCTCAAGGGTAACGCAGATTTTCTTTCTATTTTTGTTTTGTTTTTGGACAACTCGGAGGAGAGAAGATCATAACCAAGATTTGTGCTGGCAACGGGGAAACAAAAAACACACAAAAAGCAAAACAAATGCAGAATGATTCATGGTGCAGAATCAGGAAAGTGCTTACGTGAGGTCACGCAGAAAATATACGCGGCGCTCGTCCGAAGCTTGCAAAAAGGCGAAAGTGGCGTTTCGCTGCCGATGATTCATTGCGTTTTATTTGGTCACCTCTGGGGTCGCGTTTCACTTGCACCGGCCCGTCGCACCAGCGTTAACATGAACCCGAAAAAGGCCGAGAAGAGCTCCTGAGTTCGTCCCCTTCCCAGGGCTCCGGGGAAAAAGAAACAGTTTTGCAATTTCCATCCTTTATGTGGCGATATGAGGAAAATCTGTCAAGGGCAAGAACAAATATTTTTCAATTTGATAAACGCAACGTTATTGCCGTGCGACGACAGCCACTGCCGCGGTCCCGACGAATTCTCATTATCTTTTCTCGCTGCGGAATCGTGTCAAGTTCGGCCATTTGTTCCGGCTTTATTGTAATATTTTCCTAGGTTTCTCGTCCTCCGAGCTCAAGGTTCGGCCTGACGTATAAATTAAAATCTCCCTAAAATATTCACAGGCTTGACCTTCATCTATTTGAGCTGCATAATTACGTGCGTGAGCCCACAGCTGTAACACAACAGGGCTATAGCGACGTCACAGTGAACGTTGGTTTTACAACTTAACAAGAAATAAGCCAAAATCTCCGACAGCTTGTTGAGGTAGTTGCTCCGGCAAAACCCGAGTTATAGATTCCGGAAGAGTGAATGTTTGTACGAGGGAGCCAGTTATTGTTTCGGCGTCTGGTCCATTTTGTGCCCGAGCAGCGGGCGAAACAGAACGTGATGGAAAACTTTTGCATCAGTGCTTGATAAACGCCGCGACTGGCGCGATATTATGATTTAGCGCACGTTACGCTCAACGTCACCCTGTGCGGCAGGTAAAAAAAGGTGGTGTTGCCCCGGGTTTACAGATTCCATCGCAAGCTGATTGGTGCGGAGCCGATCGGAGCCGATTTTGACCCGGGTTGTTTGACCCGTTTTGGCTCGGTGAGCAGATTCCGCTGCCACCAAATGCCGATTATTTTCAAAAAAACCCGCGTTTTTTGGGCAGTGGAATTGGGGCTTTATTCAACAGACACAATAGTAAATGCACAATGAAGAGCATTTATATGCTATCATATGTATTTGTATGCCTTGTGCTATACAGAACCGATTCAAAACTGATTCAAATTCAAAACGGAATGAAATTGTGTCTTTTTGCTGTTTTAGGGCAAATTTGGCTCAAGAGTGGCTTTTCTTCAATTAAATCCAATGGTTTTTTTTCAGCCGCAATTTGTTATCGTCGACCAAGTTTGTTCAAAATATGAACGGAGTTAACATTAGTGACGACGTCTCGCTCGTTCATCATCTCATGAGATCAAAATATGAGTAAAAAAATATGAAACCATCAGTTTTGCAGCATCCCGCCGTTCTTGACCAGGTCAGTTGACAAACCTCGTGGTAGAAACAATCGTATGATCTGACTCCATCATTTCCATCAGCTCCAACACAATATGAGTAGTTTTTTTTTTTCCCTCCACGTGAAGATGAGAGTTGCGGGGAACCTCACTGGCGGGACCAGAGAGGTTCAGTCGGGTCGATCCCCACCGACGCTACCGGTCTCCTTGGCATCTCTGTTCTCATACATCACTGGGCTGAAATTTGAATTATTCATCAGCATGTTTGTGGGTTTATTTTGTCAGAGCGTCCCCGGGCATGACGGAAGCCAGAGTTTGGATGTGGGGGGAAAAAAAACACAAAAATCGGAAGCGGCAAACTGGCAGGGAACGATGGAGAAGGTTATTAGTTCTTGTGAGAAACTTGTCAAACATCCATTCTGTGTAATTAGGTTTGCAACATGCAAAGGCACGGCGCTTGGTTTTTTTCTTTTCTTTTCTTTTCTTTTGAAAGTGAAGGTGGAGGCAGGCCAGCTGAACTATATAAAACGAGTGCATGTTTACTGTGTCGGGATTGGTTCCATTAGAGATACGTTTCTGATTCTCTCTCCTGAAGTACTTTCAAAGATGGTTGGTGCGACACAGAAGTATTTTTGTTTTGTTTTTCTGAAAACTAGGATGCTTTTTTGTTTCTTTTCCCAAAATTGGTCTTATTACTCAGATGCGACCATCCAAAATCACTTTTCAGGAACGTTTACACAGATAGACGTTAAAATGAAGTTCATCTCGCGGTTAATGTGTGTTTTGTTTTTTTTGCCCAGCGGCAACCGTCTCCATTGTGTGATTAGCCACCCACTCAAACTGAGCGGGAAAAAATATTGGATCACATCCTTTTCTTGTTTGTTTTTTCCGGCAGTTTATTGGAAGTGAAAAGCTGCCTCTCTTGTACTTCTGCCTTCTGACATCAATGTCTGTCTCTATGAAAATCACACCACCAGCCACGTGCCGCATCTTTGCGGTCACGGTTGTCTCTTTTCACTCTGCGAACGGTGGATTTCATGCATTTAAAGGAGTCATTGTGCAGCCTCCTGGGATTTCTTCTGAAAACTCAAACCTTTCAAATCTACAAAAAACTCCCCTCCCTCCCTCTTATCTGCGTGTCTCTGCCGATGACGAGGATGGGAAGCCAAGTCCGAGCTGGTGTAAAAATAGCGGACTATTTTTAATTTCTCACTACCTCTGTGAACTCTCACGACATCTTCAGTTTTATAGCTGAATTAAAAAAAAAAAAAAAAAACCCTGCTCCTCACCGTTTCCTCAGACTCGTGCGATGGCCGACCCAGATGGAACTCTCAGGCTGGGGTTTCCACTCAGTCCGTCCCAGTGGACTTCTTTTAATGGGGACGTCCTGCTGAGACACCTTGTGGGTTTCTCCTTCTCTCCCAGACGCACTGACATTCATCCCTCTCTCCAGGCTCACGCCGAGCTCTCCAGGGAGGAAGGAGAAACAAACGTCCGTACGCTAATGGATCCCGACAGAACCAGCCGCTGTAGATTGTCTCTGGTATCCCTGCTGAGATGCGCTGATAAGGCCACCGAGCCAACTGACAGTACCCTACTTCTCTAAAGAAAGTGTTGAACTTCCGTTTTTTTCCCCTTCTCTCCCCCTTTTTCTATTTGTCGCTTCTGGCTAAAAGTCTGCAAATTTGAGATAGTTGTATAATCCTTTCCACCTCAGAAGGGGCGGGCGTTCATTCACTCTACGTATGCACTTGTGATGCTTTCTGGTGGGAGAGCAGGTTTTTCCACGGCATTTAATTTCTTGACAGAAACCTCCTTTAACTTTAATCTTCAAAAGCTGACTTACTCATTTCATTGCTCTTAAATAGATCCGACTTTAGTTCATTCAGCAACGAAAAAGGAGCCCTTAAATAATGGAATCATTGAGTCTGAGCAGTATGTTGTAGAGGTGTTCATGTTGTCAGCGATTTTTAGGATTCTCAAGAAACTTAGTGAAGCGTTAAACCGTTTCAATTCCCTGAACATCAAAAGGAAAAAAAAAAAAAAAAAAGCAAATTTAAACACATACCCATTGGTCAATACACTACCTTGAGATTAGAAGAATTTGCTGAGTTAGTCCAACTATAAGCAGACTTTTAAAATATTTCTTACATTCATACTGAATCACTTTTCTCAGCATGGGATTTACACTCTCAGATTACTTGAGTTGTGCCTGCATGTAGCCAAACTGCTGGGGACGCTCTGCACAATCACCACAGCTAACCCAAAACCCCGGGGCTCTGCCATGCTAGCAGTTTGCAGCTAGCTAACTTGTTTGTTCAGTTTACTTTGTCTATGATGTAATAAAACGGATTGGAATAGGCCCATGGACCACCAGTCATGTCTGGAACATTAACTCAGTTGCCCTATTGTGAGAACATCTCTTTGTTGACCTATATTTGTAGCTCAACATACGGCAGTGTGTAGAAGCGTAATGCCGTGGAAGTGCAGAGAGCACTTCAACAACCGCTGAAAGCAAACTCCCATCAGGGGGTTTAACCATAGTGCCATTGTTGTTGTACTCAGTGCTGCACACTATTCTTTTAGAATGGATAGGAGGGAAAGTAGTGCTATGCTGTGACTTCAAAGTAACAGGTTGTAAGTTTTGCGTGTCGGTTAGTTTCTTATCCAAAAATAGCCTGTGGTCAAATGGCTTGTAGCTGGCTACACCGCTAACGCTAACTGTGACAGAAAGTAGCCATGCTGTTTTACACGTGTAACTTTAATTACTGAAGTATTTTATTAAGTGAGTTCAAGATGTGATCATGCTAAGCTTGAGTCTCAACCACAGCAGCTTCTACAGTTGCAGACTTACGTAGCCTTCCTTCTCTCCTCGCCTTTCACGTTGCTCTCCAGCTGTCGCTCTCTAAATAAAGCGGTGCCCCCATATTGTGATTGACATGCGACCTCATAAGTTGTGACCCTGCAACCGACGCGCATTACCAAAATAAGAAAAGGAGCCAGGATGTTTACATGCTGTATCTGTCAGCCACGGGATGACTGCCATGCCTTATTTGATGGAGGGAATGTTCAGATGTTAAACGCACGCAAAATGCTTTGTGTGATCAATGCTGGAGGGAGATACTTAGATCGTGACAGGCTGAGGTTTGGATGCCTAGTATCGACTCCTTCTGTTGTCCTGTAATGAATACAAACGGCCGTGTAAAATTGAATAAAAGTGAAACAACACTAAATGGAATTCGATAAGAGGAAATAAATGGGGCTTTTCTGCGAGACAGGGCAAGTGTGTATCTAATCCCTTAATTAGAGAAAATGTCTACATGGGTTTTATTTATTTATTTTGTGTGAAGGCCATATAGATGCAAGAGAGAATGACGAATGAAGTGAAGGGAGCAATTACTGCTAGAGAAAGAAAAGTGGAGCGGTTTTTTTGAGCTTACGATGTGGGATTCCAGTGATTTCCACTAACTTGAATAAAAAAAAACATTGGTTTAAAACGAGATTGTCTTTTCCTCTGCTCAATTTAAAGCAGTGACAAACTGTTCTGCTGAGAGTGAACTGTCTTGTTAGGGTAGCAATTTTATGCAAACTTGGGGAAGAAAACACATTTTTTCACAGTTTCCGTTGCTTTGCCAACAGAATAACCGCGTTGTTCTTTTGCATTGTATCGACCCATAACTTTTACAAACTCACTTTACAAACAGACTCGCGGCACAATACGCACAAGGTTTCATCTCAAATCAGGCTTCCCGGAACAACATCACAATAAAACTAAACCAACAGACTGTAATGGCACTGAAGAAAAGTGACCCCGGGGGGGATGGCTGCTGTATCTCTCTTCTTCTCTCGGAAGTAAAGGAATTACACCGATAAACGCGGTTAATGCAGACTCGAGCTGGAGCTCAGGTGTGCGGGAGCCGCACGTCAATGGAATGCTAATCTAAGACTGCGAAACAAGAGGCGCGCGGAGGGATTACGGGAAGTGAGATACACCGAGGACGCTGCTCTGCTCTGAGGATGTGGGAACGGGGAGATGGTGAAGGAGGGAGGGATCATATCTGAGCAATATCAAACACCGACGTTGCCGCTTCCAGCGCCTCAGCCGCTCCCAGTTCCCAGCGCTGGTCTCTATGGCAACCGTTAACTTTTGAAACCTGCCTTGACACAGCCGAAAAACGGCCCAACACATAAGTGATTCCGCACAGGGACGAGTAAAATCAGTGGTCTGCCCTGACAGGTAGTCCAAGGTGAACATTCAGATTAAGGTTAAGTGTGAAATTTTTGGAGCTTATTTTAGAAGAAACATCAACATCAAGTGGTTACGTTTTAGATTGCAGCGCTCTTTCACTTATGTCCCCTTCCGCACTCCGTACCCTCCCTCTCTTGATCTTGCCAGTGAACTACAGTGGCCTGTACACACAAGCCTGGATACCTGGTCCGCCTCCTTCTTTGTTGGTTTATTTGATAACGTGAGCGTTCACCCAAAATATAAACAGTGCTGTCAGGTGGGCTGGACTGTCCATACCAGGCTTCCTAGGAAATACGGCAGTGCACGATGGCAGCTAACTAGGAGCAAGACCCTTGCTCTATGTATATTCTTATTTACACAAGAACCATTCAATGGGTAGAAAAACCTAATAAATAATAATAATAAAAAAATAATGTAATCCGACTCCGACCATCCAGCCATCAACCGTCTGGTCGCCCAGCTTGTTTTAGCTCGCCTGACTTGGGTGCCTCGTAAAAGATCTGAAAAGGCATCTTGTTTGTGGATTTACAGTTGGGGAGGAGCGCGAGCGGCATGTAGGCCACAGCTCGGAATATCATCAGGGGCCACATGGGGAAAATAAAAGCTGCTCGAAGCGAGAAATAATCGTGTAATCATTCCGCTGCCTGGTCGTCCGCATGCCGCTGCGGCAGGTCAAGATGGGAACGCCTGAGGGGGCTGCAAGGACCCAGTTGGGGGTGGGGTTGGGGGTCATGTGATGCAGGGGGTCAGGCGAGGCAGCATGGAGCAGATCGTCAAAAAACGAAGATGAAAAAAATGTGCTCTTATGTGACGTATATATTAAGTTTTTGAGTGTTTTATTACGTTAACATTCCACCTTTTGAGTGACTTGGCATCCTATGCTAGTATTATTCTCTGTGCAATTCAATTTCTTTGTTTACAATAAAAATGATTTCATCTCTCCATGCCACTGTGAACAGGACTCATTAAATCCAACAAGCCGGGGCGGCGTTTATGCTAAACGACGGAACACGCGGGGAAATGAGGAAGTAAGTAAGCAGCAAATAGACTTCCTCTCGTTCCTCTCGGCCAGGCTGACAGTTTCATGGCGTTATCATTCTCCCTGTAAATGCCTATTATTCCATAAAGACCCTGTGATGATACCAGAGCAGAGGCCGAGTCGTCGAGATCAGCTGCCGGGCTGTCGCGCTCGGCTGTTGCCACTTATTTAGCATTGACGGTACATGTTGATGAATCCTTCACATTAAGAGTTCTTGTAATTCTAGTTCCAGCAAATGCACAAAACACGTGTGTCAAACAAGTGCTTGGTTTAAAAAAAGAAATGTCACAGGGTGTACACTGTTAGATTATTACTGTCGGTGAGATGAATCCAGTGCAAAACATGACAACATGCAGCATCATAAATCAGAACGACATAAAACGTACACTGTATGTGTTGGACTGAGGGGAACGACGACTTTTATTGGTGGCCTTGTAGGAGAGGAGACACTCAAGGTTGTTTCTGTTTATACTTTATGTTCAGATGTGGATGTGGGGGATCATATTGGCTTTATGTCAAAGTGTGTTTGTGTTTTTTCTTCCTTCTCGTGTATTTTCAGAGCCCCGCTCCGCTCTCATTGACTGATATCGTGCAAACGTTACATTTTAAAGGTGGAACTGTGAAAAGCAGCTTGAGGAGAAAAGTGTTTTTTTTTTTCGTTTTTACTCTCGGTGCAGTTCTCTTCAGGTCCCAAAGGTTGCACAGGTTGGCAGGTGGAAAGTCCTGGAATGGCCTCAGTGCTGCTGACCAATGAGAGTTACCAGAAAGTGAATAAGCAGCAAAGACTCTATGAAAAATGACATAAGTGAAAACGCAGCGGAATCGCAGGCTGGCACAGTGTACAGGATGACTTTTCCTGCTTGTTTCCAGCCCATGGGCGAGTGACTCTCAGTAGAGGGATTCAGCGGGGCACACCGCTGAAAGTGACGCTGGTGACTGAACCGATTAAAACTAAAACCAGTCAAACGTGTTTAGGGTCCAATTTAAGTCGGACCTGAGGCCATTTCACACAAGTGTGAAACTGTGGGACACTGTGGCAACAACAAAGTTTCCCGTTTCCCTGCCTCCCATTAACACTCTGCTTCTCGCACAGATGAGAGGAAAGCTGCCTGTTTTATGTCATGCTAATTATCATGTGGAGGGGCTGGGAGTCCTTGGCTTTTCAAAGCAAAGTCCGCGCCTCTGACACCTTTGAATGCACCTAATGAGCGGCTCAAACCACCGTAATCAGGGGCGGACTGCCTCATCCTGATCATTAGAATTACCAACATCATGCTGGAACTTCAGGTTAAATCATCATTGAAAACTGACAAGTTTGGGATTGGGCCCAAACTAACAAGTTGTTTTGACAAGTCAAGAAGCTTTTAAATCAGGTGAAATATTGTTTCCATCACTGTTATATCAGATGACCTTTCAAAATAAAGTTCAGCACAAAGCCCCTCCTATATTTATATATGCTACTTATGGGGGGTGCATGAATAATTTTCGTCCTCCAAGGTGGGGCGGGGGACAGAGAAAGTTTGAGAACCACTGCATTAATGAATGAGAGCTAAAACTCTCTCGTAAACCTTTTAACGGACTGGAAACGGGAGTGTGCCTTGAGTGGAGTCATGTGGGTTAAATCCGCCTACTTCTTGTCCTTCCGCTGCATCAAGTGCACAGCTCTGTGGCTCGATTGCATGGATTCTGTGAGGCTGATTAACGCTGCTGAAATTGCTGCAAACCAACCGCCTTCAATCGTCAATCAATCAACTGTTATTCATATCCGGAGACGTCTTGAGGTGTGGTGCACAATCGGAAGAGAAAATCAACTGGCCTGAAGCGACGGTGGCAGGGAAAAAACTGAGTGGGGGGACGAATTCTCGAGCCGATCTCGACCTTAACACACCGGTCTCAAACCTGACTAACAATAAAAATATAAAACAATTCAAATCAATTTCAATCATAAATCATTGAACCATGGACCAAAAAGTTTTGGGACATTTACAGTAACTGCACTCTTCTCTTTCTGCTCATCCTAGACCACGCCTTCATAGTTGAGGGTTCGAACATTGACAGATGGATAGTTTTGGACTTTCCAGAAGCGCCTTTGAGTGTATGGAAAAGTCCCATACAAATCCCATTTATTATTCCTTGCGGCTCAATTTCCTCCCATTTCACCCGTCTTCCCAATGACAAGACCCCGTGATAACCCAGTTTGGTGCTTCGACCGCCAGAAACCGCGCGTTTGTCGACATGTAATTTGTTTCCTGCGCGACCGTCGTGTCGCCACGGTCTTCAGCTGTCATTAACAGTCATCCAACTCCACATCGGTGCACGACCGACCTTGCCGCCGCTTTTCTTCTTGGACATCCTGGGATGTTCCCAGCGCCTCTGACTCATGCTCTGCCGCCGAGCGGTTTAATCGTCTTCCCTTGCCACAGTGTGCGGCTGTGAATAAATCTATCCGCTAACTGAGTCACTGTCTTAATTCCAGCATTGGCACGAACTGGCTCAAGCTGACGTCCAGCCGCGCAGATGAGTAAAATCAGATTGGACCGGAGGCAAAACCCACGGAGTGAGAGTGACACACGGGCCTCCAATTAGACGAGATCATAATCTCATGCGCCTTCGCTTCTGCCACGATACATACATTATAGAGATTGGAGCGCCTTAATGCTCCTATACGGTCGCAACGTGACTTCAAATTTGCCTCGTCGCCAAGTGATCCGCGACCTTGACCAGCTGATAAGTGAATCTATTTTTGCCCTCACAGACATACATCCAAATGTTCCTCTTCTACCGAGAATCAATTGTATTCTACTTTAAATGGTAAAAAAGAAAGAAAAAAGAAACAGAGTCCGGACGGGGTAAAAAAACTAATGCTTAAACGTATAACGATTGATGTTTTGTTATTCGATTATCTTCAGATTGGTTTAACAGGAAAAAGGCAGCATCCTTAATTGCGCATGAAAGGATTTTATCAAATCAGACATGCGCAACTATGCACAACAAAGCCTGTGAGTCCTAAAATAACTCTTTTCAGTCGGAGCTCTTCCCTCACGGGAGCCGAAGCCTCGGGGTCCCAGTGATGTTTTCTCGTGATTTTTTTTTTTCTTTGCGAGTGCACCTGCAGATCCTCTGCTTGATAATGCAAACATGCCTCCTAAATCCCCCTAAACGTCTGCTCTGTCGGAGGGCCCTTTAGGATAATTCCAGCGTGTGTAAGGAACGCCCCGGAGAGGCCGGCAATTCGGCGGCGAGAGTGGCGAGCAAAAAGAGGTTGCTGGGGGGCAGACAGTGATGGATGGGGAGTGTCTGGAGCCTTTGGCTTAGTGTTAAGCATACGGCGCATCTCTTTTTCGAGTCCCGTTGCCCTTTGAGGAACATCTACAGGCGCTCCATAACTCAGTGGCATGTTGGAGGGAGAGGGAGGGCGGGACGGTGCGCTGGTCCGTCCTGATAAAGGTCCGTGTCCTTGAGAAGGTCAACCTGGAGAGTAAACACCAGCGGCTGATCCCCATCTTCTGTCACATGGACATGGGAGTGATTGTGTATGCTGGCGTGCATCCGCTGTCGTGTTTGCATTTCTTGATGAGGTAAATGTCGGCGTCGTCATTGCGGCACCTGAGTGATTCCAGCACCGAGGAGTCGTGCAGTTTTGGGACCTACTAAAACTGCATGTTTTCTAATGGATGTACGTTCGGAGTGAGCTTTTAATAGTGGACTCAAGTAAAACAGCTTGCGCGTCAATGCATTATCAATTACCCAAAACAACCTTCAGGGTTCTAGAACAGAGTTTGTTGTTAAAAACAAATAAATCTTATGTGGTAATCCGTTGGTATGCGTTTAGCACTAGTCCATTAGCGCTAAAGCTAAGTGACAACTAGCCTAACAGTTACATTAATACAGATGAATACAGATGACAGCATTACTAGCAGTACAGCAGCAGGACTAGAGCATCACTGTCTTGATTTCTCTCTCTCTGATGGCATATTGTACGCAGCTATTTCATAATAGACTAGTAATAAGCCTGTTATTCTTTGAGAACACAATTGAAGGGAAGTTTTGCAAAACTTGACAGATTCTATCCATTATGGGATTAGTACCTTACAAAAGCACATCCTAACTTTTCCATGAAGACGTGGCTGAGATGTCACGACGGCCGACTCGGGGCACTTGAACCTGCGGGGGGGTAATCGTCCGGGAAATGTTCCATCAACTTGTTCCATCGACTCCACTCTTGTGCAGATTTGCAACCCTCCTGTTTGCTTTGCTTTCCAACTTCCTCGCCCACTCCAGCGCCAGAGGAACGACCCCGACAGCTGTTGGTGCGCCATCGTGTAATGACTTCGGCAATACGCCGTGACACGCGTCCCACAAACGGAGACCTTACTGGGCTCCTGTGGAGAAAAGAACAACACAAGGTGTGTTACCTGCTTTGGGCTGTTTTTCGTATCTGTCTCTCGTTCCCAAACTGATGAGGGATGCGAGACGTGATTGATGACACTAATTGAGCTCTTCATGTTTAAGTATTTAAACAGTTGTTGCACATAGCACAGCACACACTATTCAATACATGGTATTCTTTAAGGGAGGATATATTATTTATTTTGCTTCCATTTGCTCACATGAATAGCTCAGGCACCAGTAAGAACAATCTTATATGTCATGTTTCCGTCCAGAAGAGAGGGAGAAAAAAAATAATCAATGTACGCCTTGAAGAATGGGATAAAATCATGACAGCACGTACGCTATAGATTTCTTTCAATACCTCAAGGCGTCATGAAAAGCTCATAAAATTGTTTTCCATTCGAGCAGCATTTCATCACCACGTGCAATTTTTCTGGCCGGGAAGTCTTGCTTCTGAGTGAACGACAACGCTGACAGCTCGCAAGTGCTCTCGGCCACAAGTCATATGGAAAGCTGTTACTTTTATTTACATGGATATGGAACATTTTCAAACACGGTGCCATGTGTGAAACATACCTCAGCGTTATATATGTACCCTTCATCCTTCCTGCCTCCATGGAGAAGGCCAGAAAAATAAACCCTGCCCTATAGAATCATAAATAATGCTGCATTCTTTTTTTTTTTTACGTCATTTGTCTGCTTAAGAGGAGGAATGTACAAGGAAAAATGGAATCGAAGGAGATACATAGTGACAGATGCAGCAACAAACGTGCAAAAAGTGAAAAGTCTGAGTTAGTTTGATAAAATTTTAACAAAATTTTAGGGAACAGAAATTTCTATTTCAACACTGCATGACGAATCAAATAGGAGATGTAAGCTTTTTTCCCCACAAAACCAGTGCTCAGATCTTAACCTTAATATCCAGTTCCCCATCAACAAACAGACAGATTTCAACAAATGTTTGTCTAACAGCGATGATGTAGTGCATCTCCTGGAGTTGAAGTGCTTGCTACACCAGATATGTCAGCTGGTCAATGAGCCGCAGGTCCACAGGCGTGCGTCTGCACAGTGTGACTGGAGGGGTGAAATGTGTCGGTGCTGCTGCTGCGGTGCCTTTCGATCTAGCGGCGTGCAGCTTGGAAGAGCACGAGCAGCATCTGAGGCTGGCGGTCCTCATGGGGTGGGGAGGGCAGGTGGGACTCCATTTAGGCTGCATCTGGACCTCCAGCTGTCCCTGATGGGCCGGCCTGCTGAGCCAGACCGAGCTGAAGGTCCAGCTGCGTCTGTGATAGTGCTGGCTTCGACCCAGTAGCCGTAGAAAAGATTCCCTCTCGACCGGCCTGGGAAAGAGTTTGCTGAGTTTTGACTCAGAGGGGACATTGTAGCGCCCTCTACAGGTGCTGTTTGCCCAACTAATATGTGATTCTCCTCCGTGCTTTCAGAGCGGCGGAACCCTTTCCGTCTCCTGACACCATAACAAGAAACAACAAACAGCAGGAAAAGGACGTCATTCAATGCTAATGATAGCGTAGCTTGGTGAAAAGGTAGGCTAGACTGTAATTTACATGAAAAAGGAAAAATGCAGAACAAATACCAAGAGGGAGATAATTTGGATGCGACATTATGGACGTACTTGGTCTCTTGACATTGTCCGCAGAGAGACGTTGATGATAGTCCCCTTAAATCAGTGACGCACACAGCCACGGGCTGTTCCTCATGGTGCTGCTGGGCGTTTCCACTGGCAGTGAAAACTCTGTTTAGCTCTGAGTGAAGGTCATAACATGCTTTGCGTGAGCTCTTCCGCCTGCAGATTTAAGAAATACATGCAACAAACTGAAGAAACGTCTCATCTGGTGCGAGAAGTCAAGTGGAATTACAAAAAGGTAATTACAGATGCAATAAGAACACAGTCCTGAATTTAACTTTGAGGCGTGTTTTTAGTTTTGATTAATCTGAAGGCCAAGGTGGAATCAACGACTACACCACTGTGTGAAGAAACACATTTCTTTTGACCAAACATGGATTGTGCAATTTGAGAATCCTTGATGATGAGGCGTTGATTTATTCTTTGAAGTTGCAAAACTGCTTAAAAACAATGAATAAAAAACCAATAACAGCCTTTTCACCGTGGGACTTGCACTCAATTAAAAGCAGCCCTTTCTTCTATTATTCTCCCTCCTTATGACCACGTATGTCACAGAACTGCGCTGTCTAAATCCCTCACATATATTTCATCACATGGTTCGTTTTATGTTGCATAATCCCTAATTTTAGTTTGTTCAGTCGATTAATATGAGTGGGTTTCTTTTTTTCCCCACCACCACCCAGAGAGGCTCAGAGTGGATTTCTGTCAAGGTCCTGGTGCTGCTGACTTTCACAACTTTGCCACCAACTTTTCCCTTTAAAAAGATATAAAATAAATAAAAAAATCTCTCTGCACCCTCAGCACCCTCGGGTCCAGGATGCCAATTAATGAAGCCAGAGTCTGTGCTCTCTCTCCTTCAGTGTGGCGGGAGAGGCCGTGGTCGCACATCCTGTGTAAAGAGAGGGAAACTTTTGACCCCTCTGATCCATAGATTGGACCGAATAATGCAGCCTTCGCTCGAGGGACGAGCGTAAATGATGACGGAGAGCACCTTTGTCCTGCTTCCGTCCCTCCCCCAGTGTCTTGGTTCCACTGGCTCTCATTACTGAGAGACGTAGGTGATAACCCCAACACAAGCCGACCACTGCCATCGTGTTGTTGTTGTTGTTGTTGAAAGCACAACAGCCCCATATTTAAAATGGATTGTAGTGCAATATTTCCATTCTTTGTTGTGAATGAGTGACTCTGAATCTGTGGCACTCTGGGGTGTTTGACTATAAATCAGACCGACATTTTATTTACTTGTGACAAGACAGTTATTAAGTTGTGGATAATTGAGTTTTCATTTTTTTTAAAAATTCAAACAGCTTCTGTTTCAACCAATGTTATGCTTCATGGTCCGATTGGCAGTGCAGTGTTTAACCTCAGGTGTGTTGTATGAAGCAGAATCGGTATCCTAGTCTGTTGGGCAAACGGGGAGTTTTGACTCCAGCGCTGCGTGAGCTCTGTGTGTACAGTAAATGAGAAAGCAAAGTAGCGGGACGGTAAGATCCCAGATGGAGTAAAAGGCTTGTGACGAGCTAAGTGGCAAGTCAAGAACAATGTTACGCCTCACAAGCCTTTGCGAGGGATTTCCTTTTCAAAGATTTGTCTTCTTCTCTGTGTGTGAAAGACTGAAAGCCGTCCCCTGGATATTTCTGTGGCAGGCTGCGCCGCCAGTAGATCCACTCTTCCTGCTGGAGTCCACACTTGCCTTATCTCTGAGAGAGGCGCCAGTGGCCTAAAATGTCAAAATGATGCCGCGCTTGTCAATTACCAGCATTAACTAAGTCGCAGGCCAGTGGGATCGGCTGCAGTCTTCGTCTTTGAGAGCCGCTCGTGGCAACAGCAAACATCTGATGTGTATTTGCTTTTTCTAACGTTGGAGTTTAACTCGCAATTCATCCACTGATTTAACGTCCAAGAACCTGAGCGGCCTTGCATTTGGCGATTACATCTGTAAAAAAATGAGTGCATGTGCGTTTCAAACTGACCGGCTGTGAGATGAAAAGCAAAGAAAGCCCAGAAATTATGTTGATGAGCTGACTGATTAGCTTCAGCGTAGTCGCCGTGGTCATGGGGGTGGGGACAGGGAAGGGAAAGGAGGGGTGATGATGTGCGGGGACACAGGGGGGGAAAAAAATCAATGCCAGGCCATCTCAGGTTTCCCCCAATCTTTTTATAGTAACTCGATGCACAGGTGTTAATCATGGAGTCAAGTGTTCCATTAATCAAGCGAGGAGCTCTGGCGGACAAAATATTCCAGCTCCGTCTCGGCGTCTCCGGCTGTGTCCCCATTAACCTTGAAGTTGTGCAGATTGAAAGATAGAAAAGACAATGAGCCCGATGGAACCAGGTGTCAATTTGAAAGGAAAAGGGAGAAAACAAAGCTCCCATATGTTGTAACATTTGAATGAAGGGATTATTTCAGATGAAATGAAGAGGCATATTTTGTGATTTGTACCCCCACTGCTTTCACAGTCAGTCAGGAGTCGCGGCTAAAATGGAACAGAAGAAAGAAGAATACATACTCGCATGTAATGAGTTTGCTTTTGCTGTATAATAACATGATAACTAAGTAAATTGCTCCCCTAAATGTTGAATGAATGGTATCATTCATGCATTCACACATTCATTAAACTACTACTGCTACTGAATAGCCATAAGCAGCATTGATTGCCATAAGAGAAAACATTCACAGAAAAATCATTTCATTCTGTTGCCTTGGCAGTGGATATTGAAGGCATTCTGGTTAATGAGGGACAGAAAGCAGTGATGACAGTGAGTCCAGCTGTTGAAATGGAGAATATAAAATAACCTTGCCATTTGCCATTTATCGTAACCATTGCATTCCATTCCATCGCTCAATTGAAAGGCAGTCTTTTCACAATTCTGTTATATTGACACAAACAGAGAAACGCTGCCCAAACTTTGGCCAAATCTTTAATGGAAACCCGGCTTCTGTCACTGTTTCCGCCTCGCCCTGTGCCTGACGAACAGATAACTAGGCCCATGAGTGGAGATTGGACGTGGAGGTGACTGTGGCACAGCAGAGCCCAAATCTGACTGCGACAGGCTGTCAGCCTGAATTACAACAGAAGTCCTCTGTCCCCATCTTCCCATTTCCTCAGCTGGATTTTTTCCCACCCCGAAAAGTCAGGAGTTTGACTGACAGCTGTCGCCTCTATCACCACCACCACCTCCTCCTCCTCCTTGTCCTCCTCCTCGGTGTCTCAACATCTGAAGCAGGTTTGCAGAGAGCCGCTGCACAAAAATATCAATTCACTGTATGGTCTTTCCCTTTATTCCAGCATGTCGAACAACATCTCAGACAGGTCAATGGAATGCAATTAGCTTGCTAAATTGAAATTCCATCCGGTGTAGTATATTTACATACCAATTACGGTGGCAGTCTAGCTCAAGGTTTAAAAAAAAAAACAACTGCATCCATATAAAATTGATGTATGTTCCCCTGCAGGAAAACTATATGAAGGCCATTTCTCCGCTTTGATTGTCACGATACTAAACATTTCACCAAATGGCACCGTGTGGAAGACGCTCTCACTTTATCAAATTTAATCACCACTGAGAAAACGCTCAGCTCGTCCTGAAGTTCCATCGTGGTTGACACTTTGGAGCATTATTTTGCTCGCCTCGCCGCAGAAAATAAATAAATAAAACGACAACAAGCAAAAACTCTCTGACAACTTACTCACCGAGCGGAGCTTTGACGGCGGATGTGCGCGCGGGTGATATTTTACACTTCAAAGCTCATTGTTTATTCCAGAGCCTGGGAGAGAAAATAATGAGAGAGGGGTCATGCTTTCATTATAAATGCTGTCATGTACAGTACGAACGTCACACTGCCAGAAGCATCTGGGAGAGAGAGAGTGAGAGTCCTCTGAATGGAACACGGGGCGATAAAGCTGCACTGTGGCCGCACTGGCAACTGTAATTGCAGCGGCAATAATTTCTGTTGCTGTTTCTTTTTAACGCAGTAATTGGCAAACATTTTCCGGGAAACCCGCTGCAGCCTTGGAGAAGAGATAAACTGTCAGCTCCGGGTCTGACGTCCAACAGCACTGACGTCATGTCCCTGATGTAAAATTCAGTGTTTGGCTTACATGTGAGCCATGAAAAACCTGTCATGACAAATCAGTGGAAACGGGCAAAAAAAAGCCATTTAGGTACCTTCACAACAATCAGGAAGAAGAAATGAGCATTGGTTGGGGGTAAATCTCATTTCCTCTGGCGCTTCTGCGATGTGAAATAGACCGATTTGAATTGGACATAAGACCGGGCTCAACACAGGCGGAGGGGAGCGCCTGTGAAGATAACATACACCGCAATAAGACCCTCGCCGGGACCCCCAGGTACGAGATAATGAGCAGACGGCGCATGCGAGAGGCGAATGAAAAGGTGGGAAGTGAGGGTCTTCCTCCTCGCTGAGCTAATCGCGCGGAGGGACGTGCAGGCCGGCCTGGGCGCCCCTCAGAAGCTCACCACCAAAATGGAGCTGACAACGAGGGCAACGTGGGGGTTGGGGGAGGGGGGGAGAGAGACACAGCCACAGTGTGTGGAAATCTCTTGATGTTCTTAAATGGAGATGGCCGACCAATAGGATCTGTATCGCCATGTGTGTGTGCGCATTATGTGTGTGTGTGTGTGTGAGTTTACGTGCGTCACCACGGTCTTATCGCTCTGCCACTCATCCACGACTCTCTTGTGCCGCATTTGTCTGTGCATTAAGCATTTTTTTTGTGCATGCATGTGCATGTGTCTGGTCGCTCATGCATCATTCCCCTCTAGCGCACATATACACACACACACACACGAGAGGTGTTTGAAGTGAGGTGTGAGCTGGTTATAAATGAACAGTTGAGCTGACAGAATGTCTTCAGGGCCAATATGACTTCCTTGACGTATGGAATGTAGTCCTCTTCTTCATTGGGTTCAGTCTGATTTAAACTGTGGTTAATGCCATGCATGTCTATGGGGTCAAAAGTCAACTTTGTCCTAGAGACATGGGGCCACTTGCAGGTTCATCAGGATCCCTCAAGACACAGCCAAGTCAAATTTGGGGCTTCTAGCCCATGAGGAACCCCGAAACCCTAACCCTAATTCCAGCAGTAACCCTAACCCTAACCCTAATTCCAGCCTTATCGCTAACCCTAATGCCATGCAAGTCTATGGGGTCAAAAGTCAACTTTGTCCTAGAGACATGGGGCCACTCGCAGGTTCATCGGAGGGACAAAACAGGGGAAGCGATATCAAAGCTGGAGCAACAACATGGCATGCAGAGAAGAACCTTCATTCAGGTTCGAGTTTATTTAACAAACCTAACTACATTAATCATTTTAATCAAATTTAGAATAAATATCTGTAAAATAACAATCTGCTGCACATTATTTGCGAACTCTCTGGTCTTGTACGACTTTTATATCTGCATTCAGTGGCGGGAAAAATCAGGAACCTTCTTCAAACCACTTAGGACTTTCCCTGATGGGTCAGAGCTTTTGATCTGAACAGCTTTGATGCTGTATTTTTGGTGTTTGCATCATCAGACAACTATCTGCACAGGATGCCGCAATGTGCTGATTCTGGAGGGAAACGTAAATCCTCTGAATGCCAAATTCACCTATCTGGTTCCAACCTACTTAAGAAAATGTATTGCAGCTTCAAGCAGAGCATCTCCGGCCAGATCCTCCGGCTAAACCTCTGCAGGCCAAGTGGTTTTTGCTTATCGTTTCAGACTCCAGAAGGTGGAATTTCTGTCTGTCTCAATCCTGCGCTTAATTAACACCATTGAAAGGTTTTTGATAACCTGACAAAAACACAGTTATTGATTGAAGTGACTGGGCCCAGAGCCCAGCCTGCTCGTAAATGCCAACTGCCCCGAACCACCGGGCAACCAATGGGGAGGGAGAAAGAATTTCAATCGGTCTGAGACGCAAGAGACTTCCTCCAGTGAGTTTACATCTGTAGCCGTCTGTTGGAATGTTGTTAATTATCAAATTCCCTTTGGCGTTCAGCAATCATATTATTATCGACTTATCGACTTCACTTCTCCGCATGTCATGAAGTGTAAAAGGTCTTGGTCAGTTTTGCCTCGTACTGTAATCCTCCCATCACTGTTGTGGACGTTTTGACGTAAAACTCCAGCTGACCCACAAAACATGGAGATAGTCAACTTTCAAAACACTGCCGTAGCAGAACCATGACGCAGCAGCCGCAGATTATAATAATTTTATCAGTTCTGACTCCACAGAGACTATTTTTTTCAAGCCTCGCATCTCCGCATGGCGTTCACCCCTTTGCGCTTATTTGAGATGGATTAATGAAAAAGAGGAACGTTGTGCTGTTGCGGCGCTCTGCCATCTTTCTGCAGACTTGGCGGAATGCAAAAGCTCCACTGTCATTAAATTTGTAAATGGTTTCCTTTGACAGCCGGCGTCAAAAACCTGCGGGAGGTCTATTAATGAAGGAGCGGTGAGGGGGAGGAGGCAACCTGGGCCAGACGTTTGCCTTAACAGTGACTTTTTCCAATCCCTCATCAACGTGCTAGAAGGCAGGCGTGTTTGTTGCGTGAAAGAAAGGATAAATAAAAGTAATGAGGCTGCTGCTGCCGCATGTACTTTTACGTAGGAACCCAGAGGTGTGTGTGTGTGTGTGAGAGAGAGTGTAATTTGCTAAACACAAACTCAAGCAAAACCTTTCATTTTTAAAGTAATTTAAAGTCAGCACAAATTTTGAGCGTGGGTTTGAAAAGTCCATGAATACATTCATCAGCGAGCGCGGCGAAGATTCTCCCCAAATGAGGAAACCAACTTCACTGCTGCGCAATTTTTTTTTTTTTCCTGCGCAGTGGAAATGCGGTGACCTGATTTTACCCCAACCTCCACTTGTGTCTCGGCCAAAATTGTTGTCTCCGCTCCACACCTGCTGTTGTTGTCATGTAAATGAGATGCATATTTCCAGCCGCTCCGCTCCGCTGGAGTGGAAAGGTAAATATCTGCATTATGCCCGCGGACCAGAGTGCACGAGGCGTCCTGCTATTCCATTAACCCGTGTCTACGAGCAAAACAACACTGTATTGACACTGATCAGCCTCTTGCTCAGCGTAAAGTGGTCCTATATAAGTCCTGTATGTGTTTGTGTTAATGTGTGTGTGTTTGTGCACTAATCAATCCTTCCCGGCTCCCAGTCCAAGACTGTACACTTTGTACAGAATGCTAATGCTGAATGCTAACCTTTGTGCTCCTTGTGCTTATGAGCATTTTTGACCGCAATAGCTGTGGTTTCCCTCTCATGTTTTAGCGCGTAATACTTCAGGTCTATTAGACGCCATGAACGAGCTCAGTATTGTCCCTGTCTGAGCTTCCATTGATCCAATCCCATTGAGCAACACGGGGAATTTTCGCTCCGTCCATTTGTCCCACGCCATCGTATTGCTGACTTTGGAGAGTTTGGTTTCCCCTTCGGTTAATTAAGCATATTAGCTGTGTGTTTAGGAGAAATAGTCTCAGGTCACAAACGCTCTCGTTATCGATTCCCGTGTTTTCAACAGCGTTCTCAGCTAAACGCTAGACGCGTGTGTTCAATCAGCCGTGTGCATCTCCAGCAAAAGTAGCGACTCTGAGGATGACCACTGACATGTAAGCAAAGCTACTGTAATATGTTGGCCTAATGAACGCAGAATTCAGCCAGCCAGTGCATGGTACCTAATCGACTGTATACATATGCTGTGGTTCTGCCTCCAAGGCAGGAATGGAGGCAGTAATATTGAGCCAAGGAGGCAGACTGAGGCAGAGCCTCAGGATCTGGAGCGATCTAGAAGCAGTTTGAGAGAATTCAGAGCAGGGGTGCAGGCAGACCAGAATTATTATCAGTGGGCATTAGACCTGTATGAGGTTTCTCCAGGTTCATTGGCTCTGTTTGAATGAGCAAGTATCGCCTGAATATTAATGACTTTGTTTAGTTTAGTTCACGTTTGTTCAGTTTGGTTGTATTTCGGCGAAAAAAAATGTGCAGACTGTGTTGAAGGTCTTTGTGACCACTGAACAGACGGTCCACGACGTCGACTACTGCTCAAGAAGGACAGACGCTTGATATTTCAGACTGTCACCACCATGTGAAAAAAATATTCCTCACTCCATTTTGCATTTAGGAAAAACAAAACCAAAAAATGAATGTGTTCTCAAGCGGTAGCATTAGATTAAACCAGCCCACCCGCAGGATTCGCACCTTCATTTCACACTATGCAACCTCCTGTAAAAAAATATGATAAATATTCCTCAGACTGACACTGGTTTGGCAAATAACATTTCACAGTGGCCAGCAACCAGAGGAATCAAAGCAAGAAAAAATGCGATGGGGGGGGGGGGATAAATCAATTGGAATTGTGACTGCAGAAGTGGTTGGTTTGCATGTAGAGCAGTGCGAGAGTGTTTCCTGGCACCGCCCACTGTATGCGAGCCAAGGCCTGCCGCCTGCTGCCGCGGTGCAGCAAGGTTGCAGCTGTGCAGCGCTGTGAGGAAATATTTAAATGTGCGCGGATAAATTGGGCCCTGTGGCGCGCGGCCTCGTTGTTGACGGGGTTGGTTCCTGTGTCCTTGTTGGGAGTTCTTGCCATCTGCACCGTCAGCACGTTGATCTATATTCACCACGGAGGACCCCGCTGGTTCCGTCCAACTTCTCCTGCTTTTATTCGTATGTCTTGTGCGTATCGAAACATCACACAAGCGGACGGGTGCGGGGCAGCCCACCTGCGGATTTTTTGAACTTCATTACTCTGGGCCAAATGTGAAACCTCCCTCCTAAACGATAAAGAAATATTATGCAGAATGGCAGTGGTTTGGCCAATAACATTCCTCAGTCGCTGGAAGGGGGCGGAGACAGAAGTGACTGTAGCACCGCTAGGTTCAAATGTTTATTTTCCTTGCAAAAGTCGTCACCGCCCCAGCTTTGTGGTTGTTGCACGGATGAAAGAGATCTGCACGGCTAAACTACACAAGGCAGTGCAACCATCTTCAGCTGCAGACACACAACCTGGCTGAGTTTCGATACAGCGCCGCCAGGACCCAGCGTAAATAATTGATTAGAACATCTGTGAGGCAGAGAGATACATATGGTTAACAGTCCCAAGGCTGTTGTATTCTTTATCGGCACGCTGGTCCAATCAAGATGCCACTTGGTCAGGGCTGTGACGTATATGCAGTACCGTGCACGATAGCATGTAGGAGTGGATCGGTGGATCCACTCCTACAGTGGATAGGTCAGGATACTTTAAAATGAGGAAGTATTTGATTGGCTCCAAACGTTTTGCAACAGGCCTGAACATGCATTTGGCACTGCCGCTGCATGTGGAATGACAGGGAGTCCTGAGAGTGATCGTAGAACTCAATCATCCAACAAGTTCCCCCAAAACCTGTGCTTAAGGTTTCAGAGGAGAACTGATGCTGTTATGAAGCCAGCACAAAATATTGGCTTGATTTAGACTTTTAGTCCTTGAATTCACTTTCCATTTGATAACCAAAGTAAGCTGTCATTTTGATAAGACATTTCACTTCATTTGCAGCAATCCGATTTCTTCCTTGACTCAAACTTTCACTCTGTACTCTTTATTAAAAAACAAAACAAAAGAAAACCCAAAAAAGCAGCATGACACTGAGGCACAGTCCAGTCACACAGATGCGGTTCAAGAGTGGTTATTCTAATACTGTAATTGTTTGGTTGTCATGATTACACCAATCGGTGTCCTCAGAGGTATTACACTGTCACGGCTTTGTAATTTATCCCAAACTCACACAGTCGCTGCGCACAGATAACAACATCGCCCCCAATCCGGAGGCAAACAAATCCAAGCCACGGACGGTACCGATGAGTTGAAACGAGTTCATGGTTGCAGCTTGTACAAATAACTCGATAATCCACCGAAAAAACAAAACAAAACCTGAGTATCGTGCCATCAAGAGAAACGTACGCTTGTGTAAAATGGTGAAAAAGGCTGCCTTTTCTCTAATTAGTTGCGTTTTCAGTCTGATGGGATTTTTGCGTTTAAGTGCGCAGCTATACACTCGGCAAACAGCCACATTAACATAGAGCCGCGCTACAGCTGTCAATGATACTGAATAATTAATGGTAAACATATTACTTGGACCTTAGCCGGCCCTCATTACTTCTATGGGCTTGTCTCATGTATGCAGAGGGCCAATTTGTGAGGCAGCAATTTAAGCATTTCTTCAGCCCCTTTAGCGGAGCATCCCATTATAAAGGCGCCTCTCTCTGCTTGTAATCAAAGAAAAATATGCAGCATGAGCACTCCCACCAAGGACTCACTAATCTGAGTGTTTTCTCAGCCTAAAACCATTACAGAGGCAAGTATACATTGCAGGCTGCAGGGGCGTGAAGTGGATGAGCAAAATGATGGAAATGAGTATCCTGAGAGTATATTGTCCTCTTAAAGGTTTTTTTTCTGAAAAATAAATGTTTTTTTCCCCTTCATGGCTTTCCTCTTTAAATGTTATAAAAGAGGCAACTTGTATCGCTGAAAAAGGCCAACAGGAAGAGGAAAAGTCGAAAGAGATGGAGAGCAACCTCAGCCGTAACGATGCAGGGTTGGAATTTGCCTTTAATGACCCTCCACTGTTAAGTCATTATCGACAGTTTTCTGCTGAAGAGGAAAAAAAAATCTATGGATTTCTCTCTGTGTCTTTTTAAAATGAGCTATCGTGTTGCCGAGCACTGGCCTGGCAGCTCTGCAAAAAAAAAAGACCTAGAATGAGTTTATGTTCCAACCTGAGCACCACATGGAAATGGAACATTTTGCAAATCAGTCTTTCACAGGTGGTTGAAGGAGCCCAGAGGCGGGAAGTAAAGATCGAATGCATTTGATTTACAAGATTTGAGTCATGAAATCTCAATCTCAGTCTTTTGCAAACTGGTAGAAATAATTCTCGGGTGCCATTGGGTTCCAGTTTTGTGATGAAACTTTCTGAGAAAATAGCTGAGAGTTTGAAGTTCTTATCAAATTACACTGGTGATGAGTGGAGGGGCTGAAGTGGAGGGAGCCCTATCTCAACCACACTGACACATTCACTTATCACAGGAAGTATGCCTTCTGTCCCACTCGCGCAATCTGACAGCCTGAAACTCAGTACAGCAGATTTATGTGATACACTGCTGAACACCACGAGATGAAGATAAGAGGCGGCGCTGCACTCTCCTCTCTATTTCGTGTGGCGACCAAATCTTGCAAGATGAGGATGGAAAAAAAGGAAGCTTTCAAAAGCAGTAAAGATTAAGACATTTTTTAAGGAATGTTTCTATAACGTAATTAATTGAGATAATGAGCCGTTATTGTCCCACTGTGTCTTGTGCATGCAAAGAAATATAATTAATGCAGCAATATAAACACAATATCAGCAATATGTCAAATGGTTTAAGGTGCATGCTGTATCCAACACAACTTTGATAACATGTGAAATTGCACATATGAATGACCTGACGTAGGTCACTGGCCCAGATAGTAATGGACTGTCCGTGGGTGCGTGCTTGTGCTTTCCAGGAAGCAGCCTGTCAAGCAACCTGCTTGTTTCAGGTACTCTGAGTTCAAGTGCTATTGCTACTTTTGGGGTTGGTTCATATGGATTGGTTAAGACGCTGCCAGGCAGTAAATAATGTTTGGTAGACAATAAATTGCCAGGGAGTATTTGAAGCATGACGTTGGTAATGGCCTGGAAGAAAAGAAAAGTTTTTCGGCATCAATTTTATTATTTAGTGAATACTGGAAATATCTTGAACTGAAAGCACTTTTTGTCTTTCGATCGTGCACGTGCCTGCACATTGTCACTCATCTCAAAAATGCAACCAGTTTTGCCTTCAGGCCAAATAAGACCTTCTGAAGACATTGTTTTTTTTTCATGCACCCCTCCCTGCCCTGTTTTCCTGCCTCTTCTCAATAAACAATGTATCAAAGGCTTCCATCTTCAGCCCCTCCAAAAAGAACTAGCCACGGAGCACTACAGTATTCTCTTTTGTTCCGGTAAACATCTTCAAGGGTGCCCCACACAAAACCTGAATGCTTTATTTCTCGCCTCTCTGTCAGCACATAGCAAGGCTTGCACTTTCCTCAGAGAGCTGATAAATATGAAATATCGCCCCGACTATCTGAAAATGCTGGGGCTGCTTTGCATGGCTGAACTTTGTATCTCGTCCGAAAGAAAACCCAGCATCCAGTTTAGACCGAGAGCGAGCCTCCTTATCGGGCCGAGAGCAAACTCGGGATTTGTGTTCGGGCGACCCACAATGCAGTGGATGACACAGAGAGAAAATGTTGCATCTATGGTGCCGCTGATGATGCACAGCTGCGCCAAACGCTGTCGGACAGCGTCGTGAGTAGATTTGACAATTTCTGCCAAGAGCCGGAGCTCTGCCAGGACGCACTGTCACCCAGAACTAATCTGGCCCACACAAGAGCGGGCTGTTGCCACTAATTTCCTCCAATGGAGGGCAACCCTCACTGCTGACTGACACTCGAGTGCAGAAAAAAAAGCCCCTCTGCAGAAGTTTTTAACTCGCATTTTATCAAAAAATTTGTTTGGATTTTATCTTCACAGAAATGGCTGTTGAAGTGACAAATGACACGATATACGAAGAACAAACCTGTTGATTTACGTCACAGCTCATTCACCAATGTCCAATGCTGACTGATTTGAAAAGTGATGCTGCAACAACTAAACAATGTCTTCTGCCAACACATTATAATACATTTTGTTGTTTGATTGTTTTGTTTGCTTGTGTTTTCAGTTTTTCCCCCACCAGTTACATTCTGCCAAATGGTTGCCAAGCACGCTCACAGTAGTCGCACTTGTGATTTGTGGCATTTGTGTTCTTCGTTTAGCTTTTGCAGTTAGTTGTCTGTAGTGTTGACAAAGGTGCCCAGGATGAACAGATAGCAAAATAATTGTTGCGTGTGGCCCTAACAGCACCTAATCTCAAGATTGTGTCTGGTTTCCAAAGCAGACAGACAAAAAACATGCAAGCATCCAAACTAATTAGTACCCAATTTTTTTGTTTGAACGCATTATTGTCGGGGTCTGTTCTCTCAACGGGACTCGAGGGTCACAGCCGTTCCACGACGAGGGCCCTCATCTTGTTGTGCAACACGAAACCAGTGGGTGCCACGTCTGCGAGCGATGCCAAGAGGCTCAGCCGGGCTTTGTGCTGGGAAGTCGAAGCCTGCTCCCTGCCAACAACATTCATCTTCCCCAAATGTGGCGGAAGCGTTGTAGTTAACCCAGAAATCCAGCCGAATGTGAACGAGCGCTGCACGTGTCGAGGGCCGTTCAGATGGAGCCGTTGGAAGGCCTGGAACGCTCCCATTTCCCACTCCCATCACTGAAGTGTTTAGTCTCTAGGAAACAAATTACAGCAGCAGCACACGTTCCTCTTTGAAAAGTTTTTTTGACATGACTTTTTAAAAAAAAAACAAAACAAAAACGTGAAGTTCCTTGGCTGAGTGTTGAGCCTTTCAATGCTTCGAAGCCAAATGTTTTTTTTCCGACTCCCCAGTCAAAGTCAGCGCTAAACTGTGATAAAGCACAGCTATGAGCGAGATGGAGCTGTTGTTTCCACGTGGCTGCTTTGCCATATATTTGTTTAATAAATTGCCAAGTGGTAAGGCGATTACACAGCCTAATTCTCATTGGGGCATCAATTTCCAAGCAGCTAATTAAAATTCACTGTGATTTGAGCATACACCGTCCCACAGGATGTAATAAAGCCAATATTATGAAGGCTTGATGGTGGCACTGATACCATACTATGCGCCAACTCATTCACTGATATCATTAAGGCATTTAAATATCATTTCCTGTCAGCATTTGTTACTGGTTCTCTTTTTTGAAACCCTCGTCTGCCTGTTATTTTTTCTCGTTGCTAATAACGTTTAACACAGAATGATGCGTCATATTTAGCGGCGTAATTCTATTAAGCTTTTATGACAAAGGTCAGAGGGGTTAAATGTCCAGGGTTAGCCGACTGATTAAAGATATTGTGGCAGCCTGACTCGGGGAAATTAGCTAAATTGACCAACTCTATTCTTTTCCAAACTTCCAATAAGCGTTGCTCCTAGGTTTGCACAAAAATAAACAGGACTTTGACTTGGACACAAGTAGACCTGATTTGAATCCAAGCAGAAATTGCAAGTTATGCATAAAATGGCAGGTTGGGAGTTGATGATGACCTTCAGGAGGAATTATGACAATGGGACGGATGAGGGCTTAACTCTAAAGCTGGCCTTGACTCCACCGGAATCTGAGTGCAGCTTTGAATAAAGGTGAATGCGGAACTGATGTCATTGCTGCCACGTTTTAACGAAATCGGTCATCTTCGGCTTAATACGACCTTGAGAAGAGTTTCAAGGGGTACAAGCGAAACTTTTCCCACGACCTGCGTGATCAAACTGCAACCACTGGGAATTGAAACAGTAGCATTCATACCTCATTTTCAAACATCTCCATTTAGGTTCAGATTTATTGGAACTTGAAATGAGATGTCCTGGGACAGACAGTCTATTCACACTGCAAGTGTCAAAACTATTTACTTTTCAAACTACATTATTTCCACTCAGTGTGACCGCGAGCAAGATTTAAACTTTATTCGAGTGTGGTGCCCCCTTCAAGTGAAGTGCACTACTTTGTAAAATGTGTTTGTTAATTAACTTGTACATTTGAACTAAGTTTTACATAAATTTAAAAAAATATATGATTTTCGACTAATCTAAAATCTCCATTTTAGCAAGGATATGTAAGTGGATAAAATTAGTCAAAGTTCAGTCTTCAGTCTGTCATTGGAATTGTGCAGTTCTGCCCTCTCCAGAAAGAAAACGGGTTGAAAATACACACAGCGGCATGGCTTTTACCAACAGATTTGACTGGATCCATCGACTCAAGAAGAAAAAAACTTTGATTTTTGTTGTCGGACAATTTTGGCAAAGTTAGCTTTTGCAAATTCTGAGATGCAGTGACTCTTCAGAGATTAATTATAAAATAACAGCGTAAACCACAGGGTCCCATTCATAAATCCTTGCTGCTACTCTGCGACGACGATAAACTGTGTACTGCAGTCTACAAATGCAAACATTAGTAATATTTGTAACTAAAACGTGTGTAATCGTGGCAGTCCCGAGGCAGCTCAGCCGCTGCTGTGCTGGCATCACAGCATTAATGCTTTTTGATGGCAGCGGCATGCTTCTGACCAGCTGGCTGCTCTGGAGCATCGCACTGCCGTTCAGTCCACTGACAGCTGCTTTATGTCCGTCACATTAGCACAATAATATTAGGCGGCTGTAAAACAGATGTGCCCACAACCAACATAACTCATCACATATGGCCCAGTTTATTCACGGGAGATCTTCTGGAATCGTAAAAGTAAATTCCCGCCATAAATCCTGATGAAGAACAACTGTATTCTCAGCTACTAATTCTACTTGGACGGACAAAAGCACTGGACAACCTGCCCATTCCATTCCATTCCATTCTTCTCACACAATCCTAAATCTTTGTGAAAGGAAACGGACATGTCCTACAAACCCAACTTCGCCCTCCTCATGCACTCTGCCCGACAAGCCATGCAAGTCTATGGGGTCAAAAGTCAACTTTGTCCTAGAGACATGGGGCCACTTGCAGGTTCATCGGGATCCCTCAAGATACAGCCACGTCAAATCTGCCAAATTTGTGGGGGAGGCATGAAAAATTTTCTTCCTCCAAGGTGGGGCGTGACAGAAAGTTTGAGAACCACTGCCTTACACTCAGTAACCACTAATATCCCTGAACCTTTGTCAGAATTGAGATTCCATAGGAACTCTGTTTGCTTCTGTGGTTGACAGAAAAACAAAACAACACAAACTCGGAGCCAACTGGGTGTCTGTGCCGAGCCAACTCGCACACCTTCTGATGAGGTTTTTTCTTTTTTAAAAAAACCACACGCAGAGCCTGAAATTCCCGTCAGCTCATCTAACCATTTCCACTTCCAATCTGCATATTGTTGTGTTTTCAGCCTGTGCTTCATTGAATGTTGCTGCCACGAGGACTAAAGCACAAACACTCGTCATGTATTTTCTCCCCTCGAGTGCCTTGGAAATTTGTCAATCTCAGTTGGCCCTCCTCGGGAAGCCCTGCAGGCTATAACAACAATTTTAAAAGAGGGCTCATAACCAGCCAAGCAAATTTCCATTTTACCGTAAACTTGGTGGCAACGGCACCAACCAGCTGTATCAGTGTGTGTTTGTGTGTGTGTGTGTGTGTGTTTACTAGAATTCACCAGAGACTCTGGTTTGCTTTTGTTGTTTCCCCCTAGCTGTAAATCTGTTTTACAGTTTTCCTTCCCCACACCTTCACACACCCACGGAATAAAACAAATTCCCACACGGAGTCGTCGTGAAATGTATTCATGAGTATTCTCATATTGAATGTTTAGCCTTCATGATTCAGCTTGAAGCCCTGTGTGAATATCATACAATAGTCCTTTGAAAACCCTTTCACTGTGATCTAAATGTCAATTAGCAATTATATATGAAGAGTGGAACAGCAAGTGAGCCTCAGTTTTACATATACTTCGAGTTGAACTTTGTCCACACTTTCCAAAACCACTTTTTACAGATTGAAGCGTCGTGATATATTTGTTCCAGTGTGCTGCTGCAAACCTCTCCATCACTAGCAAGCACACCAGGTTTAAACTGTTTGACAAGCCCCTCTCCCAATTAAGGTTGTGCCCACCGTTGCATGAAGCGGCGATCCTGTCAACTATGGAGATTTTTTATTTTTTAGATGAATGTGGTGTGTCTAAATTCAAATGATGCAGCCTCTCAAGCTGGATTCTATCCATCAAAATAAAAAATTTGCATTATGGACACGCATAACTTAAATCCCATAACTGGGATGTGACTGGAACAGCGCCTCACTTTCATCGTACCCTGCTGGTGGGGAAAATTGCCTGTGGTTGCTGTCCCCCCCCCCAAAACCCTACCCTTCCAGGGAATATGACGGGTGTCAAAATCGGTCAAGGGAATTTCAACGTGTCAAATCCTCCCCTTCCACTCCACCAAACCGGTTCCTGACCCAAGCTGAAGCACAGCAAGGTTTGTCCTTCACTGCCTTAAAACAATTCTTTTTGTATTAGACTAATTATTCCCCTGTGGGGACAAAGATGGTTGGAAAAAAAGATAGTATAATATTTTTTTTAACAGCTCTGTTAAAATTACACAATTGCAGGATGACTTGGGGGAAAAATGTGGTAAGAATGATAGAATGGTATATACAAATTCTTGAAAAAACAAAATATAGAATCGTCAGCATTCACTTTATCCAACTTTAAAGAACTACTGCGGTACCACACAGTACAACTTTTTATCTCCATTAAAGTTTTTTTTTGGGGGGGGTCCAGGGACCCGCGGTGCAGATTTCACAGCGAAGCAAAGTTTCCGATGTGACACTAAAACGGATCCTGGCATTAAGCTTCAGATCATGAAAACGGCGGCGCCCTGGCAGGTAGGTAGTGGCGGCGAGCTCTGCGGCGGGTCTGAGATGAAGCCCTGAAAATCATCCGAGCTTAGGACGTTTCGCTTGAGAAATGGCTCGGCGCCACGATTGGAATTCAGAGACGGAAACGCTGGCGAGTGCGTAACCCTTCACATTTGCGAGATGTGCTCCGCTCGCTCTCCCAGGTCAGCGAGACGCCGCGGCTCAGCGTGCGCTCATGGGGTTAAGCGTGTCACCGCCGATGGCCCCTGATCGCTTGTGCATGCCGCTTTAATAGCACAACCTATGTCCCTCTAATAGCTCATGCGGCACTCCCCCACCTCCACCACCCCGTATCCTCCGGGACGTAACAAATGGACCGTCCACTGTATCGGAAACAGGGATTTCCCCTTGTGACTAATTCCACATATCCGTTTTCCCCGGGTTTTACTGCTGCCACTTTACTTCTGCTTTCCGCCTCATTGGCTGATCCATGGTGGTTAAGCCTTTACAGTAAATGTTTTCCATCCTCCGGGCCCCATAAGCGACGCGCTAACGCACAGTTCAGAATCAGTCCCCGACCCTGCTCTCGCTGCAGCTTCCATTAAAATGTGCAGCAGCCATGAATTTGTCATTCTCGTCAAATGAGACAAGCGCCGTTTTCTCCTTCAATCTAATTCCCCGTCTGCGAGATCAATAGAGTCGCCGGCGTCGGGAGAGAAAACGGCCCATGAATTGCTTGGGCTTTGTCGCGGTGCCATTTCATGTACATGCTAAAAATACTCACGTAAATAATAAAAGGCCACTCGGGCCTCTGCAGCGGCCGACAGCAGTCGGCGTTCAATAATGGCTCCTCCATTGTGTGTCTGAAATGACTCATTCACTTTATTTATGGCTTTTCTGAAGACACGGTAAACAAGTTTTTGCGCATCACACACTTCTGCGAGGGAGTTTTCCGCCATGCGTTGGTGCAAAATGCTTTATTTTCTCACTATTGTCTTCCAAACGGGGACCCCTCCACCACCTGCTCGCCCTCACACGCTTGCACATACGTATAGACCGCCACACGCCCCGCGTTCTAATCGATTTCGCATTGTGACGGCGGGCCGGCGAGATTAGACGAGATGGACGGCGCCATCATGACGGCCGTTTGTGCGCGCCTCCTTTTTAAAATGAAGAGTGGCTGCGTTCTGTTTTCTCCTTCTCCCCTCGTTACGACACACCGCTCCGCGCAATCGACGGCGGGCTATTCTATTTCCAAGTGTCATATTTAATGAAGGCAGTGCATTCATTTACAGCCAGCGGAGGGGGGAAGGATGTGAGAGGGAGGAAGGGACACAGAGGAAAAGACCAACCAGGACGAGATCAAATGGCAGAAGAAAAATATCTTTTTATTTTATTTTTTTTTTTAGAAATAACAGGGGAGTTGGAGGGTAAGGACTGGAGTTAGAGCAGCGGGAGAGGAGTAAAGGAGGTGAGAGCAGAGCTATAAGCTCAAGGCTGTTCAATTCTGTGTCACCTCGCGAGGCTCCATTATCCTGGAGTCTGCATTTGAACTTAAAAAGTAGGAATAAGAGGCTTTTTGGCACTTTTATTCATCCCACCGACACCTACGGCTGGGACTCACCGTACACGTCCAAAGAGGTTCGGATTAATGTTTTCTGCCCCCCTTTGACTGAACCACATCCCCACTTATTCTCAGGCCGATACAGTTACTGTATGTACGACAGCAGCAACACGGGCAGGAAACACGAGAAATGCATTTGCCAGCATGTACAGCCCGTGCTGGGGTGGTTTCTGTGGTCCGATATGACCATGAAAGATGAAACAGCCGTCATATACGATGAAATGGACCCAGAACATTTTTTTCCCTTTATTTCGAGGTGGTGCATAATAGGCGCCTGCATTAGTTATTCGCTGATGGCCTTTACGACATTTCAGCCTGAGGGGATGCCCCGGTGCAGCCCTTTGATTAGCCCATACAGACCATATATATACTGTATATACATTTTTGTAGAACAGCAATATATTCAAGGTAAAGATGTGTCTCCCTGATACCAAAAGAGCAAAGTCAACACTCCCTTTGGAATGCATTAGAGGCTCATCAATGTTGACTGCCTTGAAAACATCACCTCAGCTATTTCTACCGACCGTCCCTCGTGGCAAACGCGTTCTCATTAAATAACTTGTGTTAAAGGAGGAGCCACTGAGGATCAGCAGCAAGGAGGAGCCTCGGGAGGCCGGAGCGGCTGCGTGTTGAGACTTAGGACTATCGATCCGGGCCAGATTGGAGAGGAATTATTAAAGTTATTAGGTTAGGCTTGGAGGCAACAAGAGAGTTTGGAATTTGAGCACTGAGACTCAGTTGGGGGGAAGCGAAATGTAATTCTTTGCTAATAGGATCTACTGTAAGGTGAACTTGCAGAACTAACCTTACTTCCACCACTTACTCGTGAAAACTGTTGTTCACATTTTTCCCGTCAAACTGACCCATCAGCCCTGGCTCACGGACATGAGGGTGAAGGAAAAGCGGGTTTTCGTTAATGGCCCAGTAGTTGCTGGATTTGTACTTAAGCTGATTCGTGGAATATGCACTGTTGTCTGATTGCCATTGTCTTTGTGGAAACTTGTATCTTGCAGTTATTTCTGTTCCACGCCATCTCTGCGTCGGCCATACTCATCTTTCTTTTTTCCCCATTGTACTTTTCCTTTTCTCGCCTTTAACCGTAATCTTACCGCTTGTTCGTGGTCAAGGAGTCCAGTGAGAAATAATGAAAACTGTTTTTAGATAAGATTAACAAAAAAAAAAACAATGATAAAAACACAAAAATAATCTCAAAGTTCACTTCCTTCTATTTCAAAGAAAATTACCTAAAAAAATGATTCATCTTCCCAAAAAATATCTACCTCCGTACACGCACAGCACAACACAGCATATTGTGCCCTGTGCTGACAGCTTCTTGCAACAATGCTCATCTGCTTTGTACCTCTTTAGTGTTTGTAATTTGAAGACAAAAGAAAGATGCCGTTATCACCACCACGACTGAGGCGTTGTTGCAGCATTATTACCTCAGTGACATCAGCTGAGTGTTTTGGCACGTACCCGCAAATTCAGTCAAGGATGGATTTCTCCCGTTTCTGGGGAGCTCACTGACAGGTATATATTTTTCTTGGAAGACACAGATAAAGTCAACTTTGCACAATACAGGGCCTTTGTGTATAATGAGGCGAGGGACAGTCACAGCCACCTTCCTAAACCACTGAAGCCATTTGACACAAATGTGACTCAGGATCACCATTTCAATATATTTCACGCCTAACGCAAACACAGTATCATGCTTTTCAAATACGCTCTTCTGATGCGCGTCCCTCTCCCAAGGATGTTGCGTCACGTAAGTATTATTTACCGTTAAAACACTGCTGCTCTTTCTCGCCTGTGCCCTCTCACTCTGTCCGCCTGCAAACGTGCACTGTGCAGCTCGGCACCTGGGACCAATGGAGGGGAATCTCTGAAAATAAAATACATCCATCTCCCTGCAACACTGGAAGGCTGGCCAATGATCTGGATAAAGCACTGCGGTCAGGAATGAGACACTTTCATGGCCAGCTCTCTGTGACATTGCTGCCCCCTCCGCTTTTGTCTCAATCGCTCACCGGGGAACTGAGGCGAACAATGAGGCGCCGTCCCACAATGGTTTTTCTTAAAACTCCAGTTTGTGTTGTAAAGCAGGCAGAGGAACAGCTGCAGCGAGGTTTCCCCCGGCCACTTTGCAAATGTAATTATCTTGTCTCGGGTTATATATCAAACCCTGGGCGGTGTACGTTCTTCATTAAAAAAAAAATAATAATAAAGAAAGAACGAACAGAAACAATGACAATATTTGTCAACTGTGAAAGGTAACTGTGACAGTTAAAAAAAAAAAGAAAAGAAAAGAAGAAAGATGCCTCAAGTGCTATGGATGTGCTTCAGAGGATGGCATATCTCCCTAAAGAGTAGAAGATAACTCAAAGTGGATGGGTCTCAAAGCGCATTTAATGACTGCGCTAACGGTGGATAGTTTGCAAACTACGCATCGGCAGATGTTTGTATTGTACCTGTAGATTCAGTCTTAAAAAATGTTGCATTTGGCACCGGGTATCAAAAACATTGTGGGCTTTTGGATGAGGCAGGTGTCACTGTAAGATATCCGGTGTAAAGCTTCGGAGGGATGAGTCAACCTTGCAAAGAAAAGCAGCTTTCCAGCAGTTTATCAGAAATACTGTGGGAAGGATTTGTGGCTCCAGTGCAGTCAACGTGGGTGTAGCTAGCTGCTGGTTTTGATCAGGCTGCAAAGTCTTTTCTGTGTTGTTGTCACCTGTCTTGATATTCAGGTCAGACATCAACTAGTGTACAGGGTTCCTTGAGATGAAAATTGGAAAAATTGAACGGGGACACAATTTTCATTGCGTGTGGGAGAGAGAAAAATAAGGTTACGTCTGACTCTATATAACAGGGGAACCAATTGAGTCACTACCAAGTCTCCTGATCCAGTAATTGAACAGCAAGCATACATTTTAAAGAATAACGTCTTGACTTGATCCATTTTTACAGCGCTAAACCAAAGTAAAAAAAAAAAAACAAAAAAAACTGTCTTGTCTATTTAACTTTTATTTGTCAAATCTGTTCTTTTTCTTGGGAGAGACCTCAGCTATTTGAACTTCTCGGTTTCTGACGCTGGTCTGACTGGGATTTTCAGCACATTGGAGATTTTTTTTTTCTTTCCTCCCCAAGGATTATCTACGATCGAGATGCTGCTGCTGCTGCTGCTGCTCTTAGAAAATGTGCAGTAAAGATAAGCGGGGTGGTGGGAAAACATGTCAAACAGTACCTCTTCATCCAGAGGCGAGAAGCACGGGGTAATTTTCATAGAGAAAGTAGGGCAGCCCTAATTCTGGTTAGACAGCCTCCTTTCCCAGCTTTTCCTCAAACTCCTCAAAAAGAGAAATGTGTGCATGCTGCAGAAAAAAGAGGGGAGCGCAACATTGTTTCACGTGCGTGTGCACATGCGCGCTTGTATTCATGCTCTCGCAAAAACACGTGCATACTTGCGAGCAGCCTGGGGAAATTGCGCGGGTTTTGTTCCAGAGGGCTCCTCTGTGCGGTGGTGTACAGCAAGTTGTGAGTCAAGGGCGGAAAGTTTTCCTCTCCTTTCATTCACTTTGGCCTGTCCTTTCTGTACAAATTGAATTCTATACAGATAGATAGATAGATAGGTTTATTGTCCTTTGCAGGAAATTTATCACATTCTGTACGTATTTAGAAACCTAAGAAACAAAATTTATATGTACAAACATAACATACTGTAGAGTCAAATCTTAAGAGTATTCAGAAAAAGAGGGTGTTACACTTGCAAAGCAATTTTTCATTGCTTTCATCGGACGCAAAAATGGCTGAAGGTCAATGTAAAGCTCTTACGTGGCTTACATGACTTTAAAAGTGTGTTTGTGTGTGTGTGTGTGTGTGTGTGTGTGGTACAGTGCCTGCCTTTCCGGGGACGCTCGAAATTCCACATTTATTCGCCAATAAACTATTCAGTGCTTGAAGCCCCTTTTCAAAGACTCCACAGGTGTTCCCGCCTTTCCCCCCCCACCCGCAGACTCATCGAGCAGGCTTTTGTGTCATCTGATAGCACCGTAAATTCACAAGGTGGAGCCACCCAGCGCTCTGCCACAGATGCGTCAATCGCAGACAGAGATAGTCAACACTCTGGTCTCATTTTCACCTTGATTAATTTAGGAGAGGATAACCGTGGGAGTCACTCAGCCTCTCATTAGACACCACTCAGCCCTACAGGGCCACTCATGCACCTGTATTAGTATGTGGCTGATGGTTCAGCAAGACACAAACCTGTACAGTCCTGCAGATTCAGTCCCGTCTGGTAGACCACATGAATGAATCATGACCGACACGAAGCTCAAAGGCTCAGCGAGAGACTCGGCGCTATGAACCTCGCTACCTGTCTAAGCCTATTGTCTGACTGCTCTCCTCTCCCTTTTCGTGATTTATCGAGATGTTTTTTGTTTTTTGTTTTTTCTGGAGAGATGAAAGTATGCTTTGTGCGTCTTTCCGACTCTCAGATGTTTTCAAAGAATTGTGATTTTCATATAACAAGGAAAACGATCGTTCCCTTCATCAACATAATTGAGTTGGCGTGTTGTTGGGGCCGGTGAGGTGAGGCGGGATTCTGCCGTGCAGTGTTTTTCTGCCCCCCAGTGGTCAGCAAGCACAACGCACTGGGGAAAAAAAAAAATTTAAATGGCTATCAAAGCATTTTCCCATCTTACTTATGTTTTAAAAATGTTGCCCAGTACTTAAAAAAAATAAGCTGATTTAATATGTAATGTGGTGATTATTTTGGATTTGAAAATAATGCACAAGATTTTGCTGCATGCTACAGCTTCTATAGTTTATAAGCTTGCAATGGCTTCCTGTTAATATCACAACAAAACTCAGGCCACAGGCAGCTGTTACTTCTTTCTCCTCAACAGGATGTTAGTCCTGGATGTTGGGATTACAGAATGGCAGCACGTACAGCTGACCTGCTATTTAAAGGTGCAGTCTGTTAGGTAATGAAATGAATATAAAAAGAAACCGAAGTGCTAGCAGGATGTAAAATATCATAGTCAATCTGCAGGGCTAAATGAGCCTGTATGTGTGTGCATGTACACCAAAGTTTACAGCTGTATGAACAGTTGCCATCTCAGGTGGTTGTGTCCTCTTGCAGTGCATAAATGTGTCCTTCGCTTGTTTTATCAGCCAAAGATAAAAAAAAAAAAAATCTTTGCACAGGTAAACCTAAAACAAAATAAACTCAGACAACCCACGCTTAGCGTTTAAAGTCAATGAAAATTCACATTTCCCAGCATTTATCTTGCAATCAATTCTGGTCTGACAAGAAGGCATTGAGCCTCGAGTAAGGGGCCACTAAAAAGTTTACTTTCAAAACATGTGCAGCGCTCTATTTGGTCTTCTCTTACCTAAAGATGCGAATGCAAATATCCAAACAACAATCCTAAATGTCTAGATTGCAATTACCTCGAACACCTCATCATTCTGCCTGGTGGTTTGCGACATATTACATCTGCAGCTCGCCTGCGATCGAGCAGATGTGTGAAAGGTCGGTTGTGTTTTGCCTGTTGCGTTTCCCCTCTGAGTCATATGAGCGTATCGGTTCACCGAGGTTAATTAGTCACATTTGTCACACTCTCACCCCGCCCAAAAGACTCTTCGCCAACTGCCACTGTTTACATTCGGAATTATTTTCCGACCCATTAATCACAAGGGCGGAGATTTGAGCAGAATTGGACCGCCGGAATGTTTTCATTAACGTTCTTATTGCTTTCTAGAGGCGGCGCAGTAACTGTATTAGGATCACATCAGCGTTGCAGCTGAAGGGCCAAGGCTGAGCTTTTATTTAGCCATAATAAAAACAAGAAATGTTGTGTAATTAAAAAAAAAAAAAAAAAAAGAATAAGAAGCATTTCCCATTCACATTGTATCAAATCGCTGCAGCTTCCAAAAGCCTTTTGGTACAATGTGAACTACACTGAGGGCGACTTTCAGGACAATTTACATATGGAGCTGAATGAGATGAAAAGGCTCGTCATGCTCCTTAAATAGGAGATAAATGATGATTTCCTTGCAGTTAGGTTTGCAATTCTGTCTCCGTATCGACCTGGATATGCTGAGTGGAGTCATGAGGACGGAAACTTAGCACAAGTTCACCACTAGATGGCAATGTAATTTAAGAATTAAGGACCTTGCGCCTACTCTTTCCGAGTGCCTGTTCGCTGACCTTCAACAATTCACTGAAATAAAAAAAAGAGGAGAGAGATGTGTTTTTAAGGATGCATTTGTACCCAGCCCTTTATATAAAGCTGTTAGTTTCAATGAAAATCACCTAGTACGCCAAGAACAAGTGGGTGCCAAACATCCAGTGTCCTTTATCACTAATAGCAGTTCGACGAATTCCACTCAATTTTGCTCACCTTCAAAACAAATGTGTCCTTACTTTGCAATCAAAGGATTTCCTGAAGTCGTAAAAAAAGTCTGTCTTTTAGCGGTGCCGGTGTGACACACAGCCCCACTGCCAACAACCAACCAACGACGTCCATCTGATGAGCGTTTCATGTTCACTTTTAAAGGTCCAGTGCAGCGAGGAGCCTTTCGCCAGAGTCCAACCTGGCGAATGATGTGTTTCAGGGACACAGGTGAAAGAAAATAAAGTCTTATTAAAACAGTGAATTAATTGCCAGAGCTTATTATGTCCCTGAAAATCTAATCTTTTCTCAGTAATGGGTGGGTGGGTGGGTGGGTGAATTCATGGGGAGTGAACTGGATGTGATGTGTGACAGGTCGTCTTAATGGATTCTGTCCCCAAAGTGAATGTCTGTCTCCTCGGCTGCAGTTCGGGTGCATGTTCCGTGTGTGTGTGTGTGTGTGTGTGTGTGTGTGTGTGTGTGGGCGTGTGGGCGTGTGCTCGGCGGGAGTGTCCAGTCATTCCTCGAGAGTTCTTAAACGAATTGAACGAGGCAGAATGAATCACGGAGTGATCAAGATGTCATCTGCATGGTAATGAAAACATGAAGCCTCATAATAAGTTTCCTGTTCAGGCGGAGCTGCCGGGGCTCAACAGCTCACCCGGCAAGTGGTTGGGAAAGTGGCGGGCCATAGAAACAAGTCAGCAGAGCGGAGTCTCCGGGAATTATCTATTATCCTGGTGGCATCTGCAGCGTTGCACTCGGAGAAGTTTGCCTTGTCGGAATGCTGATGTGTGATTGGATCCACTTGTATATTTACTGTGTTGTTTTTACTTTCCGTTTACGAGATCTTCCTCCACGGCTTACAGTGTTCTCATGCCATGTGACTCTGAATGCTAATAAGGCAAAAATAAAAACTATTGTTGTTGCTTTGTTGTTAAGAAAAAAAAAACAACCAAAAAAAAAAAACATTTTGGTGAGCCACACTACATGGATTGTGTTTCCATTACTGCCTGTAGAACAAAACAAAACAAAAAAATACTGCATGAGATTCATTTTCATTTTTTTTTTCTCGCCCCCTCAGGAGTAAACTTGCATGGTCAAAGAGAAACTTTAAATTCAAGTCAAAGACCTGCTGCTCCCCTGGTTGGTGTTAAAAGTTGGAAAACAAGCCGAACATCAGCAAACCGTCCATGGCTGCGAGGGACGAGCGAGGGTTGTCAACCCAATGCACTGGTAGATAAATTCAGACCTTTTTTTTTTATTATTTTATTTTTTTCATTTTGTGCATTCTAGGAAAGTTCCACAGTGTGGAGAGAATCTGTATTTATGGTCTCCCTCTTTTTCCTTTTGATCAATTATTTAACAAATAGGCAGTTTGCACATTGTGAAAGTGCTCCCCTTGTATTCGTAGAATTCCTGGGTTGAAACGCCAGAGGCATGACTGCAGGAAAACATCAATGTTGAGTTACGCTTTCTTTTCCCCCCCTACTTCCAAAATTTATCCGTTCAATTTAATGCGTGATGATATTCCCCCCCCCTTCACTTAAGTGTCGCTGCATTGCTGGTTTTGGAATGAAATAATTTAGATGAAGGCACTCAAGATGTGGGAGTGTGGAGAAAAGTGGGATTGTGTTGCATTTTGGGAAAGGCACGTGGCACCGCGCACGACAAAGTAATTCTCAATTTAATTCAGGAATATGGACGACTGGTGTCGGCTTTAAATGTTTCATTTGAGTAGAACATAATGGCAAATCGTACATTCACCAAGTCACATCATATTTCTTGCAGAAGAACGGCTGCCTGAAGCCAATTCCTTGAACTTCACACTCGTACGTGTGTTCCAAAGAAACAAGCGTCCCACTGGTCAAAACTTAAAATGGGCCTAGCAGGAGTTTGCAAAATTCAATCATATTAGATAATAGCCTGGGTCTTTGCTGCTTTATTTAATTTTTTAATCTCCTTGGCAACCTTAGGCCAACTAATATACTGTATGTCTTGACACTGTAATGAGCTTTCAAGTGGCCCTTCCTGTTTTCGCCATTATTTTGCCTGAACTAAAAAGGTCCCTGGAGATGTTTGGCTGTCGTGATGTCCTTCAATTTAAGCCTTAATGAAAGCTTGTCCCAGCGCTCTGAAGCTGTTCCTTGACAACACTTCACACACACACACACACACACACACACACACACACACACACGAGCACAAGCAAACACACACACCCCTCGCTCTGGAACGAGCTCCCCTTCTGTGATGAAAAATGCAGCCTGTCTCTTTGCTTATTGCTGTGGCATTTAGGTGGCTCAATGTGGTGATTTGAAGAGCCTGTAGTGTCAAAGCTATTTCTCCTGCTTGTGGCTTAATGCCGCGTCTCGGCAAACCTGACCATTGTCATTTTCCCCCTATCGGCTTCCCTGTGGCCGTGAAGAAAAGCCACGGAGTGCTGGTAATAACCTTCAAGGAAAAAGGGGCTGTGATTGCGCATCCATTTCACAGTTAGGATCACTCCCTGCTTCCCCAAAGCAGTAAAATGCTATATGGGGTAAGGAGAGAGAATGGCAGGAAGGCGGACGCGCTGTTTTGTCAGAGGCGGGAGATGAAATTGGTGTCTGCGGAGACGCTGGTGGTCTGTTGTGTCTTAAAATCAGGGTCTTCCACCGCTGAGGCCCACCGGTTGGCCGTGGCGGCAGCACCGGGGGCTTCGGCTGACAGGTGACCCTTACACTTTAAACCACAACAGGCTCCCACAGTCGTACCGTGCGCTCCCCCTTTTCAAAGTGCCACTGTCTGCTGCGTCTGCTGGGACTGGTTACGAGAAGCACAGTTCACCAGTCGGCCATTCAGGCTGTTCACAACTGAGCCATTTGCACGGCGACACGTCTCGGGTACTTGCCACGACCCGATTGCTTGGGAAAGTGGATAAATTGCTCTCATTTTCAGCCTGCAGCGGAAGCAGAGCCGCCTTGTAGAGCCCGGCAGTGGTTTTTTGCTTGCTGACTGACCCTTAAAATGGGCTGTCGATTTAGAAAAAGTTAACTATTTGGTTTATTTGCCGTTTTTTTCACACTCGCCTGGGAGTTTTTGTGTCACAATTGGCCAAACATCTTTTGAGTTGTGATCTTTTGCAGCAATGCCAATAGTCGGATTCATATTTATTCACATTGACCAGCTGACCTTGTCCATTCAAGTGAGTCATTAGCGTCTTTGTAAATGAATGGCAAAGAATGTTTGTACATATCTTAAATGTTTTGTATGAGTGTTTTTTTTTATTTTTTAAATACAATCCGTTTCATTCTCTTTGCGGTTTATCTGCTGTTATATGTCCTCTGATGAGTACAGTAATATTGCGTTCCGCTTGCAATAGACGGCACATTCACGGCTGCACCAGTCTGCCCCGTTTATGTGTGGTTTCACGGTGCCTTTAAAAATGTGCTTTGGAAAAGCTCCTCGCGCTGACCTTGCACAGCCCTGTAATTTGATGGTAAATCGCTGTCATTTGGTCTGCCATGCCTCATGAAGCCATCCATGTTGTTTTCTCCTTTCCTGCCCCTCCCTCCCTGCCTCCGAGCTCCCACTGATGGCCGTATTAACACTGGTGCATGACTAATTGGGCCACCGCAGCCTGAGGCAAAAATAATTTGACTTGATTTCAAATGTTAAAGGTTCTCCGTTTGTGTCATTCCGATTTCTCGCGCACAGGATGTAACTGATATACTCGTAGATGCTGCAAATAGCGTATTGTTTCATCACATTTATTTAGATCATTTTCGTTTACATGGTCAAAATCTTATAGCTACACATTGGTGCAGCGATTAGCACTGTTGCTTTGCAGAAGGAAGGTCATGGATTAGATTCCCGACCCTTTCAGTTCTGAGTCTGCACCCTCTGCTCCGGCCTACGATGGTTCTTTCCCGGTTCCTCCCACAGGCCGAAGACATCAATCGATCAGGTGTAACCGGCCACTCTAAATTGTCTGTACCAGTGTGGATGGTAATTTCTTCCTCTATGCGGTCCTGCGAATGACAAACGGGTCATATGTCCAGAGGGTTAACCCGCCCTTCACCCGAGGACACGTGGGATGTGCACCAGTACCCCCGTGATCCTGAGCGTTAAAGCAGCAAAGGGGGAAAATGAACGTGTGGACGGTGACATTCTTCAGAGATGATGAGACATGCAGCTTTTTATCAAACCTCAAGATGTCACTGTTGGTTAACCACTGGTCTGTTGCCATGCAGCAGCCTCCTGGTAGAGATCACACTCCGTCCATCAGCAGATGGCGCAGACCATCAAAGTTTGCTCCCCATGTATATGCATATTTTTTCGCCCCTGTTGTACTCTTTGTACAACAGCAGTCTCTAGATAAATAAACACTGTGATTGTGATGGCCCGATACAGTCGCACCTAATTAAACAGAATAAGATGCGGGATCTTGGCCAGCAACGTTCGAACCAGCAATTAAAACGGAACAATTCAGGGTGGTTTTGTTTTGGCCTTGAGGGAGACTTTCGCAACCCTCCAACAGGCAGGAGAGACCATCTCCTCCACTGCAGCCCTTCGAATGCCTGTTCAGGTAGGAATACAGAGTGTTTGGTTTTGCCCTGATATAAGTCAATATGGCTGCACCACAAGAAAATGCTTCATCATAATGAGATTCTATGAAATCAAGAACATTGAAGGATTGATTTTCACGACGTTGAAGTTTTAAAGGAAGAGATCAATGCAATGTTTCATGTAAAGTAGGAAGGGAGAGGCTTGAAATAGCTGGCACAGCAGACCTTTGCAGATGGGAACATTCCTAGCATTGTTGCTATTAATAAGTGATGTATACATTATTGTTTGTCTCACTGTTTATCCCTCATCACTTTTAGCCCTGTGAGAAAGTCAGGGTCAGAGTTTTTTTTTTCCCCCCTCCTCGCTCTCTATCAGTACTTTGTTTACCCGGAAAAAAAACCCCACTGGGACCAGAGTGCACCAGCACAGCCAATCAGAGTTGCGTAGCCGAAACGGAAACACAGTAAACGGCAGCAGTTAAGGGCAGAGCTCCACCTCCAACGTGTAATCAGATAGGCCAGGCAACGATATCTGTGGGCGAGCCGACTGTTGTAAAGCACACACGCTGCTGCCCCGAAGCCCAGTGATAGAGGAGTGCAAAATAGTGCTGCCGGCTCACGGGAAGTGTGGTGACTCGGGGAAGAAAAAAGACTGGAAGCGGAGACGTGAAAAAGTGGGGAGGAGGCTGCAGGGTCTGGACTCTGCAGTCATGGCAACTGCTTGTTTTGTTCAATGATGCAATAAATCTGTGTAAACAAATAGTCCTTCGGTCCTTAAGCTGCTAAATGTTGGGTGTTGAATTCTTTCACTGAGAAAATAATGGGCGAAGAAACGCAAATCCAAAAAAAATATCATTTAAAAGCTGGGTCGACTCGTTTCCTTTTAGTTTGAATATCATAATTCTTCTGATATTCTCTTCATTGAAGCAGGGCACAGATTAGCTGCAGCTGTTGGCAATCATTGTCATTTATCTTTGGTTAATGCTTTGATTTTCCAATTCCGTGTTTATTTACATTTGTAGCTTTCCTAATATTACATATTTCCAAATATTATTGGATTTAAGAACACTGTTTTTTAGATATATATGAATAATAAAAAGCTTATTTGAAATGCTAAATGACTAGTATGATGCACCACAACATGCCTTGAAAGCTGGTTGCTCATAGTAGAGTGTGTAATATAAGATATGCACACCGCTTTATTTGAAAGTACGAGGTGTCGCATGTTTACATCTCGCAATGAAATCCTCATTTCAAAAAGACCGAATGCCTATGGATTCTTAAAGAAAATAGTACGATTGTCCAGCGGGCCTGTGGATCTCTGGCGGGGGAGTGTGGGCTTCTTCTCGCCAGCGCTCATTGTGTTTTTCCTCTGTAAATCCATGACAGGCGAGCAGGGCTTCCCACCGGGGAAATCTGTCTGTGTTTCCTGTCCCACAGCTGCCCTCTTCCTCTCACTGCGAAAAAACCCACAAGACTTGCTGCTCCTCCACACCAGAAAAGCAGAGGTGGAGTGCGCTCCATCTGTGTTTGAACATCCAAAAATAGACGCCAGCTACGCTCCCGGTCTTTTGAATTTGCTGGAACACGGGCAGAGGTTGGCATTCTGCGATCACGTAACCGACACAGACACACATACGGTTAGGGGCAACTGAGGATTTCTGTATTTGTTTTGCAGCCATTGGAATAAATTACCAAGACTGTAATAAGATGATTTTTTTTTTTTTAAGATTTGTTGAGGTGAAATATTTGTTTTTGTTTTAGGTTGACCAACTGACTTCTGTATTAATCTCCCTTCATTTTCTGTATGCTTAGGCAATTTATTTAACTTTGTCTCTTGTATAAAAGCCAACCTGGGTTCTAAACAACTGTGTTATCAACACCTGTGAGGCATTGTCCACATGAAGACAAGTTTCGTGTTATCCGGAAGTTTTTATTTTTTTTGAATTATATGGCTTTGTCAGCCACACGATATGAAACTGTTCAGGAGCCTGAACACCACAGCCTGCCCTAGCCTAGCTCACCCTACTATTGGCAGCAGCAATGGCAGATCACATTGTTGCCTTCATCAACATGGGTCTTTACCAAAGACTACCTTCTTAAATGCACATTCGTTTTCACACCTACCTTGTTCTTCCTTTGTTCTTCTTGAATTTGCTTAAATTGAAAGATTATTCTTTTCAGTTTTATGGTATTTATGTGACAACAAAAAGAGCTGCACTCACAGACCTAGCATAAGTACTACAGAGATTAAGTGTTTTTTTTTTTTTTCAATACAGTGTTTAATGGAATCTGAAAACTTTGTAATTTAAATATTTTTACTCTTCTGACGCATATGGACAGGGGGGATGTGCTATGCTACCTCAAATGGACATTAGGACATCCACAGTTGTTAAAAGTCAGTTAAGGGTCAACTTTTGCGATCTTGCCTGAAGTAAAAGAGAACAAAGGAAGTCATTTGTCCCCAGCTGAGCCTTCACTCTCCCCTGCTCAGCTGTTTGTCTCTCACCTTGAGTGCTTTATTACAAATGACGCCTTGCACAGAGTCGGAGGTTGGGTGGAGGACTGCGGAGAGTCTGACCCAACTCACAAACAGTCTGACCTGAACAGCAGGGCCAGGCTCATTGCAATGTTCCCCTTTGCTTCTTTTTTTTTTTACTTCCAATAAACTTTGTTGGCTTCATTGTCAACCCCGGCGTGTCACTGCTGTTTTGTTGACAGACTCGTCATCCATTTCCTAGCAGTTCCAAGCCAGATGTTTAGTAAAGCTGCCCAGCTGCTCAGCGGGCCCAGAGGAGCTGCTCTCAGTTGGATCGGGAGACGGCTGGCTGAGATCTGCAGCTTGGGTCTGTTTTGCGGTTTATGGTCCTTTCAACTCTCACTCATTGGTCAAACCAACTTTGACCCATCACGCCCATTCATTGTTCCATCAATACGATACCATTGGTTGTTACTTCATTTTAGGTGCCATGATGGTGCACTGCTTAATGCTGTCACCTCACAGCAAGAGGGTTCTGTGTGGACCACACGTTCGCTGCATATCTTCATGGGTTCTCTCCGGGTTCTCAGGCTTCCTCTAAGTCAGTGTTTCTCAAAGTGAGTGGCGCACCCCCCCTGGGGGGCGCAGAATCACGTCTGGGGCGGCGCGAAACACCGGGCGGGAGGGAGACGGGGCGCCCGTAGGAACTAATGTTTTCACGTCGGAACTTTTTCCACGGCGGAACAATTAACAAAAAGTGTTCAGTAGGTTGTAGCTAAGAAAAACGCTGCTCAGGTGCACAGGATAGACAAATATTTGACAGGGACAAAAAGAAGAATTCTGGAGTTCGGCGGTGGCCAGTGTTCTTTGTTGTTGGGCACTTTTGGCTGTAGAATCGTTCCACGAGTAGCTGCGGAACGATGGTGTTGTTCACGTCCGGCTTGAAGCAGGGTGCACCTCCGCGGACGGTTCGTGCCGCGCAGCGATCGTTTCGGCGTCTGGTCTATTTTCTTTGTAATGTGCGAGCCGCGACCAAGAAATGTAGCATGAAAATTTTTCTTCCTCCAAGGTAGGGCATGACAGAGAAAGTTTGACAACCACTGCCCTAATGCCATGCAAGTCTATGGGGTCAAAAGTCAACTTTGCCCTAGAGACATGGGACCACTTGCAGGTTCATCGGGATCCGTCAAGACACAGCCACGTCAAATGTGGGGCTTCTAACCCCAAATTTGGGGAAACAGGAGGTGGACATGAAAAGTTTTCTTCCTCCAAGGTGGGGCGTGACAGAGAAAGTTTGAGAACCACTGCTAAGTTGTCTGCAGGTGTGGCTGTGCGTGTGGACGGTTGTTTGTTGAGCTGTGCTGGCCCTGTGATAGACTGGTGGCCAGTCCAGAGTAACCTCATAACCTTTACTTCACCAAGACATCTTGACTCTCCAATCGCAACCTCTTGCATTAGTGTCAAGTGACGGATACATCTTCTTAAATGTCCAAGTGCTCTTTCGATCCCCTTTCAGCAGGCTTGGAAAGCCTCTTGTCTCAACCTGGTTAGAGCTCACTGTTGTGCATGGACTGGATACAATTCTGCTGTTTCCTGGAGTCTGCTACATCAAACACCGGGCTCTTGGAAAGGTAAATGTTGGAATAGTCATTAGTTCAGTACATGCATGCATGCACGCACAAACACAAACACACACACAAAATAAAATAGAGAAGTTTGCTAACTTTTCTGAATTATAAAGTCAGTTTCAACCCTCCTAAAAACACAATTTATGATTCAGGAAACTAAGTTGGCTACAGAGCCACAACAATAGTGTAAGTCTCTGTATTATTTACGGGAGAAAGAGGAATATATTTATCAGTAGAAGTCTCCAGTGGAGTTGGGGCATGCTTGTCTTAGATGGATTTAAGAACTCATTGATCGTGACTTCCTCAAGTATTTTATTCCCTGAGGGGCAGCAGCGGTAAATGTTTGTTTTATTGGCTCAGGCTCTGCTACCCAATCCCGATTTTCTTGCTTTTCAAAGCTTTTAGCTTTAGTTCCTCGACTGCTCACTAATCTTTTGGAAATTTCTTAAAGGCCAAATACACTTAATCAGTATTTTCTACCAATGGCCTCTCAGTGAACTCCCCAGATGTAAGAGAAGTACTCCTTACTTAGTGCTCACATTTTCAGAAACAAAAAAAAAAACATGCAATCTCTACAGTACACACTCAGTTATCACTAGTCTTTAACTTTCCGACATGAGTGGTATAGTTCTTGCAGGCTTCCTTCACACCTAAGTTTGAAAATTAACATTTTAATCACAAGGTGATTTGACAACAGTGCATAGTATTGAACTCATTGAATTTCTGATGAACTAAACTTCCTGACATGATCCATGAGACATTAAACCAGAGTTCACTTTAGGACCATAACTTTCCCCCAACAATGCATTTAAATTGGGGAACTTTTCAACGAAAGTTTGCACAGGTAAATCCGCAAACATAAAGCCCACCCCAGGGAAAGGAGTTACCTCTGGCTGTCATTAGAGTGACTCAAATCAGAAGCTGGTAATTACCTTTGCATATCCTTTAGAAACATTAGGTGGTGAAGAGCTTTTCTTTTGTGCTGCTCTGCTGTAAACAATTACTACCTGTCTGAGCCGTGGAAAGGAAGCTGCGGAGCATGTCCTGTATTGTGTTAATTTGCTGCCTGCCCTGAACAATGGGTCCATGCTATGGTCAAGATGGTGACAGATGGAGAGTCCAGTTGTTTACTTGGTGCTTTGTGAAAAATAATTGCTACATTATCCCCGCATAATCTTCTGAACTCAATGACCCAATAGAGAGAGAAAAACTTACTTTCTTCTGCAATGTGTTTGCTTTGTACAGGCGTCTCAATGGGCTCAATTCAGCAAGAGATGCAGTTGATATCATGCAGCATATGTAACGATATTGCTAGAATGCTGAAATGCTCAAAAGGGTTTGGAATTTTTTATTTAAGGAGAGAGAGTGTCAGCTTTTGTCTCTTTCTCTGCACATTCTTCAAAATTCCATGAGCAACATTTTCTGAGCCTCAGAACATATTTGAATACATTCAACACTTCATTGGTAGTTATATGCTAATAGTTTTTGGCATTGACCCCCCCCCCCCCCACACACACACACAAAGCCAAATATTATTAAATGAAGACTTTTCGAAAGTTGTTCAATAATAACCATATAAAGGCCACTTTAATTGGTTCACACATTTTGACATTTTTGACATTAATGAAATAAATACATAATTAGTGGAACAACTGAGTCAAGTGTTTAATATCAATGGTCATGCGCAGAAATATTTATGCACTAATGTAACTATGGTCCATACACTTTTGCATGTCATCCTTTGGATTATTGTTTTTTATTGTCTATCAAAAAATTAAACAATCAATTAATCATAATTAAATAAAAATGTGCTGAAAAGTGTGCTTTATATTTAAAACAACACAGCAAGCCAAATATATTGCTCCAAGGCACCAATGAGATCTAGAGTACGCCTCCCTGTTGTATGTATAATTTGAGTATCAACTGGTAGATGATGCTTCTATTGGAAATTTGGCAGCAATATGTGCTTCTCTTTGTGCTTTCTGCATGTTGTTGTATCAATGTGTTCAAGAGCCTTTTCAATAGAGCACTCAAGGCGCTGGAGACCATGGCAACAAGTAAACTAACCTTCGGGTGCAAACAAAAAAAATTTCTGTATGTGCAATATATTCTAAGTTTTATTCATATGAATAATTAAAAAGTATAGCAATAAAAAAATGGAATACAGAAATACACGCAATGAAGGATGCTTGTTGTTTTTTTTCATCTCAGTTTCCGTGGCCTCGCATGAGAAAATGCAACATAATCTTCACATTCTATAAGCATACAAATAAGCATACATACATTTTCAGGGCTCTCTCTTTATTTTTATGAATAATTAAAAGTATAGCAACAATAAAAGGGAAATACAGAAATACAAGCAATTAAGGCAGCTTGTTTTTTTTCCACCTCAGGTACGTGGCCTCACATGAAAAAATGCTACATAATTTCACATTATTTGAGCATACAAACAGGCATTCATAGGCTTTCAGGGCTCTCTCTTCATACAAACTCTTTTTATTCCAGTTGTGGCAAATAAAACTGTTTAAAGCCTGCAAAGCCTGCTCTGCTTTTTTTTTGTTGCAAAAGCATCAAAAAGGTTTTTCTAATGCATGTGTCGTCATAACCTCCAAGCAATCAGACACTCAGAGAGTCAGACATACATTTAAAAAAAAAAAAACGAAATTGCTATGAGGTACTGGTGAAGGCCATGGAATACCATCTTAGGATGACTAATTGACTTTGGGGAAACTAAAATCACACTACATGAACGCCTGCATTGATGTAATTACGGAGCCGGCGAGATGTCATTGTGCGAGATACAGAGGATCACCAGGGCGATTTCCAGGATATCTGCGGCCAGCAAATCACATTGTATTTAAACAGCAGCAAACACTGCACGTTCTTATGAGCTGCACAACATGTCGCTGCTTCACTCTGGAGCTTTTCCTTTCTCTCTACTTGGCCTGGGGAAAAAAATGAATGACTGGCCAAATAGAATATTTTCAGATCAGCTGGAGTATTAACAAATATCAAAGCTGAAAATTAATTACAATGTATAAAACTGTCATTGCGGAACATTTATTTGACATGATTAGGTTCTGTGTAAAGGTCGAAGTATGACAAGGTATGAAAAATCATCACCATTTCTTGATATCTGAGGTATCTAAAAGGAAAAAATACTATAACTCTAATGACATGACAATTCTAATTCGAGTAATATGTGTTCATGTTATGAGATACAACTGTCAGTAAAAATATTGATTCAAAAGACTGTTACACTTACGTTATCGGTTGAAACGATTCAGTGTTAATTAACTGTATTTAAGGGGATCACCTCTCCCCCAATCAGTCATTTGATTACTGAGAAGATCGGCAAAAAGATATTTTAAGTCATCATGAAAACACACTTTCAGGAACACCATTTGAACTCTTAAATTTGGTGCTAAAAAAACCCCAACAAAGTTTATGCATCCTACATTTTCTATTTTTACTTCTTTCCATCTTCTTCAGAAGCCTGTTTGACTTTTACAAGTGTGAATTCACTTGTGTTGCAAGTTTTGGGTTTAATGTGTGACACATGATGCAAGCCTACGCAGTTGTTGCTGTCACCTTACCTCTTTGCTTGTGTTTGTTTTTTTCATGCAGAGCTTTTCCCCCAGCGTTCCACCTCTCACTCTAGCCACTTGCCAACACTGAAGTGCATGAAAGTTTCTGTTCTGATGCTTGTCTTGGATCCAGATTGATTTTCTGCCATACCACACAGGGCCTGGGCTGACAGATGGTACTGTATAACACTACACATCAATAGAATGTCATCTATACAGTATGTAGGAGTTGTCATCTCTGTATAGATTTGGCTCTTTAGCCTCTTTTTTTTGGGTTAACCAATTTGGTCTTGATATATTTTAGAATGTCATGCAAATGAATATTAATTTTACCACAGAAAGTATACAAAGTGACTTTCATGAGCACCTGTCTCTTCCTTAAGCACTTTATTCAATTTTATTTGGATTTTGTAGAATGTAGCCAGGACTTGGAAGAATTCCATCTACATTTGCATACAGTATCCTCTGCTGTTTACTATTGCTTTTGGTTTGATACAACAGCTATCAAACTAATGATTGAGTTATGCAATCAAATATTTAGATGTAGAAGAAACGTGGAACTTTTTTTTTAAAGGTGCATTATGTGTTCTATGGAAGCTTCATCCAGTAAAGTAAAAAAAGACAAAACAAACAAACCAACAAACAAAAACACCCAAAACAAACCAAACAAAATAAATTGAAATTGAACAAAATTAATTTGGTCGGTGAATTGGAATCTGGACAAATTATACAATAAAAATTTGTCCAATTAAACATGAGCCTAATTGACATACGAAAAGTATGTTCCACATGGCAAACGGTGGCTTCTCCCCGAGTATACGTGTAAAAAGTGGTCACTTAAAACATTAACTAAATTATAAAATAGGTTTCAGCCTCCGACACATAGAAAGTGTACTTTAAGATAAAAAAAAAAAAAAGATCAAGAATTTTTACTAGTTAAAATAAATACACGAGTTTGATATTAGAAACGCATTTTTCCCGGTAAAATGGGTCCCGAACGTCGTCAATGTTTCCGTCGTGAATATCTTCAGACGAGATGTTACATCACCACGGTGTGATAAATGCATTAACCGACTGGGTCCCAGCCGCCCGGCTGTGACATCACACAGCCAGTCTCCTCCCTTTGACGTATCGCCGACGTTAATGACTGACAGCAGATTCTGACCAATGACTCCTGGAATACCCCCTTCCTTGGCGTGCCCTCGACCAATCACAGCCGAGGGTGACGAACCACCGTGGGCCTGGCATTCTTTCTGCTTGCAAAGGTAGGCTCTTGTCAAGATTTTTTTTCAAATAATTTTTCGGGGCGCACATAAATTATTATTTCAGTTGTAAATTATTGCGCAATGCTGTGTGTACGTGTGTTGTGAATTTTGCCTGCAAAAAATGTAAAGTTTTTGGCACAGACAACCGCCCATAGTCGGCTAGCCTAGCTAAGTGTCCAGTGCTGCAAAGTATTCCAAGCAGAGAACAACGGTGATTTCCCCCCCCCCACAATTTAAACAATTGTGTATGAAAAAGCAATTGATTGACTGCTTGTTAATAGCGGCCATGTCAGCAAATTGTCGTAATCGATAAGTGTATTAGCTGTGATTTTACTCGCTACTACTGCTACTACTATGTTATTGTCTAGACAGTCCCATAAGTTTGCTTTGTCTAAAATTCCATACATTCTCATTGCACGGGTCTTTGTCTGTTTGCACCGAAAACGCTCGTTTAAGCGATATTTTTACCCGAGTTATCGCCGCTAGCTTACTTATGTCAGATTTGTTTACATCTTGGCTCGCTCAACGAATGGTTCTCGGCGGCTTCGACTGATACATCTCCGCTTTAAAACACGTGTTAAGGCAAAACAATCACAGTGGAGTAATACAGCCACACGTAAGTTTTCCAAAGTCATTTTGTATCTTTTTTTGTACGTTTTCATTGCAGACAGACCGACTTGTCTTCACCGGCTGGTGGAAGAGGCAGGAGGACCGACACGATACCCTACCACACCTCTTCTCCAAGTTGCCTTCGCGGCGGTTGGACACTATTCTGGAACTATTGAGAAGCGGTCAACTTTGAATGTATTTCCTCGTCGATTTTTTTTTATTTTTTATTTTTTATTTTTTAACGCGGAATGGATTTTGAAAAGACGTAACCTCGATTGTTGTGGACGTTTTCTTTCGAAGAAGTAGCCTAAACTCCCGCTTTGTGGAGTTGGACGAGTTTTTTTCCCCCCTCCTCCCCTTCCAAAGAAGTTCTTTTTGAGACTTTCTGTCGGAACACATACTTTTAAACCCCCCCTGAGAAAATGGATCAAGCAAGCGGCGGAGAAGATCCGAATAAACCCTCTAAAAAGAAGTCCAACGACGATGAGGGTAGAAACAAGAAGCTGGTATGTATGCACTCTGATTCACGTCGGTCGCATGTAAGCTGTGTGCCGTCATCTGTCACGTTAGGTAATCCCACAAGCAAGGGTCACATTAGCTCTCACGCCCGAGGAAGTTGTCTCAACTCCAAAGTTGTCGGAAGTTTGAGCCCGTACGATTTCAATCTGGGGTTTACGCGGCTATATTAGTGAGACTTAGTCCTTTCTAATTCCAATAACAATTTTACAGCAATTAGACCCAGTAATCCTCCTGTTAAAGCCAAATCAGACCAAACCGAGCGGCCTAACATCAGCACAGTCTGTGGAAAGCACCGCTGTCAGCACCGCACATCTGTGTTTAGTGCAGGCTTAGCCTCAAATGGTTATCGATGTGCTGTTATTAGTAGTTAATGCATCCTAGTACAGAGCAGCTCATAGCTGTTAGTGATGAGCAAAACAGATAGAGTTACGCTGAGTGCTTTACTTTCAAAGCATGCTGCACACAACTTTTTATCAATACATATTTATTTAAAAGGTTGTGGAAGAGCATTCTTGTTGTGACAGTTTGAACTACATATTTATTCATTCAAGGATCTTTGCAAAGGAGTAATTCGCTTACAGTCTGAGTCATGTTATGGCAGTATGCCTCAAGGGTGTGAGGGTGTGTGTGATTGAAGATGTAGTCATGGAGCTGATGTTGTCAGAGAGTGTCGGTTATGATAAAGCTGGAAAACGCCCATCGGCATTTGTTTCATTTATTCGTGGTATTGTTTGCCCATTTCACTTGAATAGTTTACACAGCATGTTGGTGCAGGTGTTGGCACCCGTGGAGGAATTGTGTGACTTGTCTGCTCCTTCACACCACTAGTAACCTGGAAGTGAGATCGCGCAGAGAACGCGAGTTGTTTCAGGTGCCCTCTTGGGTTCTGTGTGGTCTGAATCAGTGATGAGTCAGCCCCAGCAGCACATGCTGTGCACAAGTCATTGGTTTTACCAAGTTTGGAAGCAACTTATCTGAATAGTGTTTAACATTTCTTGCAACCTGCCTGTTCATTTTTTATTTTTGGGAAAACTATACGCCCAGTCCTCTCTGCTTTTAGTGGTGGCTTAAACTAAATCTAAACTATATGGCAGAGTTGTGAAGCGAGCGCAGCCTGTCAGCAGCTGTGGAAACCAGTGGTTGAGAATACATTTTCCGAGACCAAAGAACTAAAAAAGAAAAAGAAGAAACTCTGCCTCTGTGGTATTTGCTACGTTTCCAAAGTTGCGAGCATGGAAAACTGGAACTCTGTGCATAACGTCATCGTGTAACTGGCGATACGAATGCCATTGCAAATAAATGCACTGATCGTCAGGAGTTTTAAACATGCTTTTCACTGCGAGCCACGAAACAAAGTGAACTCTACTCAACTTTGTTTCTAGTTCAGTCGACAAATGGTTGCCCATTTGGCTGTGTTCGACTAATTGTGGTCATAAAGAATCTGACTGCTGGCAACTTTGACGCTTCAGCTGTTTTGCTAAGCTGGTTTTTGTTGCCAGTGTGGCATGCTGTTGATTTGAAGCAGAGAACGTGAACAGGAAGAAAAACAAAGTAGTTTGTTTTGTTTTGTTTTGTTTTTAAGTTGAGGGAACGCTATCAGGATGTTGTAATCACTGGTTGCGTTGGTGTGAAGTAATAGAAAGTGGGACCATTATGACTGCCAGACAGGAAATCCCAGGGTTGGGTCAGGATTGAAATGACATGCGCTCCCAATGGTATTAGAGGCTGTTTGGGGGTAAAAAAAAAAAAAAAGAAAAAGAAAAACTATTATAGCCTGCAACTCTTGTACACCCTCCCTCCCAAGTGCCCATCTTGGCATGGGTGTCTGCGTGATGTAAGCAGTCTGAAAATCACCAATAACAAGGTTTTATAAGGCCGCTGCTTTTTGTTCCCTAAAGCGGTTTTAAGGCAGTGCTCACTCCTAGTTGCTCAATCCTCCAAAAGGAGTAGTCACGCTTTAGGCAGATTGATCTCTTGGTGTTGCGAAATATTTCGACAAAGCCAGACACAGTGTTTGGGAGAGGAACTGATTTTTCATCCCTGTGTGGAGGTACAAATGTTTCTCTTCCCATCTGATTGAAATACATCTGCAAGTCTGTAGACATGTAAAGAATCTCAAATGTACAGGCTTGGAGACCTTGTATGTAAAATGTTATATATGTTGTTGCAAATTGTCATCACTTTGAGAGGGTTGATTGTGTTCATTGTTTTGACAGTTGTTGTGACAGTTTTACCGCCTTTCTTTCAGTTGTAAATTGAAGACCACCTTGTTTTTTCTAAGCAATCTAAAATGTTCCCCTTATATGGAATTATGGGTTTGCATTCCTGACATGCAGACTCGTTTCTGTGTGTACTCCCTTCAAGCAACACGGATTGACTTTTTTCTATCATGGGCGAGACTGACGCAGGAGGACTCACTCTTAAACCTGCTGCAAAGTACTGTTTGCATGGCTAATCAGTCTTTGGTGGGCAAAACACTGAAAGCTGTGTGTTTGCTCAACAAGTCACTGGGTAGGATTACATCACAGCCACACCATTTGGGCTCTGGGCCTAGACTGTACTTAGCGCAGCCAAGGACATTTGAACAGCCCATAGTGCATAATAGACATAATTCAGAACTTTAATGATGTTTTCAGTTATGGGAAAGGGTGCTTGAGCAGTTGTCATCAGGCCACATGGTCCAACAGAACAGGAAACTGGAATGAGCTCTTCCCAAAGGAATTCAGGGGAGCCGGTTTGGCAGTCACCCCTCGACTACATACCACAGTGAGACTTAACTAAGCATAATGAGGGACAAGGCTCACTAGTGACTCTTAAGAATTGTTACACCAATCACTCCCCCTTAATCCGGGACTAAGAAAACACAAACGTGTTCATTACTGCTATTATCTTTCTACGGTTTAATATGTCATATTCAGTCAAATTCCGCTATATTTCCCTTACAACTCCTACATGAACATGAAGTATTATACGTGTAACTTATGACATGGTCTTGTGACTGGCTTGGTGAATTGTACAAAGCAGCTGACTCACTGACCTATTTATTGTTTACAGTACTGTCACATAAAACAACTCTGCCCTCGTTCTTTTTAAGCGCAGTTGTAAAAACAATGAGGTCACTGCTGTCCGATTGCTTAGCCGAGGTGTTAATTGAAGGTTGCTTAGTACAGGCTGTGGTTGACTGTCACCCGTAACAAAGGAAATAACAGTGATTAATATGGCTCAGGCCAGTGTGACGGTTTGAGTCAGTGAGAAAAGGAAACAGCTCAGCGGTTCCAGCAGCCAAAAGTCTGCACGAGTTTCTCTCTTCCGCATATGAGGAGATTTAAGGCGCAAGATAAACCTGTTAAGTAAACTCCTTTTTCGAAGGGTCTGGCAAGCAACGCTTACTAAACTCTGAGAAGAAGAAACAGGTGTGACTGTCACAACGCCAACACCCTTGTAATCCAACAATGAACTGCTTTGCATACACAGTTTACTCAGATTATATCCTAGTATTCTATAAAGGACTGAAACTTTGTCAAGGGAAATCTTTACTGCCTCAGCTACTTGTTTGTTCCTCATGTGATGGTCTCTTGATGTGGATGTGGTTTGTCTTGGAAAGGTTAAGTATTTGAAAGAAATAATAGCAAACTAATTAGTTATTATTACTATTACAGTCGCCTGTCTTGTTTTCTGTTTTGTATCGATAACTGCTGGTTGATTAAAAAAAAAAAACACGTCCTAATTCCAAGTAAGGCATTCACATGCACGAGAGCCACAGGAATATTCCAGTTTATTTGTTTGTCTGCAGCCAAAGTTCAATACCAATGGTGGTTAAAAAGCGGCATGTTGTTGGTGGACAGTATTGCTTTTGTTATTGCAGTAAATGTCCACTTTTTATTTTGTTCTTGGACTCTTCCACGGTGCAGTTTGATGGCAACACTTTCTCACCTTCACCTGGTCAGCAGTAGAACTTGAGAACATGTTGAGTTGGCAAGTATAGGCATGAGACTTTGCTGCATACGCCTTGAATCAGGCCAGAAACTGCAGCAGTGATTCCCATAGCAATAATTATTCTGATTAAGGTTCTTGCATACCTCAGTAACCTGAGTTTCAGCCGCATACTTCATGTTGGGATGCAGTTTTTTTTTCTCCCTCTGAGTATGACCTTGTGTTGCTTGAGGTCAGGAGAAACTGCTGTTTGCCCGGCAGTGTTTGACTCCGACCGCGACCTTACCTGGGTTAATCGTGGAATATTGCCGTGCACGTGAACGCGTTTATTTGCTGTCTGACGTTTGAGAGTGTTTGCACTTTGTAATTAAGTCTTATTAATTACATTGGACCTTAATGATGGTGATTACGCACATCGTTTAGTTGGTCATTAAAGGAATTAAGCTGTCACTCGCAAATGGACACTTTCATACTAAATTGGTGTCTTTAGAATGAGACCCTGGAAATGGGGTGGAACTCATGTTCGACTTGCCGGAAGGAAGCGAAGAATACACAGCATATATGTGAACTTTCCTTGAAGAAGTGCAAATTAAAATTCGGTTTGAGATTTTGAAACTTTCTGGCCACGTTTAAAATGATTCATTGACTGAAATATCCCGGAGAGGGCTGAATCGTGGTTGAAATAAAATTCTTCCTAATAACGTATTAAAATTGACGGTAGGCGCACAGACTAACTTGCGGTCAGGTCAAATGTGTTCGGATAAATCACAGCAGTCAACTCTAAAGTCGACGCGTGATGATATTGTCTCAGTGTGCAAGTCTGCGGCTTCTGAACGTGTTTGATGTTTTGTGTCATGAACTGTGGGGGAAGCCTCAGGGATCATTTCAGGTCATGTCAGCACGCGAATCATCGGGGGGGTGTGCTGGCAGCTCGTCACGCTGGTTCTCCCCCCCCGCCCCATTTGTTTGCTTCCCTTGTAAGAAAACCGAATTTCCCACCTCATGTTGAGATTATCGCCTTTTCAGATTTTGCTTTTAGTTCATCAAGTGACTGCAAGCACATCTGTTTGGCAACGCGACGTGACAAACGACAGGAAAGAGACCACATGTGAACGTTTTATACGCATACCGGAAGACGTGGAAAGGAAGTTTAAGAACGGAAGTGGTGAAGAATGTTTAGGCCGCCTCAGAAGAAACCACAGAAACCAACACACGCAATCCTGAGACGTGCTTTTAACTGACAAGTGTGGTATTTAAAATAAAATTAAAAAAAAATGATCACGTCATCAGGGCGCCAGATAGAGATTAGAATAATAACAAAAACAAACGTACATTAAATCTGCATCTGGTCTTGGATGCTCACAGTACTCCCAGGATTCAGGAGCGGCGGTCTGTTCTTTGGCAAACAGCTGCAGAGCCTGATGGAGGACACAATGAGGGGCTTTCCCGGCTATTTTCCTTGTGCTGCATTGACAAACTGTGAAGGGGGGACATTTCCCTTCGGCTAAACACGCTGAAAGGCAGCATTCATTATTACTCTTATGCTTCATTTTAATATACATGAGTGCAATTTAGGATAGACGCTTTCACTTTCAAAGCGACGGCAAATATGAGACGAGAATTGATTCGGATCGATCAGTTGATTATCTGCTGATTACGTCTGGGTCAATTCAAAAGAGGTCATTGGAGGACAACTCGCCGCACAGACTTGTTCTGCAGAAAAATGTTTTTTTGTTCTGTAGTAATTCAAAAGCTGTCCTTTGGGTTGAAGGAATGGACAAGACAGTAAGGGTCTGTTTGATATTATGTCTGGCAGAAATTCACTGTTTCATTAAGTGATTGATTGAAAGGTTCTATATCACCAACTGCAGTGACGCCTTGTGTGGAAAAAAAAATACCCCCTGTCAATGTCCAGATAAAAGACAAAGAGTTTATCCGTCTGTTTACACCTGCCTCAGTCGGTGGAATGATCACCACGCTGAGGGGAGTCACTCCTGCCGCTAACCCGGGAGAGGCCTCACTGACATCAGGATGGACTTTAGCCTCCTCAGAAATGACGGAATGGATTTTATTGGTAGAAAACAAGTACAGCGAATGTTGACCTGTCTGACATGCACTTGGTAGAATTGCAAGGATTTTGCAGTTGGGTTTTGCAAACATATTTCAACAATGTTGTTGAATTAGAATTTTTCTATTTGTATTTTTTTGGCAGATCTGTTTTGGAAACCTGCTTTCCTACCCACAACACAGTTTTTAATACCCAAAAGAACTTTCTCGCATAAAAATGGTTTTAATATATTTTTTTTTTTCACGCAATAAATCATGTCTCAGCCACACATGGTGTTTGCTCGTCTTCTCACGGAGAATTCCGTCAAATTGTTCCCAGCCTGTGTTGCTAACCTCAGCCCTCGCCCTGGCTGTCTGTGTTGCGAACCTCAAGAGTGCAGTGCTAGAAATTAGCTTTCAGCGGAGACAGATAACCCGAGGGCAGCGCTGTACTGGTCGGCAGTCACATGGTCGGCCAGTCCACTGGAGCCTTTCACGTCTTTGCTCCGTTGGCTTTTGTGTGCTTCCTCTTTATGCCAGTGGCTGTTTTTAGGAAACCCTAAACAATGCCGGCCTTCTCCTGCCCGGAAAAATAAGGCTATTACAGCCTCATTCCCTTTGAAGGCACCCTAGCAAAAGTGCAAATGCACTCGTCAAGTTTACACGTATTACACTTTCAGGTGCATTTGTGCAAATGGAAATAGGGAGCCGTCAAATCATCAGAAAGCAGATAAGACTGGATAGGCGACGAGTCAACACAGTGTCTGCCAGGACTTAATTTATTTTGTTTTGGGATAAAAACCTGGACAGTTTGTGCTAAATCAGATCGTTCTTAATCCAGCATGCTGAGAGGACAGAGTGAGCCATTATGTTGACTGTGCACGAGTTGTCCCCCTCCCCTGCAGGGATAAGAGGCTGTCTCTCTGCTTGTTTGTGCTTAGGCTGTGTGTGTGTGTGTGTGTGTGTGTGTGTGTGTGTGTGTGTGTGTGTGTGTGTGTGTGTGTGTGTGTGTGTGTGTGTGTGTGTGTGTGTGTGTGTGTGTGTGTGTGTGCGCTAGCAGCAGTGCCAACAGCCACAGCCCTGTTCAGTCGCTGTGCTCTTTTAACACGTTAAACTTTTTTTTAGGTCTCGGGATTAATGCCAATTGTGTTGACAAAGTAATCGATGACTGTGTGATGCTGTGCCTGAAAGAGAAGGGCTTCTGGAAATGTGCTCACTGTCTGCCTGTGAAATACAGACTGGGCCCAGACAGATATGCTGACGTGAAAATTTGTCTGCTCTGAAACTGTTGCAACTGAAGGCTGGAGTTGATCAAGAGCAGCTTTATTCTCAAAGCATGGCATTGACACACGTGCAATTGATTAGTCAATTGTACTCGCATTTTAAAAATACAGAACTAAAGATACAAGCAAACAAAACACATTTTTTAAAAAAAACAAAAAATACATGCATATTTTTTTTTTCAAAAGAAATAAAACAATTATTTTGATCGGATGTATATCGACAGTTTGACAGTTGCTTGACAGAGTGTCTAATTTGCATCAGCCTTTAATTCAGTTTAAGCTTAGTCTTTTTATTGTAACTTTATACCTGCTCATTGCGCTGGTTCACAAAACCCACATCCAGCTAACGCAGAAATGTCACATTAGCCAAATACCATTAAAATTTCAGTTTACCGCAACAGAAAACGAGCATCAGAGACTTGGGAATCGCGCATACAAGGTAATTGTTGTCTGTGAAATAATTAAAATCATAAATCATAAATCTCACATGTAAATATTATTGAGTTTTTGTTATTAAGAAAAGGGTGATTGCAGTTTGACTGAGTTTTTTTTAATTTTATGTATTACACACATGCTAAAGATAAGACTGTCATTTTCAAAATTGCAGTTTGAGGTAATAGTATTACAGACATTGATTTGAATTAATGAAAGTCATTTGTGCGCTTTCACAGTATGCAGAGACTATTTTAACTGATTCACTGAAGGAATAAGAGATACTCGCCGAGTTAAGCTTTAAAAAAAAAAAAAAAATGACAAACCCAAACAAAGGGAGGCGATGCGGTTAGAAGATTTTACTTTAGAAACACTTGCTGTTGTCCCTTCATCATTCTCACCCCGTGGAGCGCAGAAGATGAAAACATCAGCCCCAGTTTGAATAAAGATGAGACCCTCGGCTGTAGTGCGATGTTATTAAAGCTCCGGAAAAAAAAAATGATTTGCATACTGCGAGGGAAAATGTCGGTAGGGTGCTTCTGCATTTCTAACTTGCTGCTCTATCGTCGGTTCAAAAATTCTGTAAAAAGATAAATTCTCCCCGGGCTGCCGTTCAGACATATGTCAGAGCCTTAAATGCCAGGTGTAAACAGGGTCGTACCGAGGCTTTCCCCCCCCCCCTCTTCCTCCCTCGGCCGGGAAAAGGCATTATTACAGAGCAAATCTAAAGAGCAATTCAATATATTTTATTAAGAAGGGTAAATGTTACTTTAATGCCTTCATTAATCATCCCTGGCAGCTCGGCCATCATAGGTAACAGTGTGTTGGCAATGATCCCGTCTGACTTTTGTTTCCGTCTGCTCCGTTCTCACACTCGTGCACGATATCGGCAACACTGCACACGTTATCTAATCACCTCGGACATTGTATTGCATTTTCGATTGTCACGCCTGCAATGACGACAGGTGCACTGCTGGCTCGCCCATAATTTTCCGACCCTAATATTTTGGACGCTTGTTGAAACTCTACAAGTAAAATGCAGTCGCCGCTTGTGCCGCCGTCTCTGCGGCGCCCGGCACTGTTTTCCCGGCGAGAGCTGCACTGCAGCTCATTGAAATGTAGAGGCCTTTATGTTGACATTCGGAACACAGGATGAATGACAATCCCTCCCTTTGCATCACGATGAGCTGTTTTTGAAACCCATCGCCACTTCTGGCTGCTTTTTCTGCTGAGTCATGGCTGTGTTTCTGAAAATGACAGTTTTTTTTTTTGTGTATAATTTTTTTGAGCTATTTGATGTTTGTGTTTGTTTTTGGGGCTGTGGCAGGCAGGTTGGCAAGCAGAATCCTCACTTCCAGTTTTAGGACAAATAAAGTTCTGCCTTAATTTTGCCTTTAGTTAAACGTCATGGTACATTGTGAATTGGCAGTGGCTGGTGATGTTAGTCAGGCGTCGCTCCACTCACACACAAAGGAAGAGCTGTGCCTGAGTGTAAAGGAATTTGATTTGACTGATATTGTGATAGCGTGAGCCCTTAACCTGTTATTGAATTTTGTATTTATCTTCTGCAATGATTTGGCACATTGACGGATTTGAAATCCGGTATATTTCATGGATTTAAAAACAACATTCCATCTGTTGTGACAAACAATTTGACAGATTGCACAGATGCTGTGTTTTCTGCAATGAGAGTGATTTCACTAATTGAGATTGAAAATAGGGAAGGATGGAAAAAATGTGTATTCAGTAATTATTACATTGATGTTTGCTGCTCCGTCCTAAGCTAATAAGGACGAGAAACCTCTGAAAAAGGTTATATAACAAATAAAGCCAGAGAGATTTTTCAAAATAAGCCCATAAAAAAAAAGACTTACTGTTTTTTACTGAGGCAATTATTCAAAATCCCATTTTTTTTTTCAAAATTTCCCAACTGCTCGATTATTCTGAAGTTTCTTTCTCTGCAGGCTCCAAAATTGCTGCGACAATGAAACCGGCTGTTGGTGCTGTTAACACATACTAGCCTGTAGATAGCTGAGCGGTTTATTAAACAGGGACACAAGGTAGTTGTAAGGCTTTGATATTATTAGAACTAATTAAAGTGAAAACTCATCTCCTTCTAAACTCATTTTATAGAGCTATAGTGGCTTCTGAATTCCGACTAATAGTTCCAGGGAGTTGGTTAAAACGGCTTTGTACAGATGGTGTAGCGAAATTGGTGGGAATAACAAATGCCGCTATTAAAAAGCAGTGGTAGGTGGTACATTGTCCACCTCGGATGAAGCGCTATTTAGCGGGATGCTTTATGCACCATAGTGCATAAATATTGCCACATTTTTTTTGTTGCAGAATTTATGTGTTCATTTTGGCGTGCTGCTGGAAAAGGAAATGTGCGTGCCGGTTTGGTTTTATGTACGGTACTCAAATTGTCTGAAGGAGTGGAACGCTTCCTCGCGATTTCATCTTTTACAGATCTGCATGGAGCCATATTCGTGGTTGATTAAGGAGGGAACCCAGAGCTAATTTGATTAGGTTATTGAGAGGAATGTGCATTTGGTAATAAACATTTATTATGATGAAAAAGTTTACTTTAATAAGCGGGGAAAGCCCAGAGGATACACAAGCTTAATTGTTCGATGTTAAATTGCACTGTTGCGATGTTGCCAAGATAATGGGCAAGGAAAGGCCCTCAAGTCAAGGCAATTAACCAAACAGTGGTTTGATTGTTGTTAAATTGATTAGAAAATGTTTAAGCACTCCATTTGTAAATTAGCCATTGTCTCACGCAGTTCAGGACTGGAAAGAGAAGCTGAGCCTAATGATACAAAAGCTCTATATCACAAATGAAAAAAGTTGTTTCGGTCAAATTCTTTGAAAGTCCTCTGAATATTTGTGTAGTCGTAAAGCTAGCAAACAAAAAAAGAATACTCCTAACACCTGACACACAGGATTAGGCAGTGTGTAGCCTTGTGTTTGAGTCTAAAGTTCAGCTCGTTGTGTTATCGGAATTCTCATGGCTAACGTGGTATTATCACTCATGTGGTATTAGTCCATATATCTAGATTTGATTGACAAGGTTCATTTCCGTAGCCTATTAATTTTATTCAAACACTTACTTTGTATCAGTTGTACATGCGGCCTCATCATGTATTTCCTAATGTAAGTGTGTGCTTTTATTTAAATAAGCAGTGGCATTACGGTAGTTAATTGAGAAAATGGTTTGAAGCCGTTTTGCACCCTCTGCGTCAGTAGTGTTAATTTTTGAAACGAGCGGCCAACAGTTTCAGCAGCGACACTTGACCTACTTATCGGATCACTTCTGGTCCTTGAGTTCTCTTTATCTCCAAACACCTCCGACGTTGTCAACGGCAGCCGGAAAATGTTAAAGCTCTCTGTGCGTGTGAAGTGCACCTTTGGAGCTGATGTGAAGTGGTTTGTCATCGTTTGTGTAGACACAAAAAGGGAGGTAGGCAGCAGCAGGTGGCGTCGCGTATGTGAGATCAAATAGGACACCTTGTGTTATCTTCGACTTTGCATGGTTCATATAATTCGTTTGAGAAAAAAAAATGAAAACAAAATTCCATTGTATTCAGAATCAGCGCCAGAATACTCTGCCACGGCGCTCCTTTCAAGTGAGACAGCAAAGGGAAATCAACAGCATTTACAAACTAAGCTGTCTTTCATGATAGCATAAAAACTATAAAGTTAAACTTTCAAGGTCCAGTGTGAAAAATTTGCTTTGGTTTATGATTTTATATTGGTAAAATCTTAACATACTGCCTATAAATACATTAGCAAACCAACGAAGAAGAAGGTGGACGAGGTGTCCAGGTTTGTGCTCGCATGCCACCGTAGTTCACTGGCAAGCTCGAGAGGGGAGGAAAAGTGAAAGATGCTGAAATCTGAAATGTAACCACTTGGTGTTGCTGTTTCTTTTTCAAAGTCTCCAAATATTACACACTTAACCTTTGAATTAAAATGAACAGGGCTGTATGTACAAGTGCAAGGCAATCAAACAAGGTGAAAAGGTGGACTGGATGGAGCTCCTGCACCGCTCCCTTTTAGGTCTGGGTGGGATCACCTTTTTTCTTATTCATTTCAGGCTCATAAAGTCCACATAGTGCCTGCTCAAAGGGCTTGCTGTGTTTGTTTTTTTTTTAAATTTTGTTTTGTTTTTTTGTATTTATTTTCGGACGTTCTTGATGGATGACCTCTCGATTGTCTTGACGTGAAATAAGAACTCGGGCAGATTGGGAACCCGCATCATCATCATCAGGAGTACAGCAGCTCTGTTTTTAGTGGCTCATTGCTTTGTCTCCCTACTGTTCAGGATCATCCTGGAGATAGACGGAGCGTCGGCCAGGTGTTGCCTGCAGCGGCTGCAGAGGAGGGAGTTGCTGTAGGACAGGACTTAGCCTACCTGCTTGGCTCTGTGATGATAGTGATAGAGGAGAAATCTCTGGCTGGCTGTAAGGAGGCTGAGCGGCCATCAGCAGCCCACATTCTCCTGCTCGTTATCGCTTCACAGTATGTCACCGTGGCATATGGTGCCGCTGCCGCTGCTCATTTGAGGTGCGATCGGACTGGCCGGCCGTCGTCATCGTCCCACGGGCCTGTGGCGAATGCCCGTCTCATTGTCTCAGAGATGAAGACAAACACTCGCAATAAAGTTTGTGAATCGATTCGGCGCTCGTCGCCACGTTTTTTTTTTTTTTTTACTTCGCGAGACGAGGATTTGGTTCGCGAATGAGGAATTCAAAAGTTTTGAAATGGGAGTTCAGCGAGTGGAAAAGAAACATCTTTTTGTCAAGGGCACTGTCACGACAAGAGACTCTCAATGCTCCTTTCCCAGGTTGAAAATCTGGTGCCAGGCTGTAATTGTTTCGGGGGGAGGGGGGGAATGCTATGTGAAAATTTGAACCAGCAGACGACACTAACTTGCATGCTCTCGCGGGGTGTTGGGACAAGTGTCCTCATTATAACTGCGGCTGTGGGATTACAGGTGCTTTATGAAATGTCTCTTTATCTTGTTTGTCTGGTGCGTGTCCCTCAGCGTGTGCTTGGCAAAGTTCATCTTTGGACACACACACACACACACTGGTTACCTTTTCCTTTTTACTGCCCAGCTGTTAGGGCTTATCAAGGATGGTCACATCCGACACATGCACTGTATCCACTTTACTGTCATTGCCTTTCAGGAGAGTGAAATACATAATTAAAACACTGTATTTGTTTCCTATCATATAAAATTATTGATGTATTCATGTATTGGTAATGAAATTTGACTTAATGCTGATAATGAGACAGTATGTGGACGACAGTGGACACATGCGGACACAGCCCAGATGAGATACATACGAAAGAGGATTAGGGCCAGAAGAAGAAGAAGAAAAATATTACAGGAAAGAGATTTTTCTTAAGTTTCCATTTGAAGTTTTAAGTTGAAATTTCATGAATAAATTCGAAGTAAACAGCAAACTGGCGTGTGCAGAGCCTTTTGTCTTCATTCTCGACATTTCGACTTTAATCTTGGAGTTTCTTTATTCTTTATTTATGTTGACTGTAATCTCAAAATATAGACTTTAATCACCAAATTTCAACTTTATTCTCAAAATGTTCACTTTGATTATGAAATTGTTGACTTTATTCTTGAAATTTTAAACTTTATTCTCAGAACTTGGACTTTAATCACGACATTTTGACTTTAATCTCAAAAGTTTGACTTTATTCTCGAAATTTCCACTTATATTCATGAAATTTCCAAATTTATTTTCAAAATGGAAACCTCGAAAAAAATTCTTTCTTTATAAATTTTTTTCTCTCCTTGTCGACCTACCTTATTCTCTTCCGTACATACATGCTTTGCTCTTGCGGTGTTGTCATTTTTTTTTTCCTTTTGGCTCTTGTTTTTTTTTTCACAATGTGCCCTCCCTCCAACAGAACATACACATAAAAACATTGGCAGACGATATGGTAAGGTGCTCAGCTCAACTATGGTGTGCTTTAGTTTTGTTTGACATCATCCTGTGTTTTTTTGTTCAGTGCTGCATGAGACTGAATTCCACTGAAATGTACGGATGGATCAAACCGTGGGATCGGATAAAGATGAACGTTGAATGAAATAAGTTCCAAGTTTGCAAGTCGGCCGTCTTGTCGCCGTTTGCCCGCCGAAACACTGGGCGAATAGAAGGTCATTTGTCAGGGCCCTATTTAGCGCAGCAAACATGCTAAATGTTTCATTATGAACACATTCCAGCCCATAGCATCAAGGCTGTTGTGAGCAGCTCATTGATCACTTAGCGCGCAATTATCAGCAACACTTTGGTTCACATGCCTCTGGCTTTTTTAATACCCTCAGTTAACAAAGAGCACAGTGGTGACGCTGAACAAGCTCGTGCATTGTTGCAGTAATTTCAGGAATCGCGACACATCATCATTGCGCCGTCGCTGATTTAGGGGACCGTCTGTATCCGTATCACACCGCCGCTTGATCCATCCAGTGATATTCCAGAGAAAAAACGATGACCTGCTATGTCACGTTTTTCTTTTCCTGACATTTGTGAATGTTCGGTTTGTCCAGCATGTCTTCTCTAATTCATCCTACTACTACACTTGCATGCCGTTGGTTTTTATTCACGCTTTTAACTCTGAACTTTGCTAGAATAGTGTGGTTTCATGACTGTAACAACTCAACCCGAAACACCCCTGATTGACGACAGTGAGAAAATATAACAACTATCTAAATGGGCCTTTTTTTCCCAGCAGCCAAATTGACAAGAAATTTAAAGAAATCAGGTAATCAATGAGAATTAAATTTAGGTTTGAGTTCTATTTAGTGTGGCGTAGCAGCATCTGGACCGTATTTGGCCCGGATGGAACACAACCTTGATGAGCATCATTGACATATTGCCAGTCTCACATTTTCAAGTCAAAATGACTGCCGAGGAAAAAAAAGGCTTAAAAAGGTCAAAATAACATTGTTTAAAGTAGTCGATCCTCTGGAAATGAAGGTAAGACAAATGACAAATTGCATATTCTTTCGACATTTTATTAAAAACATTTCAAGAGTGTCTCTGTTTGATCACGGAAACCTGGACTCAGGCAGTGCTCACCGCTCAGCCCGTCGGCGGTGTTGGAGAACTCATCAGACATTGGTGTTTTCTTCCAGCGTGACCGCATTACGAGTTTCAGGAAAGCGGGGATGAAGAAGGAAAAGCCCTTCATCCAGCACCCAACGGACCCTCTCTCCACCCAGTCCGAACTGCCCGTCCCTCAGCCCCTCTTCGACGACCGCTCCATGAACCTCTCGGAGAAGGAGATCATTGACCTCTTTGAGAAGATGATGGTGAGTTTTGCACGTTTTGCACACTTTACCTCCGATACAGACGTATGGGTCGGTTTGCTTTTGCAGTCGTTTGATTCAGACACAAAGAAATATCGCAGTTGAGGCCTTTCTGCACTAGATGAGTAAAGTGAAATGTTTGGATCACGACTCCAGCAAATCCTGCCAGTCGGAGATATTCGGCCATGTTTTGCCTTTAAGGTTGTTGTTTGAATGTTTTGCATCTCATTAGTCAAACGAGGCTCAGCGCTGAGAGATGCAGATAACAAGCTTGTCAGCCGATTTTGCAAAAGACGGCCTTGACTTCAATTCCCCTTAACTCTCTCAATTTATATTTTTTTCCTCCTTTTTTATCAAACACATTTGCATGAATAAAATGCATCTGCTGGGTAAAGACAACAAGTCATTCCAGCCCCTCAGAGAATCCTCTGTGATTGCATTGAACAACTTATTCTCGGCTGCTTTTGTCAAACTCATAAAATGCTATTTTCAGATGGGAGTAGCACACATAATTGATTGTGTCTTGATTGGTCTGAGCAGCTTAACTCACATAGCAACATAAGATAGGTGCATTTCTAGAAATTGTCATTAAAATTTTAATGTAAAAAAATAAAAATTGGAGTTATTTTCTTTTAGTGATTTGCAAAACAATAAGGCCACGCACGGTGCAACATAGGTTCATTTTTTAATTGCAGAATCTTAATAGTTAACAGCGATTAATCGCTGGCCGTTTAATCAAGGCAGTTTTCAGCCCTTAATGTAAGTATTTGTTACCAGAAATTGGCCTGAGGGTCCGACTATTCACGCGATTACATACTACGCGATTCATGCGTTGGCGCTGACAGTCCTAATATTTTCTTGTGGTTCAGCTTGCGTTGACCACGATGAACGCTGCTCTCAGTCCAAGATCCAGGTCATTCTAATCTAATGCACATATATTAATTCTGATTTGAAACCAAAAAACTTTTTTGTGAATTACCACAAGTTTTTTTTTTAATAAAAGTTTTCCAACTCAATATTTTTCAGAATCCTTTATAAAAGCCTTTATTGAAACTCACTAAATGTCCATTAAACGCCTTTATACCTGACATCTACTTTTATTGCTGAAAGAGGTGAGCACAGCAACTGTTTTGCTCCATAAAAACACTAATTTACAAGCGCGGGACACCCACAGTTGGTGAACATCCTCTGACAGTCCTGGTATTATTCTACAGTCAGGCGCTAAGTTTCTGTGAAACAGGTATCCAAACTAAAGGCCCCGAGGCCACAGTCAAAGAAAGAGCAAACTTTTTAAATTTCACTCCTCAGCCGTCAGTGGGGGTCAAAGCCCTGTCACACTTGTGATTTTCTGTATTGAAATGCATTTTTGGGGGCCTTATGTGCTGCAGGATTGAAATCTAACAAAAAGCTTTCAGTCCATCTCTTTGAAGTGGTCGGCTGAATTACTCCGGCTTCATTGCCTAGGTCGTGTGTACCGTCGTGGATGATGTGGCCGGGCGCGCCTGTGTGTGTGTGTGGTACAGTGCCTGCCTTTCCTTTTTTCTCACACAATGGTCTTTATTGCCAAGGCCAGAGAAATGCGAGCGGCGCTCCTGGTTTTCATCAGACGCCTTCTCAATGTTTTTTTCTTTTTGCCTGGGTGCTCATCCCTGTCACTCAGTTCACCTCTCAATTACTGTGTTTGTGCTCAGAGCGGCGTGACATTAAACCCAGGCTTCAATTTGCTCAGTGACAGACGACGCAGAAGGCATGTTTGCCACCCTGACATCTGACAGGCGGCGACACTCTTGGATGGGGTGGGGGTGGGGGTGGGGGGTTGTAATTACAGTAATGAAATCTTAAAGAAAAGGGTTATTAACTTTTTGGCCATTTTGCTCTCATGAAGTGTAAACATTTCTGCTTTGATGTAACAAACACGGGAATGGCAGTGACTGACATGTTCCCTTTGATGCGAGTAGATCCTCTGCGTTACGTTTCTCCTTTTTTTCATCTTCCGTATGTTCTACGCATGAAGATGTAAGTTGCTGTCTTTTGTGCCGGACTCCCGTCGTGGCATCGATTGTTTTTCATGGCGCCACGCGCCACGTCGCCTCAGATGTCTGCCGCGCTTCAAATAAAGGAGTGACCCGCGCCGTATTATTGGGCCACCCACTGTGCATTAATGGGCGCGAGCTAAAAAAAAAACAACTTTTTTTTTTTTATAATTGGAAAATGGTGTGCATGTTGTCCAAGACGAAATGGCAAATTGTTTTGTCTTTGAAGCACCGTTTAGCAAGTGAGAAAGAAAAAAGAGAAACGGCTCGGTGACAGTTGACTCATTTCTGAAGCTAAGGTCAGAAATGGCCAGGAATAGAGATTCTCGGATCATATTGAGAAGGCAAAACTCAGGCCGTTCTGTTGTGTTATTGTCCACTCGACCAATTTTTGCCAAAATGCACACAGTTGGAGCTCTCTGTTAAATACAGTCAGCGGTAAAAGCCACTGATGAAATGTACGCTTTCTGCATCTCGCCGAGGAAACAGCTGTGCTTTGTGTGACTCCAAGCCAAAATGGGATTTGGTCCTCCGAACACGGCGGCTCACATGAAAACATCAAACTAATTTGGGCGGCGTTCTTTACGCTGCACTTTGATGCGATGAAAACACTCATTTTTCACCTCATACTCTGTCCAAGCAGAGATGTGATGTTTGGTGATGCCAGACACAAAAATTCCTTCTGTATGCGGACAAATACATTGTGTCCCAAAGAAATTTGATACGCAGGCCAATCATTTTGGCAATTCTTGTTGAAACGGCCTCAAATTTTTACAGAATGTAGAGAAACAGATCAATAATGTTTTCTGTTTCATTTTTGTTCTGTTTTCAGGTTGAGCTGTGCCGTTCACTCCCAAACAGTCATTTCGCAACTTGGAATATGCTCGCACACGGTCACCCAGTTGTGACATGCCACACCCGGTTGACGTGTGCCGTGTCACACAAGCGGTAAACATATTGAACGCTGAACAAAATAAACTCATGTTTATCATTCACCTAAACTCCTCAATTTCATTGAGCTACACTGCGTAGTTTTCAAGATAATTGCTTTTAAAATGATGGCAGTTTTTTTTTTTTTGTGAACACCCTGCATTTTGTGGGAAGGTTATTTTTCTCATGTTCCCGCATTGCCATTCACCAGTGCCTATTCAACTATTAGCAGTTGTATTTTGGCTCCTGCTTCTTTACCGGTGGACTGATGCATCCGCTTCTAATCCACTGCGTGTTTCTCCTTGTTGCCATTAGTCTTCTGAGTGGAAGTAATATGTAGCTGCGCCGAGGCTGCTCGCACGGGCGCAGCGCTCGCAGAAGAGGACAGGGCAGTACTGCTTGGGCTAATTCTAGGTTGTGCCTCTGCATGCGCCTTTGTCAGAATGAACACTCCCCGTAATAAGCTCCCATCCCTTAGCACCACTAGCACCGTGCACCGAAACATTACAAAAAAAAAAAAACGTCCCTGAGGGGGATTTGCTATGCTGTAGAATAGTGGACAAAATAATTGATTTGTCACAGCGGAATCTGCACATTTTTATTCCACCTTCTTTTTTTTTCCCCTTTTCTTATTTTCAATCCGCTTCCTCCCCTCAGCACAGCGAGCGTTCATATCCATTTCAGCCTTGGACTTATTGCGCTTCCCTAGCTTTTTTTCACAACTGCTTTTCCCGCATGTGATTAAAGCCACACTGGCACACCGCATTACGCCGCGGTGCACTTAGGCCCCGTCGCGTTACAGGCTCTTGTTATTCACGCTAATCTTTTATTTTTATATACAGACGAGTCCTTATGAAGAAAAATGGTGACGTACTCAACACGTACCATAAACCGTGGACTATAATACACTTTACACTTCCTTGTTTCGCCCCCCTGCACATATTTTTAGCAGTACATAACGTCTAAAATAAGGTCCACCGACCTAACGGTAATGGAGTGCTCAGCCTCTGATTCATCCCTTTTTCAATTATTGCTTTTTCTCGGGTCTGGTATTTAGTGAGAATGGCTTCTCATCTCGACTGACGTGAGCCTGACTGGGAATCTGCGCGATCAATAGGAATATTAGATGAAACATCGAGTGAGGTTAATGTTAAAAGTCAGCCCATTAACCTCAGTTATTGTTTAATTCTTTTTCTTTTTGCACGCACGCAGTGCTCTGGAACACAGAAAGCAAAAAAAGCAGCTGTAAACTGCCGCTCGCTCTCATGCCAACACGCCGTATGCAGCCTTAAAAACAGTTCATACTGTGTCCACAAGTCGAAAGTGCAAACATGCAGAGGCCCAAATGCAAGATATTGTGCAATTATTAATATTATTTTCTTTTCAAGCTCTACATTAACTGATATTAATGCTGGTTTGGATCACTCACTTCGCCACCAGCGGCGTCTTCAACGATATCTTTGGACTCGACGTGTCGCCTGCGAGGCTACAATTAATAAAGGTCCATTAATCATTTTGGGGACTCAATACAGAGGACTCATTTCTGGAGTTCGCCCCCAGACAAGCGTTCCGCCGGCTCGCCACTCCCACCCCTCGCACAAAAAAACGCTCATCCCACTTGCCTCGTTTATTGAATGCAAATTAAGCAAATAAATGAGGAGGGTTCAGAGATTAATTAACTAACCTGCTGGTTTCCCCAGGGGATGGAACCGCTCCCCTCCGCCCATCACCACCGCCCATCCAATCCTAAAAGTTGCACTGCCACTTCATTCTCTCTCTCCGCACTCCCCCGCCCCCTCCACACTAAGGATGTCACTGGCTCTTTAGTGGCGAGGGTATTTACGAGAGGAAAGAATTTAGGTCACAGTGCCCCTTGCACAGAACTCCCGCCACTCCCTCTCTGAGAAACGAAGCGAAGCTCTTTGAATCTGACGTCTGCTGGTAAAATAATCGAAACCATTATATTGCCGTGTTCTTATGTAGAAATGACACGCCTGGTTCGTTTTGATGAATTCTGCTTGAAAGGCTGCCGGAGAAGCGGTTTGCCAGTTTGCATCAACCCCACTCACGACCACCGCGTCTTTTTGGCCGTTGCCCAGCAGAGGGCAGCATAGCTCCACAGCTTCATCCCTCTCCTTTTGCAGAGCCCCGCAGGAGGATGGATATCTGTATGTTTTTTGTTCAATCTCACTCTCCCTTTGAGAGATTGCCCCTGATAAACATCCTCCTCCATTCTAATCATCGTGTCAACCCCCCCCCCCCCAGCTTTTAAAGCTCCGTCCAGCCTTTTGCTCCGTCCCTCCGATGTCTTGCCCATGAAAGACCTCTTTTGTGATGCCGAATCAAAGCGGCATCAATATAATGCACCCCGGTAAAACAACAAAGTGCCCACCCAGCTTGTCTGATGCGCTCGCGAGGCCTCAGCAGGAGCAGCGTTGTACGACGAAGCGTCCTCGTTTGGACTTGAATTCAATAGTCTGCGTGCACGGCTCTTTATGTCAAGACTGACCATTACTTACTAACTAGTCATTGCTTGTATGTTTGTTTCGTGCTTTAGACCTCGTGACTCTCACTTAACAACATTAATGAATGGCAAATAAAGGACGGGACATGTAGGGCGGCGGCCCGTCGGGGAAATAAAAATAAATCAAATATTTCTTCTTGTGTTTTAATGTTTTTGCTCTGAGCAACCTGCGTTTATTCTGCAGTAGATTACCCTAAATGTTATCCCTCTTTGTTGTGATTCTCAAAACCAAGCACAGTGCCGTAAAGTAATAATGTATTGGGCTAACAAAACGAACACAAAAACAAACGTCACCCATGCTTTTCCCTTCATGTTCTGTTGGTAAGTTTGTCACCGGTCTATAGATCTGCTGTGCCGAAGTTTAACTACACAACTTCCACTCTCTGTCGTTCATGTAGACACCGTCTTCACGTGCGAGCATTCATTCGGTTCTCTGTGGTGTTAATGTTGCTAACGATCACCTGCTTCTTTAAACACGACCTGCTGCAGGTGTTCTTCTTCTTCCGCATTTAGGGTGTAAACTTGCGGCGCCACTCCAGGCCTGGCATAGGTACTACATCGTTTTCAGTCGTTTCCAGCGTATCCGTGTAAACGGGCATATATTTAAATATATTTTTAAAATAGGGCTTCATGTAAATGTTTTTTTTTTCTTTTTCAAAAGACCGTTTTCGAAAATGTGCATTTTCAAAAAAAAAAAAAAAAAAAAAAAGGTCTCTGTGTAAAGAGCCTCTAATTAATATCTCTCATTCGCTCTCTCTCTCTCCCGTATGTGTAGGAGGACATGAACCTGAACGAGGATCGCAAAGCGCCGCTGCGTGAAAAGGACCTGAGCACCAAGCGCGAGATGGTCGTCCAGTACATCTCGGCCACGGCCAAATCCGTAAGTGACGTGTGTCAGAGCCGCCGCGTTTTGTCGAGGCTGACGAGCCCGATGAACGGCCGCCACGGCTGGAGCGCCTCCTCGCCACCACGCCACCAGTCTCCAGAATGAGTTTTCACCCGATCCTCTGCTTCATGGCTTGCTTTGTCATCTGTTGTCACTCCCACCTCTGGCTCCCACTCTTCATGCTTGACTCCCACACTTTTGATTGCGTTTTTTTTTTTTTTTTTTGAATTTAACTCCTGCATTTCTTTTTTTCAATCAAGACAGCAATCTGTGGTTAAAGGCCGTCACATAGAAATTGTGGCGCCTCACTCATTCACCAAACTCACTCACTCACTCACTCACTCATTCACTCATGAAATTCAAGGTGGATGATGTGGTGCTTTGTCCATCCCTGCGCTTGTGTTTGGTTGCGTGCTTGCGTGCATGGGGGGGGTTTTGTGTGCCCAGTGGTTGCTGTGCTCTGTCTTATTGTTTGCCCTGGTACGACTGTATGGACTGTTCATTATTAATGAGAGGTTTCCGGCGAGGCTGCTCCTTCGTATACGGTTAGAATAAAAAGACCTTAATCATCATTATAACTCATAAATAGTAGCGAGTCGTAGAGCACTATAAAATCCATTCGTGAATGCTGAATGAGGCCTGAGCCATGTGAAAGGACATTTACATCAGTGGGACTGAAGAGGACGGAAAAAAAAAAAAAAAAAGAAGGATTTCTGGCCCCATTGCTTCAAGAACCTGGTCGCTCTCTTTTGACATCATCATTTATTACCTTCCTTATTGTTATGGTAATTAACTGGCGTTATTGATAATGATGATTATCTGAGATGATTGAATTCCTCACAGGGTCCATTATGCTTTGTGAGCGCTCATTATTACTATTATTTTTTTCCCAAATTCAAATGATTAATGTAATTCGTTTAGTCAGAGAACAGAGGACAAAATGTGAGGTCTGTCAGCACCCTGCCATCACTTTTATTAGCACTGGAGGAGGAGGAGAAGCGTGTAAGTGATGTTGTGTCAGTCTATGCAGAGATTCATGCCAGTGTGCTAGCATGGCCATATATGCAGTTCCGGCCAAGTGCTTTTCATATACAAGCAAGTAAAAACAATTACTTCATTAAAAATGTTGGAAAAGTGCTTCAGCTGTAGTCAACATAAGAAAAAATGGTGCTCTGAAAATATTTATAGTCACAATAAGTGTAGTTGCCCATTAGTTTGTTTTCAAAAATGAATGTTTACTTGCCTTTAATTTTAAAACCAGAAGTGCTTTGCATTTAAACTGAAGACATTTTGAAAAGTGGCCGTTGTTTAAGATTTAATTAGTGACCTGTGGTTGTTTTTGTAGCCGGCAAAAGTTGCACGGAGGAGAACTTGCTTTTAATTAGTGCAGCGCTGAAGCAGTCCAGCCTGCAGCTCGTGACAGATTTGTCTAAGCTGCCTGCGAAGTAATGCTGCGCTCAGACCTTACACATTCTCGGCTTGGCGGGAATGCGTAAGAAACGTGTTATTTGCTCAGCACTGAAGATGCAGACGGCAGATTGCCTCCAGGCTTTGAGTGTCTGCTTTGTTCTCCAACATCCTGTTTCTACATCCTTTATCCTATGGATGCCTGTGCATGAGTCCAAAGTAATGTGGCGTTTTGGGCACCATCAGGTTTCTTTTTTTTTTTTTTCCTTTGTTGTCTCGAGATGAAAAAAAACAAAAAACAACTGTTTGCTGCATTATACATTGTGGTGATGGGGCTTTGGATGGTCTTTACACAAGCTCGTATCAGTATTTGTGAGAGTGGCTTAATCAGCTCAACACGATGCCACCAGCCTTGGTTTTGCTGAAGTAAAATTTAAAAAGGTTAAAGTCCCACTGAGTGATTCATGCACTTTGTTTCAATGGTTGGAGATTTTTTATTTTTTTTTGAAGATTCGTCATCACTTCACCACATCATTGATTACTAGCTTGATTACTTTCGAAGAAGCAAATTCATACTTCATTTTTTCCTTGCAATCATCCTGCGGAAAAGATAACAACTTATTCTCAGCATCTCTGCGGCAAACCATTGCTGGCTCGCTATTTTCGTTTGATTTTGAACTGTGGAACCCAGCTCTGCTTTCCAAGAGGGTGTCTGTTGACATGTTTGACCACCAGCTTTGCATGAGCAGTTGCTTCTCTGCCGCTTCTCATTTTCATCTAAATCACTGTTAAACTGTGCCACCATTATAAAACTGCCAAAATCTCTCTCTGCACTAATACAGTTACAGTTTCTCTTCTCAGAGTTAGTCTTGGCTCATGATAATAAAGATCCTCTTGTTTTCTTTCAAACGTGCTGTATCGCAGATGCAGGAAGGGGGCAGGATGGCAGGGTCTTTTGAGGCAGATTGTCCAGTGTTGATTTTCCAGTTTAATCAAATATTAGTTTGTTTGATGCAACCATTTGCTCATATTATCCAGTTCCTCCCTCATCACTGAAGGCTTATTCAAGCCATGCAGCCAGCCTCTCTCCCAGCCAAAAAGACATCCAGTTCATCATTTCAAAAGCATTGTCGTAACTGTGATGCATATTCATGTAACTATCAAGTTGGCAGCCGTACAGCGGTCATTTATGTTGGCAAAGGAGGAAAGTGATGTGAAGGCTCTTAGAAAAGTCGACTGAACAGTAATATCAGGGATTCCTAACCCACCTAACCAAATGTTTGATTTTGCCACCGACTGTATTTTGAGTGATGTGACTGCTTTAACCCTAATAATATAATAGAAGCTTTGTGCAACAACAGTTTCACAAGATTAACTAAACGTTTTGTGGTGTTTTATTGCTCACAATTTGTTCAAATATCGGTATTCAGAAGGATTGTACAAATTCATAAGCCAAGACATCAATAACTCTGGCGGTTAATTACTGTGGCCACGTTGCCATTAATATGCCATGTATCCAGTTTTAACCTCTGTTGTCAGTCATTACACTTGAATTCCTCTCACCCGTCAGCTGTTTTGCCTGTTTACCATTTCTGACCCTAAATGTTGGATAGTTAAGATAAAGTTATGCTCTAGTGTCGGGAAATTAAAAAAAAAAAAAATGTTTGATGTTCTAACTCACAGAAGTTTTTGAGTAAGAAATACTAGGAATTGTCTTGTTCCCTTTCAGCCACCCCTGTTGTTTCTGCACACCGAGATCATGTCTTCTTTGGCAAAGCTGCTCCAATAATAAAAATCCAAAGCAAACAAAACAAAAACAACAATCGGCAAACGTGTGTTGGGCAAAACATTTCAATGACGCTACAGTTTGATGGAACCTCTAGAAGACGCCGGCTTTGCTGAAGATTGATGTGGATCTGTCTTCTTACAAAGTTGTGTGTTTGTGAATATGCTGTGACGCGCCCCTGAAGAAATGACTTTATAGCTCCCATAAACTCTCGGAAGACGACTCAGGCAAAGAAGTCAAGCAGTCAACGGCCACAGATTCTGGGAGGTGGAGATAGACAATGAAAGAAATGGAGAGGAAGATCAGAATAGATGAAAGATGGGCCGCGTGAGGAGACGAGGAGATCAGTGCATCCTGTAGCCTCCCCGAGTCAAAATGCATTTCCTGTGAAACGTGTCACAGAGAGAGAGAGAGAGAGAGAGAGAGAGAGAGAGAGAGAGAGAGAGAGAGAGAGAGAGAGAGAGAGAGAGAGAGAGAGAGAGAGAGAGAGAGAGAGAGAGAGAGAGAGAGAGAGAGAGAGAGAGAGAGAGAGAGAGAGAGAGAGAGAGAGAGAGAGAGAGAGAGAGAGAAAATATATTTACTTCGGGTGACAGACACCCTGCTACTGTGAAACAAGCCCCGCAGTTGCAGTAATAAAAAACAATCCTGCTACCTGCCACTATTGACAGATAACAAGGTTAAGGAATTGTGCCGGCTGCATGGGCGCGAGGTAGCTCTGCCTCGGAAAGTTGACACCTGAAGCATAACATTAATGGCAGATGATATCAGCCCAAGGAGACCCTCTGCCAGCCTCGTTGTTCACCCCGGCTGACGTTTCTTTACGGGAATAAATCTGAGAGGCCAGTCTGTCGCAATTCATTCAGCCACGAAAGACGATCCGCCGTGTCTCTCCGTTCATCTGTCCCACTGTGGCCGTCGCTACGTATCAATAATTCCGTGGCTGCAAAACCCTTTTGTCTTGAAGTTTGTCTTTTGCCGTTTTTCTATCTATCAGGCTTTAAAAGAAAAAGAAAAAAAAAAAAATTCAAAAAAAAAATTGGGGACATTTCAGCTGCCAAGCAGACATAATCTTCAGCATGTGCCTTTACTTGTTAAATGGTCTTAATAATTATTTTTTTTTTTGTCTTATCTAGTTTGTGCTGTAATTGTGCAAAGAATGTTTGTGATGTCACACACGCTAGTGGCTCTACCTGTAATTGAGACAATTCCCTTGCCTACTAATGATTGTGCTGTTTGTGTCTTTTTGCACATTAACCTTCTCCGCTGATCGCTGCATGCAGATAACTGGGAGCAAAGTTGCGGTAAGTAGCCCATTATTTATTTACCCTCTGAGTCTTGTTCTTGTTCCTTCCTGTGTATCTGCACCCATTCTCCCCTTTAAACGGAGACACACAACCACACACACACACATACACACTCACACAAGCGTCTTCTGCACCCACACACACATTATCTGTCTTTCTGGGGAAGGATGGCAAGGATCATTTTATTTGCAAGTTCAGTTGTTTTTTTTTTGTCTCTCTGGTGGTGATGTTCATGGTTAGAAATTTAGTTGTATTTTCAAATGGCCCTGACGATTTTGACCTGTAAAAGGTAGGACTACACAATAGTGGATAAAAGTGTGCTGAATGATATGATGGCAGTGAAACTCCAAAAATAATTGACAATCCATTGTCATTGCCCCTTTGCTTATGTATGGTCTGCTACGCCAGAGAGTGATGTGAGTATGCAAAGAATGAACAAAAAAACGACACGACCACAACAACAACATTACATTAAATAAACAAATACACCACATTAAATAGACAATGCATCAACTTAGTTACATGGTAATTTGGGAACATCTTCAAACTTTCTCTTTCCCATCTTCTCTCCAACTGCAACTCAGCCTCCAGCATCTCCACAGGTGGCAGCCATCTCGAGCTCTGAGGCTCCATGCCGCTCCGTACATACATTGTTATGCAAAGCGTGAATGATGATGATGCACTGATTACAACTTATTGCAGAGTTGGGAGTTGAAGCATTTGTCTGTGATACGCACATTGCACATGTTGATATTGCAATAAAGCATGGATTTCCGATGCTTTGTGCAGCCCTAATAAAGGGTAGCACTCTGAAATGAGAGATCCTGAAATTACTTGCCCTGAAAATGAACCGCGAGGCCTTTTGTGCCGTTTCTCTCTTGAAATAGATTGCAGCGCAGCATCTATTAGCATTTGAATATTGTAATACCGAATAAAAAGGATTGTGTTTGCTCAAATGCTCCTCATCTACAATCTAATCTGTTTTTTTTTTTTTTCAAACGTGCTGCGACTAAATGGTTTGAGTCCATCGGCACATTGCAAAGTGGGAGCGTGTATCACTTAATGGGGCTTTGACTAGAGAAACATCACATCATCACACACTGTACATAAACACCCTGAGCCCAGCGGACCGTGAAGAGCATATTAAATACAGCCCTTGCTGACTTTAACAAAATATCTGATCCTAATGTTAAATAGAAGAGTTTGGGGCATTATATTTATATATGTATATATTTCATATTTGAATGCTCTTCTCACTCAATCAAATGTGTAAATGTGTCTTTATTTTGAAGACTGAAACAGAAAATAACATTTGGGTTCAGTGTATTCGTTGCACTCTTTACGACCAATTCATAGTAATGTGACAATTGTGAGTGTTGTATCTCAAGGTCCCATTTAATTGTGCTACGGTGCCTTTTTGAAGAAATGGCTTTAACATTTTTTTGAAATGTGAAAGAACAGCGCGGCAGGTGGTTTAGAAAGTGTCACTTCAGATGGAATTCCATTGCCTTTTAAGAGCTTCATGAGCATCAGGAGGACTGGCTCAGCTCAATATAAGGTATAGCAGAGTGCTGTGACCTGGCCTCACTTTGCACGTGCTGTTAGACAAACCTTGTTCCTTGAGCCTTTTTAAACGAACGCTCTCTGTTTAATCAGATCGATTCGATTTTTATCGCTCCCTTTCTAAATCGCTTTTTTTTTTGTTTTGTTTGTGTCTGTGGTAGGAGTGGGTTTTGCCGGCCTTGGCCTTTACACAAAGTAGTTGTCGATCAGCGGCAGTGATGGTGTTGTGGTCCATCAACAGATTGACAGGTTGAGCTCAGCCTGCATTAAGACTGCTCACCTGAGACGCGAAGGTCTTCTTTTAGGAGTCGTACGAGCCCTGTCAAAGAGAAGCCTCGGGCTGAGCTCTGTGGTCATGGAATGATTGCCAACTCCGAAGCAAACTGACTGAATTCCACCTGACCTTTCTGCCCACTATATCAGCTCTGCAGCTGTTTTTTTTTTATTTTTTTGTACGGGTGCCAATCGTAAAGCTCCTTTTGAAGAGGGCGACAATTGTGCGTGAGTCGAGTGTTCAGTCTGGTCAGCTGAGCCGCAGTTTAGCTTTTTCTGCTTTGCTGGCAGCTTCCCGTTTTCACGCTGTCAGCGGGGGCCGTTGGAACGGAGCGTCGGTGCTCAGACGTGCCGGAGGAAGCGTGTTGGCGAGGGTCGTCTGCGGCGGGGGGGGACCGCGCAACCGCAACTCCTCTGTCTCAGGCATGAAATCTCTCTGGCACTTTGCTCTCTCCCAGCGGAGAATGAGAGTGGAAACAGAGTGAATTGCGCCTAATCCAGTCTGACCGGCGTGTAAAGTCTGCAACACTGCTAAGTCTCATGCACTCTCTACACCTCCTTAAGCAAGACTGAGGGAATTGTGAGCAGCCGCTCGGGTGTGAACGCGAGCCCGGAGGTATGCGGAGACTCCGGCGCCGCGGCGCCTCTTTGTGCTGCAGGTACCCTATATACTGCTGCTCTGACAGCTTTATACGTCAGCCTCAGTAAAGATGGTCCTGATTTATGTTACAGCGGAAGGGCCACGCAGTGAGAATTTCTCGGCAACTCCTACGGAGCAACCGGAGAAGAAGACTTCTGTGTCTCTGCGTGTTCTGCCGCTGACAGGCTCTGAATATCTGATGTGCTGCTGCTGGGGTCTAAGAGTGAGAAAAAGAAAAGAAAAGCAAGAGTGAGAGTGCACATTAGCGAGGAAAAAGAAAAAAAAAAAAATTTTTTTTTTTTGAAGAGGATAAATCTTCAGTCCACAAGGAGATGATCAATATCTGTATGACTGAACAGATGACTGCTTATTTCCATGGTAACGCGCTGGTCAGTCCTGAGATGTCAGCCGGCGATAGGAGCCGGCTCCTGTGAGCAAGTGTGTGGCTGCTGACAGAGTCGCTGGCTCCACTTGATTGCAGGAGCCAAAACACTTCAAAGTTTGAGAGAGAACGAGAGTTTGCGCAGGTGATCGTCTCTGCTTTAATGTGAAATACGCTGCCATTGTTTGTTTTTTTTATTGTTCTCAAGGAAAACGCGCTTTATTGATCTGCACATTTAAAGAAGCTGTCTTTTCATCAGTCTGCCGTGTGTGTGTGGTTGTGCCAATGAATATGTCTGACAGTCAAAAAAAAGAAAATAAGCTATTGTGCGACAGCTTGAGGAGTCCTTGAGTGTTGTTCCGAAAGACCACAAGGTCCCTCTTTGCAATTAGTCGCACAAAAGAGTTCATTAGTTGAATTTTTGCCAATTTTTTTTATTTTTTTTCCCCTTTCATTTTTTTTAATTAAAAACTTTGGCTTCCTGGCAGGTTGTAGCATTGAACCCTGTAGCGGCTCCATCATCATTTTAAATAACCTGCTTTGTGTCGAGATATTAATGCGGTGCATTTGGTTGCAGCGCTGTAGCAGGTTCCAGTATTTTATCATTGTTAGATTCTAGATTTAATAACTGTTTTGCCTGTGGTTATTGTTTTGTTTGTGAAAATGGTTATTGTGATGATATGATTTTAGCGAAATTACTAAAGAATTATATTGAAGCCATGCCCAGTGCATTTTATATGCTGAGAATTGACTCACTCAGTAGGATAACCCGTAAAGTAGCACAACATCGGGTAAAAGACTTTGCAGCGGCACAGATGGGAACCAAACGGAGAACAAAATTTGAGGACACGCAGACATCTGGTTCCTCGTTAACTCCAATCAAGAGCTTGTTTACTACACCAGGAGTGTTCTTATGAAGGACCTCTTTTTATTAAAAAGGAGGAGGGAAAAAAAAAATCTTGCCTGAAAGGAAATCAAAGTTCCCCTGTTCATTCCTCTCTTTACCCTTCAGAAGGATGCATGAAAAGACTGTTTTGTTTCAAGGAAGCTATTAAAATGGGTGCTGATGGTCGAGCAGATTTGACGTGGTACACGTCCTTGCTTTGAAAGAACGGCAATGAAAAATTAGTCAATAGCGTGTGCCTCGCACAGCCCAAGACAGTCTTTGCTAGAGGCCACCTTACATTGAGATCATGGAAAACACGGCTTGGATGGCACTGATGGAATATAAAGTGTTTCTTTAATTTGAATGGGAGTATCTGTTATGTATCTTGAAGTTTTGAGTATCGACTGAGTTTTTAACAAAAAAGTAGGAAACCGAGGATTTGTTGAGCAAACTAACTAATGCAAAAGCTAAATAATGTTTGACTATCATTAGATATTTTCTGCTGGTCATATTTACAAAAGTGCCCATCAAAAAAAGTTTATTCTGTTCTCCAATTTCGTTCTTTCACTGTGAGGTTTCCGAGCAAAGTGATGTCAAAGACATTTGCTACTGCTGGTAGAAGGCTTTATGCCAAAAGTTGAGCATGCGCACATCAAAACATTTCTCTGAGGCGAAGCCATTGGTCCAAAACCCAACAGAGCGTTTGGGACTTAGGGTTTCGGTCAAAACACAAATAAAAAGTTGCCCACAATGTTTGCCTTGTTTATTCACAAGTGTGATTTTTGGCAAAGTTTCAGCTTTAAAACAGCTCTTCCTTTGACATTTTTGACATTGCATCTTCAAATAAAGGGTAGACTGTTTTCTGCCGTAGATTTCTAACTTCTTTTGAAACATGGTTTCTATATCATGGCTTTTTAATTTTAACTTTTGAAACAACACAACAGTATCTTGAAAAGGAAACATTCAGTCTTTCTGAATATGTGTGCACCAGTTGAAGTGAGCAGTATCCAACACTGTTCGGCTGTAGCTGCATTTTTAATACCAGTTTGACAAACGATTCTGCTTGATCTTTGCTCCATTTTTAAGAGGGTAATTTCAGACTGCCTACGTTATTACTACTACACACTTCCACAACAAAGATTGCCTTAATTCTTTTATGTAAAACCCACAGGTTGTAAAACTTGCCCAGAGTTACAGTGTTCATTTTGCACTCAACTGTTTGATTCGCCAGTTCGACAAATTTGATTTTATTTTTTGACAGCTTCATATTGCATTATTGCATCGCTCTCTAAATAATCTGTGAACTCGTATTGGATCTGGGAAAGCAATAGGAACATTATTACGTTACAAACAAATACATTTATGTTGTGCTGAAGCACCTGTTTGAGTGTGTGAGATCTTTGGTACCTCGGCTAGCTCCCTCAGCGGAGCGGTGGTGCAGCTTCCCCAGCAGGTGAGTTATTGTGATGTATCTGCGGCCCGCTTGACCTTTTAGAGGGACGGGAGGCAAAGGTTGAGCTGTGGTGGACTGTGTAGGAAGGATTAGGTCATCAAAAGTCCTCACTCAGTGGGGGAGAAAATAGGTTACATCTCCATCAACCTCTCATATAGTCTACTCATTTCCCCCTCTTTCCTTTTCTTCCTTCCGTCTCCTCTGCCGACTGCATGCATTCCCCTTTGCGTGACATATGTCTTTTCAAAGGCAGGGACGATTGCTCCCCTTCAATCAGGCGGCGGGAGTCGGACCTCATTACTTTGAAGAGAAGATGGAAGGCTGATGTTGTCGCAATATGCTGATAGTAGATTGAACAGGCACTGTGGCATGGCCCACTGTCTCTGTTTTGTGGCTGCACATGCTCCCCTGGCCATGTACTTCTGTTCTTTTTAGCCCATCCTGCGCTAACAAACCGACGCTACACTTTGAATATAGATATCATGCAGAATAGAGGTGCTATTATGCAACGTTTTTTCCTGAGGAGGGTGTGGGGTGTGTGGGGGAGGAGGGGGGGACTGTGTTTTTCATTGTGTTGATTGCGCGTGTGTGAATTTTATGTGCCGTGCGCCCACACCAGCGATGATGCTTGTGGATACCGGCCACGTTCTCAGTTGCACGTCTCTCCCCCACAGCTCGCTCGCACACTCGACAGCACTGTCGGCACGCTCGGCTCCACGGGAGGCTCCTGCAGGGCTGCATTAGGCTCCATAAACTTTATAGCATATTTTTACAGCCCCCCTCCCCCTTCTCTGTATGCACCCACCATGGCATTCTAGCACATCTGCTTTAACTGTTCACACAGCTGTGAAATTCGGTATATCCCCATGTTTTATGCTTGCCTGCTCCTCCAGACTCCCGGTTTCTTTATTTGAGTCTTGATGCTCTTCTCAACATCTGCGGGTATTTACTCGTCCTTTTTTTTTTTTTTTTTTTTTTCGCTTTTGATGGAGTTGTCTTCATCTTTTTGGTTGTGATAGTCCAAAGCGGCAGCAGCAGGGATGATGTGGCGGCGCATTTTGGGTTTTCATGCAACCTCTTCACCGCTTGTGCCTATTTAAATCAGACATGACGCTGGCTGTTTATGGACGCCCAGCGGCATGCTGGCTGCACCCCGCTGCTTTACTAGTATTTTTCGTCCTCACAGCCGACACAATGCAGGAGCAGGAAAAGGAGAACAAAGGGAGGCGGCTCCTGTGAGGGACCTGCGGTTACAATGAGTGAAAACCAAAGTTGTTGCAGCTCTCTGCTCGGGGGGGAGTCACATTGATGGCCTGTTTATAATCCCTCCGCTCTCGCGGTAAGCCCAGTGGACCCTGTGGGACCCCCTTGCTGCTCAGCCAACTAGTCCACTCAGCACAACAGAGCGCTAACAAGGTATAGCCGCTGCCCATCAGCCGCAGTGCCTTTCGAGGCGCCTGTCATACTTGGACGCACAAGAATAAAGCCACATAATCACCATCATCAGCAGCAGCCGTGTTGCCCTGCTCTCACTCCCTGGACGGCTCCCACCTCTAATGATTGGTGACACGATCAAGGCCGGATCACTCGCTGTGTTATTGTCTAGCCTGCAGTTTGTTTTGCAATGCTCCCTGGGGTGGAGAGGTCACCCTTAAGAAATACCTGATACCAGAAATGAGCTGTAACATGCAGCAGGATGACTAACCGCTCCACATTTTTGAAGAAACGGAGATGTAAGAGAGGCAGCCATTCGCTCGAAACAGCGAAACGTGATTTCCCTGTGTCTGAGAATACGCTTTCCATTCTGATTCGGCTTTGCTTTTTAGACATGCTGGCAACTTAATCATTAACTCTCAAATATGTCTCCCCCCCCCCCCCTCTGATTCAAATTAGTCATTTAATCTGCCTCCTTCCTTCTTGGCCAACCAATAAATATCTAATAAAACAAGAGTGCATTACTCAACAAGTCAAATCTTCAGGGATGTTCCCGACCGGCGCAGGTCTTCAGTTTGGCACTTTGGCCAAGTTCCAACAACTCCGTTTGAGTTCTGCTCAGATTTACTCATCTTTGCTGTGAGCGTTCCAGCCTCGACATAAACACAGTCGCAGCTTGAGAACAATCAGGCGGACGGGCAGCAACAGCCGCAGTCCTTCAGTTCGGGTTGTAGTACCGACTGCCGACACTTGGTGGCAGTGGGTGCCTGTTGAAATCCCCCGTTGGTGCTACAAATAGAGGCTCAAAAACTTCATTGTTGCTATGGAATTGACCTCATGGTATTTTTTTACCCCCCATACTCCTCCCGCACTCAGCCCACATAACGCAGCGCCATGCGTCCCTCCTCTTATGTCGTTTGTCAGACATCTGATCTTTAAAGAGGAGAAGAACTCTGGAACGGCTCCGCAGAATTTAAATGTTCTACTTCGATCAATTGCCTCACCCTCCCACTGTAGACGGAGCAAGATGAATGATGACGAACAAATTCATCATTATTATCTTTCTTGGATACAGATTCCGAAGAAGAGGGGAAGAAGGGCAGCCCCCCACCCCCACACACACTCATACAGACACACACACCAGGTTGTAATAAAGCTGACTTTAAATGGGCTGCCACTGGGGAGAACCTGTTGTTTTGACAACACTTTATCACGCGTGAGTCCAACGCTGATGAGATGCGCCGCCTTATCAACAACACGGTCACGCAGCCAAATCTGCACCGGCGACGTCCACGTCTTCGCTGTGTTCATCTAATGTGCTTTTCCAGCTGAGTGACACCGCATCCCTCAGAGACACGCAGTGCCTTCTTCCAAACCCACCTCTCCTCAAGAGTCGCCTTGCTTATTGACACTCCCGGGCTCTTGACATGACACGGATTCGTAGCTGCGTGTGCCCTGGTTAAACACGCTCTCGGTTGGCTATGGCTCTCATTTACGGCCCACGATGTTTCCCCAGGAAGTGAGGGCGGTAACAGATAATGGTGAAAAGGCACCAACAGCAAACACTCTACTCACTACTTTGGTTTCTACACCTTGTCCCTTGTCATTCTGCTCATGTGCCCTTGCTAACATACCGCATCAATTTTTAATGCACTGCCATATGGTGGTCTTGTTTTTTTCCTCAGGTGCTGTGACAAATAAATATGAGGGGGAAAAAATTGAAGCAACAGGAAAAGAGTCCATCTCCGCAGACCTTTCCGCATGTTATACGTCGCGGTGGCTTTCGGCTCCATCAGTTGGTGGTCAAAATGTTTTAAGCGCTTCTTGAAAGGGGCCAATTATCAGATATTGGCCTGAGGCCGATTTGATGGCAGATGTATGGCCCTTCAAGTGGCGATGTCTTTGATGTTGGCTATAGAGCCAGCATGTGAGGTGACATCCAATCATGTCGAGATGGCCTACCTGTCTCTTTATGTCCTGAGTGGTCTTGAGAGATATTTTTAATGCCCTCTCAGCAGATGTCTTCTTCACGCCTTAGATGTTCGCCTCTAACCAAACGTGACTCCGCCATTGGGCGAGCTCGAAAACAAAACCTTCCAAAAAAAAAATAAAAGGAGGACCTTTCAGCCGAGACCCCTGATGTGCATAATTACCCAGTCATTTAATAAGACGTGGAGCAAATTTAGAGCCATGTGTGAGGTGTTTTTCCTCTTTCCTGTCAAGATTTTCCATGTTAGCTTTCAATTGGCTGTCTCTCTGCCGCCGACGGGCGCCGTTTGCGAGATTGTTTGTATGTCACCTTCCACGTCGCACTGTGAGGAGGAGAAAATTGCTGCTGCAAAGGAATGAAATTGAGAGGCAAAAAAGTTCCTTCTAAGCCTTGGAAGTAGAACAAAAGAACAAAAAAAGCTATCTTGATGTTATTATGCCGGCAACATCTTCCAAGCTTCTGATATAAATGAACTAAGGGTTCTAAAATTGTCATTTGAATTATGCCTTTCATCTCCCCATGGTTTTTAGTGAAGCAGTTCAGCCCAAGTCTCTAGTGAGGGATTTTTTTCCTCCCCCTGTTTGCATTTCTGAACAAGCGCCATAACTGTAATGAATTCTATTATTTTAAAACCAATTACTGTTAGTTGAGAGTTTTTTTTCTCCACTGTTGTCATGCTCTCTGTGGAATTCTGGCTTTGCAGCAATGAATTCTCTCTAACCTGATGGTATTTCTATTTCCCAGGCCACCCATATTAATATAGTCTTCATCCGGCAACTGCTTCATACTGTGCTCATGTTAACTAGAATTTTATGGAATAAGTGCAATGTAACATGTTTTTGGTCCAGAATGCCACCCACAGCTTTGTGTAGTTTCTGAACTATAATGAAAGTCAATGCATTTTTTTATGCATGTCAACATAAATCTCCCGCATAAAAGATAGTCCGTGGTGTTTCTGCTTAAATTCACTGAAAGAAACACAACCTTTTTGGAGTAGCATCATACACGTTACATTTTGGCCATATTTACATGAAACAAAAATAAACAGTCAAACTAAAACCTCCCAGGATATATAGTGGCTTCTGAGTGCAATTCCATAATTTTCCGACTGCACTTGTCATCGAGAATATTTTTAATCCACCTCATGCTCCATGCTCTTGAGTATTTGTGATTGCCAAGGACATCTTCAGCCACTGTAAGAAAGACTCTTTGACTCTGACATCCATTATTTTCAAGGCGGAGAAATTAATGGGATCCTTCCTGCATGCTTAGCCAGTATGGTGGACCTTTTTGTTAGCGTCCTCTAATAGAGCCACAGGCATTTCCTTCAATCCTGTGCCTCCAGCTTTGAGTTACCTTTAACGAAATGCATATTGAAACTACGTCCAAATCTACAGAAGGATCACTCTGGAAACCTTGCTGCACGCACGCACGCACGCACGCACGCACACACACACTGACAAGTACGTTGTCTGAGTAGACTTAAAGAAGAAAGAACCAAGCCTTCTTCTTTTTCTGCTCTGAATAAGACTGATACACAACTTATTTAATAAGATGAACGGTTACTTGAAAACAGATTTTCTCCTTAATTGATCAATTTACTGCCGCTCAATAAACTTTCATGTCAGGCTGAAATGATGTGGTATTTCCCTTCACTGTCTCTCCCCCCTCCTGCTCCTCTTCTTGTGCGTTACAAGTGGTACCGCAGTGCCGCTGTTATAATAAGAAGCATGAAATATTCATGGTGTTATATTTCGGATGTTGCCATGTTGGGGTCCACAACCTGGGTCCGATAGCTGAGATGAGTTACCACCAGTGATTGTTCCCCTAATTAGCTCACTTTGCCCAACAGCTGTCTGCTATTAGGGACCTTTGTTCCAGATGTTATCTCATTACTATGGCATTGATCATCCTAATGACTCGGTGAGAGATTATTGGTCTGCATTAGTGTAACCTGCTTGCTCTCCTCTTTCCCGGAGGTCAAACCGCAAAAAAAATGATCCCGACGCGTATGTTGAGTTGAAGGTTTAGTCCTTCCTGCTCAACGTGCTGTCTTGTAACCGGCATCCTTAACAAGTAGGCGGAGGGACTGGGAGTCTTTGCACTGGTTGGAGCAATTTATACATCTGATTTGTTGACTTGAAGCTCATTGTTGTTTTATCCGGTGGGCTATTTTGGAAACACAGTTCCCAAGCTGTTTCACAAATTGCTCTCTGGCTAAATATGTGCATAAAACTGGAACTATATGCTTTTCTGTGCTTCACATTATGTTGCAGAAAGAGCAGTTTCAGGCAGCTGGATGAGTTTGTGTACATAATACCTGACAAAAGCCTCAAAAGCATTTTTTTTTTGCATCACATATTTTTGCCATTGTGCGCTTTTCCATACATAATGGCATTTTTCAACATAAAGGTTGCTGAGAATATTAAGTGAGGTATTATGTTTATTTTACACTGCTGTCAAGGCTATTTTTGAAAGCGTCCATGTATCCACGGGAGGGTTTGTTGACTGGTCTATGTGGTCGGATGCGGTTGCGCGATAATGATGGGAATGGAAGCGGCACCCGAGTCATGATATTGCGCCACACACTCAATTCCTTTTTAGATTTGTGGACAGACAAACCTTTTCCATGGCTTCACTGACAGCTTAGGAGCACACAGTTCCCTCCCCTGCCACAACAAGCTCAGAGCATAGCGCAACACAGAAATGTGCTCAATTTATACATCCCCTTTCCCCTCCCCTTTTCCTGCCAGTGGCCTCTTCTCAAAGCTGGCTACAGAATTCATTAAAACCTGGAGTATATTTCACATTCATAGTGAGAGACAAGGTAAAAAAAACAAAAAACAAAACAAAAACAACAACAAAAAAAACAACATAGAAAAACAAAAACAGATTGCTGGAAGGAAAGGCTGAAAAATAAGGAATTGACACCATGAAAAGGCCAACCCCTAAATCCCTCACAATACCTCTCATTCCTTGTAAACATGCCTTCCAACCACAATTTCACCTCAGTGGTCAGCTGCTTTTTAACTCCCAGCCTTCTTCAGGAGGCAGGTATTAGCTTGGAGCCCCCGTCCATCAATTTTTTTTCTGGGCATAGCAATAATGCCTAATTGTGCTCATCTATTTTTTTGTGTTTAAATGTTCAGGCTCCACAGCTTAATGAAAATGGAGAGGCATTGGTTTAATTATAATGTACTCGCCTCTTATCGAGGAGAGATTGTTTTTATTTGGAGCACTAATGAATTTCTCATCAGTTTGTTATTAACATTGTGCTGTCAGAGGCTCAAATGGGGAAGAAGCCAATTACATGGCTTTGTTCTCCCTGACGGACAAGTGCTTGTGTACCCACTGAGGGAGAGGTAACAAAATGAAATGCTAAGAGGAAGAAAAAAAACAAAAAACAAAAACGGCCACATCTTCCCATCATCTCCTGCCAAACATTTTTTTCTTTGCTTCAGGTAAGGCATAATGCTTATGTGCCATTTCTTTGGAGATACTTTTTTTTTATGTAACAGCTGGTTTTCCCATTGCGTAGAGGGTTTCTGGAAAAAGCGATGGTTGTTGGCGACAATAAAAAAAAAAAAGCTTCATTTTGTGAAAGTGCTTCAAAGCAACAGCCCCAATTTCATGGATGACCCCTGTCCAGTCAACTACATATAAAATGACATTTGTCCGTCGCACTGTTCTCCCATTTAACGGTTATCTGTTAAAAATTGGCTCCACCGTCCCCAGTGGATTTTCATTGCAATCTGTTCAAGTTCTGGGAATTCAATCGGTGCAGCTGGTGACTATAGTAATGACAGCATTTTTACCCACGACCTGGGCTGTGCGTGTCACACCTTCCTTGACCGATGGCTCATTTGGAACTCGCCTAATGAGATATGATGGAAACACAGTGATGTGTGGGTCTTTGTTATTTGGCTTTGTTCACAAAACACTTCCCTAATTTATTGCATTTCACGGTTGAAGGGTTTGATCACTAGCATTATGGCTCTGTACAGGGGAGGCTATAAATTACCCTCTGATTAAAGACGATGCTCCATTTTAGGTGTGAGAGCTGTTTGCAGTGCATTGTCAGCCAGAGCCTTTCTGTGTGCACTAGTTAATCCACCTTGCTCGCTCTTTTACATCTGCTTTGTTCACCCCTATTTCAACTTTTTACTCATGCCTACTTATTCATAGCAAACAAATATTTATTTTGGCAATCTTTTGGGTAAATGTAGGCGCATCTAGCCAGTTTCATACTCCATTACTTTGGAAACGTCCTTTTAATGGATTTGTCTGAGCAACCGGACAAAGAATTGAACCCAACACCGGCTATACAGTCACGAAAGAGATCAAAAGCAACAGAGGGCCAAAGATCCATGCACTCATAAAGATACACACTTTCATCTGAACTGAAGAATATAAAAATATAAAGTGCTATGTAATCCCTCTGCAGAGAAAATGGATATTTTATTAGTCACACATGCATAATGATGACGATATGGCATAGTGAGATTTCTCTTTTACAACAGACCAACCCATTAGTAAGGTGCTGTGGGTAGCCTTTGTGCAATGCCTGAGGGCCAAAAACATTTGGTTTTACTCATTTGGAGAGGCTGTTGAATCACTTTTCTTAAGTAATAACATTTAGGATTTTTTGTGACTAAATTGTTGAAGATAATGTGTGCAAAAGCAGATTTCTGTTATTCTTGCTTTTGCCTTCAATTCATGGAAGTTATTATACATCATTAAGACTCTATCCAACTAGGAGACTGCCTTATTTTAGATGCTCAACTTCTCACTGCCCGTGAAGCTTGTGGTTATAGAAATACTAAGATTTGATAAATGACAGGACAGATGGTTTAGATTTTTCGGCCACTCATTATGAAACCGGAGAATGGCAAACTGGGCTTAAACAGATTTCCTTTAGACCTACACTGCCACCTCCCATCCATTCTTTATGTTATATTAATGAATGAGAAAATTAGATATCTAAAGCATAAACTTGATTAGCTTCTCAACAGCCGACATGTGTAATTCATTATATCTGGACCGAGGTTTGGATGTGGTATTACTTATTAATGACCCTGTAAACAGTTCTGCGGTTGCATATCGACTTGCATAAAAATAATTTCTCCCTTAATAAGAGTAATTGAGTGCATTTCAGGATAGAGAAAAAAGAAGGAGCCTCGTGCACGTGTCTTTGTGCTTCCAACATCATTTTTGTTGGCTAATTAATTACAGACGATAATTAAAAAAATATATATTATTTTCCCTCCCCTCCACACTGCAGTGCTGGTAGCGAAATCTGCTTTTGACATTACAGATTCATTGTTTTCTCGTTTGTTACGGCTGCAACACGGCTGTGCGCTTCTTGTGCTGCACAGGTGTCGATCCCCACTCAAGGCCCCTCTGCCAAAGTTAAGTCCGACCCCCTCAGCCTGGATTACTCCCACTGCTGCAGCAGGATGAGTGGAGGGAGTCAGCGGGATAATGAGGGCATGGGTTGGGCCCAGGGGCAGCCAGTAGGGCCCAGGAAAGTGGTTCGCCTGTGGTGCTAAGCCTCTTAACTCACTCCATCCTCACTGTCTGCCGCTACATGATTCCACACCACATCCCATCAACCTTGTTGACAATGCATGCGGCCGAGTGCAGGTGTACAACAGATGTGTAATTGCAGCGGCCGCGCGACCAACGCAGCGCAACAAGTGGACTCCAGCTTTGGTGGGTTGAGTGATGATCAAGTTTATTTTCATTCTGTGGTTTCCTGCAGACAATGTTCCCGTCCTCTTCCCGAGGAACAGGCGCAATACGTTTTATTCCCTTCAAAACCATATTTAATGTGTGTCACTGTGTTATATTTCTACTGGTGTGAACGGATGTACTATGGGCGTGTTCTAATATGATGTATGTTGTACTGTGATGTTAATTCTTGATGTTTGTATTGTCAAGTTCATATTGTAAAATTGAAAGTATGTCGACCCCAGAAAGAGTAGCTGCTGCTTCGCAAAGGCTAATGGGGTTCGAAATAAACATAAACTTAAACAGGTAAAGTAAGTGATCACCGACAAGGACAGTAATGTAAGGCGTGGGGAATAAAGGCCCAACATCACTTGGCCAATAAATCAATAAATAGACGGCTTTTTTAGAGCTTACGTTTCCATTGCTAGTCTAGAGGGCGCCTTTATCTGATGACCTCAGTTATCAGGCTGCTTCGTCTTTGGCTGTTTTATTTCACTTGACATTATTTCGCCCATATGTTCTGCCACATTTATCAAGTGACAATTATTTTTTATGGTTTTCAGTCAGGATCAAGCGACTCTCAAATCAAGGTTGGATTAGCCAGCATCAGAATGTCATACGCAGGTCCACAGGGTTGTTCCGTGATTTTTGTACTTTTATTCATATGCGCTAACAGCAGCAGTCAATACACGTACGAAGGCAATTGCGTTATCCACTCTTATTAACTGCATTATCCAAGTCAGTGGACTATAAGTTCATAAGCCTGACGCATGGGGACGTGCTCTGGTGGATTTTTCTTTTTTTCCTTGCAAAATAAGTTACCCGTGTTAATCGAGGAACCCTTCGAGCTTCAACCGCAGCTTCAAAAAGGAACTCCAAGCTTTTATCAAATGCTCGCCAGGTGGAACTGATACCTCGAGTGCCTCGCCGTGTATGTGCGCCCTCAAATACAGCTAATATGTGTCTTAAGTGCCTAGAGTGCCTTGATTTAACTGTCATGTTTGCTGGAGTTCCTCCGGAAATTCATTAAGCTGCGGGTGAAGGTATAAGCGCCGGAGTTGTCTCGACGCTGCAACGCATCACTTTGTGATGTTGTGGCAGGTGTCACAGGACAGATTTCCGCTCCGTATAAATGCTTTTATAAGTTATGGCGCGGGTACAGAGGCTGTTGTCGTCGATTGCCACGCTTCTACTTTTCACTTGGAAGACGTATTTTTTCTGTCGTTTTTTTATTTTTATTTTTTTTTATTTTTTGGCTGTCAACAGCTTCCACCCAGCGTCAGACTTTTGTTAACGAATATAGACTGAGCCGTGTCAGATTTCCTTGCAGGCTGTGCACCTCTCCACAGACAGCCACACCTCTCTGCCCTCCTTTTGTCTCTCCTCTGTGCCTCAGCCCACTGCTCCCGCTCTGGTCTTTGGCCTGGAAGGGATTTTTTTTGACTGCGTACGCTTGTGCTCACAGGGCAGAGAGATTTGTTTGAAAATCATGAAAGAAAATGAAGAAAGGGAAAAGAAGAAATAGGTTCTATATGCATATGTATGTGTTTGTTTGTCAGTGCAGTGGGGCTTCACATACACAGATACCTGTCATTCTTTTGCTGTTGTCCCGCCTCTATAAATAGCAGCTTCCCTGTGCAGTCAAACCCAAGGGTACTTGTACTTGTTGGCCTTTTCCTCCCTTCAGCTTCATCTCCTACTTTTACGCTAAGCCGCCCCGTGCCTGTCTGTCTTTACATCAGACAAACGGCATATTACCGTGCATCATCATTACTTACAAGCAATTTTCTTTGATGTAGGTCAGGTACAGTAAACAATCGTGTTTTTTTCCCCTTTTTTTGCATCACATTTGTAATCCCGCTGCTCTATTTTGTTTGTGCCTTACCGTGGATTATTTCATGGTGCCTTGTCTCTTTTATCTATGATCTATTGATGTTGAGTGTTTTTTTTTTTAATATATTTTGCATTGTTTATTTTTCAAATTAAATGTGAGACTCTTCACATGATTAATATTTACAGAAAAATCACAATTGCATGGCTGACTTTTGTTTTATTTACTTTTAGCAAAATCAAGGTGACGTACAATGTTGGTTTCAATACATGACAGAGACTCAATCATACATTTTTGCACAGATTTTCTGAAACATTATTTGCATTTTGCACATATACTGGGTTTTATGAACATCTTTCTCGGGCGCAGCTGGGTATTAAACTTCATGTTAAATCAGCCCCAGGACCAAATACTGTAGAACCCGACTCAGCCTTTTAATACATGGATCTATAACCGTCCAGGTAAAGGGCCAAGTTTTCAGGTTTGATTGAACCCAAGACGTTTAATATGTATCCCAGATGTATTCCTCTTAATAAAACTAGTAATATGAATGTAGTACTGAAAATTTTAGTAGTTTGAGAAGGAATCTCATAAAGAACCCAGCATCAGTTCCTAATGAAACTATAAATATGTCCATTGACACTGATGACTGTAATAAATTCCCCCGCTGCAGAAAGTGTGGAGTGATGCAAAAGCCTCTGACCACAATGGCACTTCGAGAGCTCCGTTAATCAACTTCCAAATCTGGGAAAAGGAGAGAAAAAAAAAAAACATTTTCCAAACGCTTGCCTTCCAAATAATTACCATCAAGTAGGACGTGACAGCAGGAGGCTCCAAGGGCTGATGGGAGCTCATCAGGGAGGCCAGTCATTTACAGTAATCGACACAAAGACGGCGCGCCCTCCCTCGGGTCCTCCTGCTCCCACCCTGAGGTGCTGACTGTGGGGTATTACTAATTAACTCAATGAAGATGAGCTCTCTGCTGCAGTCGTCTTAAGCATTGCTCAGGTGTGCCTGCAGTATTATCTAGTTTTAATACCTGTTTTTCTATGCACTCATCTGCGGTTATTCAGATTTACATCTTCAGGGTGCAGTTTGCTGTATTTTGCAACTTCTTTACTTGCTGATTTTTTTTTTCCTTTCAAGTCAGACTTCTTAAGAGGAAAATTATTGGAAAAAAAATAGCATGTGCAACGAAAACCCTAAAATGAACCCTAGGGGTGGACTAATCCTAGTTCTCAAACTGAGTTGGATTTGCCTTAAAAGGTCTCATAACTGCGTCTGGGGCGTTTATGTAAGAAGACCGTGTATTCCTTTTAATTGCTGACGGTTTTTCACGCTGTGAAAACCTCCAGTATTCCTCCTGTTTGAACTAATTGCATTTGTAGGGACTTTAAGTAGCTGTGACTTGACCATGAAGGCAGGAAGCGGGGAAGGTAATTACTGTGAGGAGTACTTTTTTCAATGAGGCAAAGACAATGGAGACACCATCAATAAGGACAAACTTTCCTCATCCTCTCGCCACACACTCTGTAATGAAGACCTTTGCTATTGACTGAGATGGATGAGGGCAGCTCTGTGAGAGCAAATGAGCAAGAGGCAGGTAGATGTTTGTTTAGGGCTCATGGTGGGGATATTGGAATGGGGGTGTCCCTGTTGGCTGGGAAAGGCGCATTAATACTGGGGTGATTAAGGAACAGAGTTGATGGAAAATGAAGCACTATTGACAAGGCTTTGTCTTCCCCTTGGCCTCCCCTGTGCCCACATTGATGCCACTGTCTGGGCTCCTCCAGGCTAAGCTACCCGACTGGATTCACAAAACCTAAGCGGGATTGATTGCTCTGCAGCACTTTTCTATGCAAGTCCAGATCAGCGGATCGATCCTGGAGGTTCCAGGAGCGGTGGTCTTGTGTTTATATTACTGTAAATCATTACTCCACTGGCATTTTCTTTGAGGTGGTGATGAGTAGATCCATTGCTCACAATAATCTCCCCGAGTGCAAAATTGCAAATAGTTGATACCATACATAGCCACCGACTCCATGCTCCTCCGCACAGAGGCTCAGACTTTCCTTTCGCACTTCTGTGTTCCCCACTCCGCAGTCCCGCCTCCCTTGTTTGACGTGCACATGCAAAACAACGGTTAAACACTTCCACATGCGCTCATGTACTTTATCAAAAGCTCACTCAGACACACGTTAATGCACATGCACCATGGATTCACACGGAGAAGCTCCTGTGTGGAATACAGAGCTGGTGCTCCTGACTTGAAAGCCTCTCCACCGCCTCAGATGTGACATCAGCTTGTTCCGTCTCTTGCTCTTCCCCTGCTCCCTTCCTCTTTCCCACCCTCTTTCATCAGCTGAACCCATCTTTTGACACTTCAGAAGGTGTTCCTCACATGCATGTCACATCTCCCCCTCCTCCACCAGTGCTTTCTTCCTGGCTTTCTATTGAGAGCACGCATCACCGTCTGAAAGTTGTGTACTTTGTAGAGTTAACACTTTGGTGTTTGCATCACCTTGAAGTTGGTAAGTGGTACTGAGTGGAGAGACTTATCTTTACGGTTGAAGGCTCTGAAACATTTTCTTTTTTGCCTTCGTGCTGCGTGGCGGACAGGCAAACATTACGCTTTGGATGGCGGGGGAGGAGGAAAGGGGTTGACGGCGTCACCTTAGAACTTGTGTTTCCTCGCGACTTTGAACGGCACACTGTGCAGAAGGTGCAAGGCTAGAGGCTCCCATTTATCCCCACTCCTTAAGTCACTGTCTGAGTGCAATTTTATCTTCATTCACCTTCATGTATGAAACCCGCACATTCCACTGCCCCTCTAAAGATTGTTGTTAGCGCACACACACACACACACACACACACACACACACACACACACAACAGAATCAAGAAATTTAGTGTGGGGTTTACAAAGCTCATCTCTTCAGTTTTTTTTTTTTTTTTTCAGATACTGAAATTAATAATGTATATTTTCCTCTCTCAAATTGTACTGCAATGTAAACACATTACTGACTGGGTTCTTTTGAATTTTGCAGTCCCTGTTTACCTTCCTTACAGGAACAGGTGCCTCTGAAAGGTGAGCTTAGCATTTGAATGCATCGCCTCCGCTGTGCTTTTCTTCTTTCCAGATAGATAGATAAGATTGAAAGTACTTTATTAATCCCGTAGGAAATTCAGTTTCCATTACCCATCCTTGTGTTTTACATGCATGTGCACCAGTCGGAAATGCTTTGCCATGACTACGTGCTTTGGTGAAGGTGTATGTCTAGATGTGAATTGTGAATTAAGTTGAATTTAAATCAGATTAAGATCTTTTCTGTACCCCATGCTTACACTTGATATCCTGTTGGCGTTCATGCCACAATGAGATCAGTATGCGTGCAATGCATGCAGACAAATCCGGATCGAGATGAGGATAAGTCAGGCTCGGACCTAAACGCAAAAAACAATCCGCTGCAGACATATTTATCTGATTGCCAACTGAATGCATTACTCCCTGGAGTAATGCGGACATTAAAAGAAGGATTTTTCTTTTCGTTATGCTGGTCAGAAACACTGCTTCTGGTCGTTTGAGGTTTACAGGAAACAAAATAATGCAAAGCGGTTTAACAGGAGACAGACTGGAGTTTGATGGCTTTGTGTTTTATGATTCTTGTCGGCTTGTTTTTTTTTTTGTTTCGTTTGGTAACTAATAGCCGGCTGCCATGTTTGCCCAGGTTCAAGAAACACTTTCTTGTATGGCATTATTCTGAGGCACCAAGCCAGAGAGGGACTGGAATATTATGCTTTTATGAGAGAACATGAATCTTGTCTCTGAACTGCCGAGGAAATACAAATGGTATAGCTGTAGTTTGTGTGGCTTTTACAGACAAAGCTAAGTTTAAGTTTTAAAATTACCATAGCATCTTTGGCATTCCTCAAGTAGCGCCTGGTTCCTATCGACCGCCGGCTGGTTTCGACAAATGTGAGAATTAATTAAAGGCAAGGATTGATTTCTAAGATAACACATTCTGTCCTGCCTGCGATGACAAATCAGCTCGGATATGATGGATGGTTAAAGGATCGTTGTAGGAATATTTAGAGCCACACAAATGGGTCCACTTGCACTGAAATTGTATTCTTGGAGCAGTCTCCACTCCCTTTTCTTAGCCTGACACTTCTGGAACGTGCCCAGTGTAAATAATCTCTGGCAAATTTGATTTAGACCTCTTAATACAATTACTTCTAAAAATGGACTTGCATTGTATTTTTCCATCCACTTGATCAGTGTTGAGGATGCCGCTGCTGCTCACTGTAATTTCACTGCTTCTAACACCTGCAGTTTAACTTCTTATTAAACTAGAATCTCCTTGTATTAGACTGTAACTTCTTTTTCCATGCTTCATCTGCTTCATCTGCACTTGATGGGTTTTCGTTTAGTGCTTTTCTTGCGCTATAATTGACAAACCACAGTTTTGAACACCCCTAATTTTCCCTTTCTGATGAGCTAGTTTCGCCTCTCCCCGTACCATAATAGACACATCAACTACGTGAACGGAAAACAATTGGGTCCACTAAATAGACATCATTCCAAGCTGACAAGTTTTGCCTTGTTTTTCTGATCATGGGGACTCGTGGGCACAAAACATTAAATTATTGTCACGGCTGTCAGAAGTATTAAATTTCCAGAAGTTCTTTGCCACTAATGTTTGTCTAATTTGTGAGGAACGTGGCCGGCCTGTGAGGCCTTACACTGCCAGCTCTTGCTTAAGGCACTGCCTACCCAATTAAAGAAAATCAAGATCCTAATTATTATAATTTTTTCTCTTTGATGGATGCAAAGATTTAAATGGTCTTTCAGCAAATTAAATAACCACAGGGCTTTTGATACATTATTTAGATTATAAGAATCACATCTCCTTTAATCTTTTTTCCCTCTTTCAAATAAATTTTGTGTTGATGGTTCCAGCGACTTTGGTTTAACTAAAGATGGTGAAATTCATTGCAACAGAAAATCAGCGGGTTAATAAGAAAGAAACATTCAGCCACCTTCTTGTAAGCATCTGTCCGTCTGAGGTGATTCACAAACTCTGTTGAGTAAATACCTTGGAAGTTGCCCAAAACTTCAGCTTGATCGGCCAGATCAATCACCATTAGTTGCCCTAACATTACGCATTACACAAATTACACTTCAAACTAACTTTCAGTTGCATTCAATTAGGCTGCAGGACCAACGTGTTTCACAAAATCAGCACGCAGCGCTTGTAGCTATTTGATTCTATGCAAAGTAGCCGCGTCATGGTAGAATGCCTCACCAAAATACTTGTTCAATTTGAACGAACGCTTTGAAAAAGATAGCACGAAATGGGTAATACGAGGTGTTCTTCGTGGGCAATACAGGTGCCTTGAGTGGGCAGAAATCCACTGGAAAGTTCGCCAATCCCATTTGTTTCGTGTCTCACAATTAGTTGTTGTGTTGGTGAGTTTAGGAAAAACCAATGTCACATCCTGCACTCGTCCAATTTCCTTCACACAGACCAAGGCAGCCTTTGAAGGTCATGGCGCTTTCGCAATCCTTTTGTGAAGTAAAAGATAAAGCTTTTGGAGACTTGGTAGAAATTTGAAGTACTCTCACACCAGAGCTGATCTATTCAGTTTGAGTTAGTTTCATTGCAGGAAACACCTCGGGTGCAGTTGTGAACACCTCATTTAGACATTTTTCTTCGTCCCTCCTGCAAGAAATGCCTCTTTGTGGATCTCCGAACTTCCACCGTTGTCTTTTCCTCTGTGTTTTCCACTACCGTCTCACTATCGTTATCTGTTTGATCTCAATTTTTCCCTCTCACGTCCGTTTCTGCTTCCTTTATCTTGATCATCTTACCCTCTGACACCCTCTCCTCATTTCCTGTCTGCTGCTGTTGTCTTTCTTGTCTCCATAAAATGCTGTGCACCACCAAAAGCACATTTATCTCACATCTTGATGTGAAATTCAAGGAAGCTTTGCAGGTGCTCTGGCAGACAGTGGGTACATCATGCTCAATGCACAGTAGTCATGAACGAAGGGGAGTTTTTGTTGGCCTATATTTGCACTGATGTTGTTGTGGACAGTTTATCAATCAACACATTAAAATGTCAAAATATGCATTTGATTTTGGCATCAATTTGTTTTTCTGCTGTAATTTTTCAATATAGCTATAGCCTTTTCACGTCTTTTAACATAGTGTGTTTAGAGAATCATTATTGCTCCATCATATTAGACAAGCTTATTAATCTGACTTGTGAGTTTTCAGACAAAACATTTGTTTCGTATTTGCTGTCATGTATGTAGAGATCAGCATGAGGACAACAGCAACACACCTGTAGTTTTTCTTACAAATTCTTCCAAATGATTGATTTCCAGTTTTCCATCATTTGAACTGAGAAGTCTTTTCAAATAAGTGGCAGCAGTCCGGTTGCCACTGTCTTTTTTTTTTGGTCCTGCATTTCTCAGACTACTTATTACCTGAGTGACATGATGCTGGAAAGGCACTTTCCGAATCAAGGACACGTTTTGGATGAAATTAATTCGGCTCCATTTCGTCTTAGTATGCTCACATATTTCCTGTGACTGCCTAATGGAGTGAAGGCATATCAAAAGCCTCATCAAAACCTGAGACTGAGTGGTGCATTTATGGGGTGTTGAAGTGCCTCGAGAGCTGTGGTTTAGCATAATTTAATGACTGGAATGATGCTAACTCAGAGTCATCGTAGCCTCTCAAGATTGAGAAAACACTTCACGTTAGTTTCTGGAACAGAAATGGTTGATTCACGCGAATGACTGCTTTGAATGATTGTGTGACGAATACACGTGTGGCTCACAAGTGTTTGTGTCTGTGCGACTGTGCGAAGGGAAGCGTGGAACAAATGTGTGATGGCGGCGCTGGGACTGTGGGGGGGGGGGGGGGGGGGGGAGACGTTGCTGAAGACAGGCATCAGGTGTTCAACTTTCACTGATTTGTTACTGGACTTCTTTTTTTTTGTCAAAGATAACAAGTCATTAAACCTGAGGTAGTAAACAGAATATGGTCTTTGTTGCAGCAGATGTTGCCAAATCCAAATATATTTTCTAGTATTTGCAAACGTGTCTAAAAGCATTGATGCAGATTAGTCGGTGAAGAATTTAACAGCGCTGACAATTACGAGGAATTCCTAAGGCACTGAGCATCCTGGTAAGCACCCTCTTTGGACCCAGACAAAAAGGTAAGTGATGTTCTTTCAGATGAAAAGTCTCACAGTTTGAAGCAGTTCAGTCGCTAAGCGCTTTTGCAATCATGTCCCTTCTCGCTCTCTCGTTAAAATCCCAGCTGGCTGTAAAACAAAATTTTGTGCCTGATTTACCTCGTTCCTTGGTTGTTATTGATCAGCCTATCAACACTGTTAATATGCACATGAAACTTTAAACGTCTTAAGACTGCAACTCCCACCAGGGAGGGAGGGAAAAAAAACAAACAGAAATGAAGTGATTGCAAAAATTGTATTATCACACTGGTTGCCACTCCTTTGGAGGAGCACTTAAATTGTGTCGCGCAAGCGTTGCTGTTGCGAGAGAGCTATCACCGGCGGTGACAAATTGACGAGCAGTTTGTCGCAGCCTGAAGGCACGCTACAGGCAAGAGTTAATTTCTTAAAATTAAACTAAGCGTATTGGTAAAGAGGTTTATGGTAATCTGACTGGTGTGTCTCTGAGGTATTAAAGCGCTAGTAGGAGAATATTAAATAGCTGGTTGTTTGTTATTACTGGGATTAGTTTCCTGTTTGATGGAGGAACAGTGGGTGGATCTGGAGGGGTTGGGGCCTGTTTTCACTAAAGTTGCTTTAATCCCCCCCCCCCCCCCCCCCCCCGCCACCTCACATAAAGCGTAATGACGGTATCAAAGAGCTGTACACTGACGTGTCACAGCCTTGACAAGTCACACAGGATGCCCCCCCTGCCTCCCCACATTTTCACTTTGTGTCGCTTTGCCTGTTGAGGTACTGCACAAAATGTAACAAATGGAGAAGGGGAAATGAGATTGGCAGTTGGTGAAGGCTATGAACTTACTCTCACACTCTAGCGGCACATGTGATATTCACATCTTATTCTCGAAAAACCTTCTGAAGATTTCCTCACACGTTTTTTGTTGCATGAATGCTGTATATTAGAGTGCCAGGACTTTTTAGCCAGGCCTGCTTTGTTCCAAGTTTGAAAGGTTCACCATTCTCCTCACCTGGTTCTACGGCACATTATGCTGCTACGTTCATTTATTTATTTATTTTTTAGTAGGGACTAAACGGATGTTTTATGACCACAGAATATAAAGTCTTTTAAAGTAGGCAGTATTTGCCAGATGTGGCACCAGGCCCAGGCATGAGCTAAGTCTTTGTGCCAGCGGAGGCAGCTGAGAATTAATGACCGAGCTCAAACGACAAACTGAAACCCTCTGTCATCATTTCGTGCACGGCAGAAAGTGACAAAAGTTGTCCAAGCACAAGAGATGGGTTTCCAAAACTGAGGCTTTTTGAATACTTTCAGAGCAGTCACATCTGTTTTCTTTTGTATTTTTTCCCACGCAAAGTTAGTTATTATGCTCATCAGAAATATAAAGTGACAGAAATGTATATGATGTATATATTTGTGCAAGTCATAGTGTCATAATTTTATGTGACTTCACAATGGAGTAATTAAAAACCAAAAGTGTTAATTTCTAAGTGTATACTTATTACGTTTGCAATAGCTATTGAATGTAGCGCTGCTGTATGCCGTATAGTGTATTTTCATGTGCTATCTTGTATTATCTTGCTTTAAAAGGCCTGAAAAAACTTCCTCTTTGTTCCTTTATATTTCAACATAAGGCAGATGCAAAAGAAAGACACAGCGTGCTGAGGTGGAAGTGTGATTGACAGTGCCTCGTTAACAGCTGTTTGTAGACACGCGTGCATCTGAGGTGTAGTCCGTGTTTATTTGCATGTTTGCATGTGCCGTGCCGGTAAACAAAGTTGTTTTCCTTCCTCCTCTACAAGTGCACAGGGAAGCTTTGAGTTGCACAGGAACGCGCTGCCTTGTCAGCCGCGTTTTCAGAGAGCGTGGAAGCGACGAGGAGGCAGCGAGAAGTTTTCTGCAACTTTGATCTGTTAAGTGATGCGCCGTCTTATCAGCGAAGCGAGTGCTTCGCGCCGCGTTTCTCTTGGAGCCGTGCTGCTTCCCTTGTCTCCCAATTCCCCGATCCCACCTGAGGCTACGCGATAAAACGTGGGCTTTAATTGATTTAATGGGCGTTCACTCCCACGTGCACAAACGGGTGCAGCGTCAAGAACGGCGGGAGGGCGGCGCGGAGGACATGCTAGGTGGGAGAAGTAGCACAAGGGGCACCAAATTAGAGCGCTCCCAAGTGACCGAGGCCGTGACGGGATGGATGGAAAGTGTGTGGGTGTTTGCGTGAGTGCGGGATATCATCCTTTATGCCGTGAAATGTTTGGGGGGTGAGGGTGGGGGTGGTTCCATGTAGCCAGGTTGAGATTTATTCCCATCCAGAGGACCATTATTGTTGACCTTGCCTTGCCTGGGAAAGCCAGAATAAACAGAGGCCTTATAAATCAACTTTAACAAGCCCGGCAGTCTTGGCTGCTGGAGCAGCCACACAGCTCTGACACGCTAGCGGTGGATTAATCCAACCACTAGCCCCCTCCACCCCTCCACACCTCCACGCTCCCTTCTCCGCAGAGGATACCTGTAGAGTCTGATTTGGCCGATAGTTTTGTATGCAGACGCACAGGGACGCTTAATTGCTCCGCTGAATGCATCTCCCCAGCCAGTGCGTTTGTATTCACACCGAGGGCTGTGTTTGTGCGAGAGATACAGAGCTGGAGCAGTCAAACGGGAGGACGCATAATCACACTCTTGTGCGGGCTTTCCAGGCTGCAGTAGAAATTTCATTACATGCTTACCTGGTGTTCCGTGTGCAGGCGATATTTGTCGCGCAGATTGACTCGGCCGCCTATTTGATTCCTCATCAGTTTCATAACCCCCCTACCCCTTCCTCCCGCCACGTCTCAAGGGAGATCATCAATGGTTCATTCATTCACGTTTAATGCAATCCGATGAAAATGCATTCATAGGATTCCTAATGGCCTGACGTATGGCCAGAAATAACAAGCCTGCTTGCCACTCAGCAGCGCATTTGTGTGTTTGCCGTGGTGTTTTATTACCAAAAAGAAAAGAATAGGAAAATGTTGCAAAACAACACTGAACATGAGATTGATTGAATCATGCTGTTTAAGTGCCACCCCGCAACTCACAAACCATTTCTCAGGAATACATGTTATTTGTAGACTCAAGTCCTATTCTCTCTTGTCCTAACACTTTGTAGCTCGTGAGCTCATGTAGCTCTGGTAGCTCATACCGAAAGGTCTCTGCTAATTTGTATGTGACTGTTAATATGATACCATGTTTTTCAATGTCGCTTTTGCAGTTGTTTTTGGATGAGACCTGCAACACGTTTGTCAAATATCAGTTTTGACTTAGTTTGCCTTTTGCAAGGTCAACTGATACTTTGTAAAGAGACAAAGAGCAACTTTGACAGATTGAAAGAAACCGCGCATCACCGTGAATCAGCCACTAAATGCACACGTGACGTCGCATGTTGCCTCCATGCATTTTGGTAAACTTGCAGGTGGATGCAGAAGATTTCATCTCCCTGTGTCATATTTGTGGTGTGGCTGCGTCGCAATCCCCGGCTGCTGCTGCTGTCGCCGCCGCACAGTTGGTGAATATCAATGTGGTGTGGCGTGGTGACGGGGACTGGAGCTGACATGTTGTCACACTGTGATGAAAAGCACTCTGAGATGATGTGGCGGGAGTGTTCCTCCTGTCCGCAGAGAGATGGAAGGCTGGCTGTGGCGTTTGTGTATTCGTTTGCGCTATCTGTGCCAAAGTGCACGTTTGCATACTCGCGGGCTTCTTCTCGGTGCGCGCGATTCCGTGCACCTCTCCTTTCCTGGTGCTGGCACCCGTCACATGTTGTGCTTGCTGCCTCTCGTTAATGGTTTCCACGTGGAAAATAGCGAAACATGAACTCCCAGCGACCATCGAGGCCGAGGCGCCGGCTGCCGACCAACGTGATTCCTAACTTAAAATCGCACCTAAACTGGGAGAATGCGCGGCCTTTGGTTGATGGAACATTTTTAAGCTTTATTGAGGTTACGGGAGGGGTGACGCGACATGCTATCTGCAGAGATGCCGCCATCTCTGATGGGTTCAATCTTCACTCTGCTTCATGGTGCATCGCAGCAGAATCTTATTTGGGAACCTTCACCATGACTCCACTTTAGAGGTAAATGCAAACGCCCGCCATCGAGGTGAGGCGCTGGACAGGCCATATAGAAGTCCTGTTTTTTTCAGTTTTCTCACGGTAGAGAAGTGCGGCCCTTTTGACGTATGCTGATGATCCACACATATACACATGGTTAGCCCACCCTCCAGATGAGGCTTTTTGAACTGTCCCTCCTGTGTCCCTCGCAAGCGTGCCATCACTCCTCCACGCGGCCATTTTGCTGTCTGGCTTGCGCGGCTGGCACATGAAGGAGGGAGAGAAAGAGATACAGAAACAGAGAGAGCGAGCGAGAGAGAGAGAGAGAGAGCTACTCTCTCTGGCCGCTGTTAAAACCCTGCAGGTGGTTGCCGGGGGCCACTCTCTCTCGCTTTCGGCCAAAAGTTCAGCTCTCACCTGGGCCTGCTAAAAGCTTCACCTAATGCACAGGTTGCTCTCGGTGGGCCCCCTCATAAATAGCAAGACGAGCCCCACCTGGTCACTTGTGTCAAACAGAGGAGCGGAGTGAGCACAAGCCACGATGGGCTCCGAGCTTCAGGAAACCGTTTACTCGCTTGACTTTTTGTCTTCCCCTTAAAAGCAACTTGTAGACCGGCGCGGGCGGAGAGATGCATTTTGCACTGCAGATTTCCCAAAGGGTTGCTGAAGCCATAGATGTATATCCAAGCACTCATGGAACCGATAAAGCAAATCATAGCGTGGATCTAACCTGCCGTATCATGAAATAAGCGAGCTGCCGAGAAAAGTGGGAGTCCTAACGCTCCTCCTGCAAACAATCCATCCAAGTCTGTCTACTGCGACTGCGAGTTGCTTGAGGATTTTAATATACAATTCAAATTGGTTGAAGTTGAGGGTGGATGGGAATGAGGCTGAGTTGTTACCCTGTGAGGGTTTGGTGTGTTTTCGGAGTGACTTTCTCCATGTGTTTACGTGCTAATTCTGCTCACGCTCCTCTCCCTGTCCGCCTGTGTCGGTGCCGCAATATTGAATATGCAGCGCCATCAATCAGGAAGTTGTCTCCGGTCTCCCCTGTCCTAATTGCACTCCTCACCTCCCCCGTCTCTCCGCTGGCAGTCTTTTGGTCGCACTGGAGCTCCTCCACAGAGAAGTCCCTTTTGATACAACAGTCTCATTGAAGTGTTCCACTCCAGATGTTCTCTCCATAGATAGATCAGCCATTCAGATCTCTATAATTGATCGTAATATGCAGAATTAATGCCTGGGGTTATAAAGAGAATTCTTGGAAATGTTTTTTTTTCTTTTCCCTTTTGAAATTCAAAACAAGAAAGCGCCACAATGCACTTTTTTCTCCCTCCTGCCCAGGCGCAGCACGCAAGTGCAGTGCAGCGGTGCCCATTTGCATATTCTCTTGCTGATTCTGTTCAAAACAACTTGGGCATTGTTACAGACGTAATTAGGAGGATGATCAAACAGGGCTTTTTTTTTTTTTTCCGACGCTCGCTCCCTCACCCTCTCTCCTTGACGGATTTTAAATGTTTATTGTGAAGAGTGGCTGGTTGCTAATGAGTTTTTCCAAGCTTGGGCTGTAACGAATTTACGAGTGTGATTCACGAGCGTCGGGAAGATTGGGCATTTCTTCGTAGACGGCGGGGACGGACAGAACCTACAAAAGAATGAAACAGAGAGACCGATAGGGCAACGCGGAGTGAGGTGGAGTGGGAAGCTCATTCTGAATTCCAGAGTGTTGGTAATAATAAGGGAACCTCAGCAGCCCTTGTTGAATTATAGATCACACCGGCGTGATTGGATGAGGTTAGGCCATTGTAACACCATCTTAATAATTTACAGATTGTATTACTACAGTAATAATTGCATGGTGGGTGTAAGCGTTCCCCTCCCCAGTCCCTTCTACTTTTTGGTGACAAAAAGAACTCTGTCGTATTGCATTTGGCAAAGGCTGTTGCTATAAAAAGCTACGGCTTTTGGCTCCTTCCGTCTGCCTCTGCGACGGTGTTGTAAAATCTCCACTACGCTGCTGTGATTAGGAGTGTTTTCGTTCGGGCTTCGGTCCTTTGTTACGGAATGATTTCCAGCAGAAAGTACAAGGAGAATAGTCCTCCGAGCTCTCCGTCCTTATCTCCGTCCTCGTGGAGATTATCGTTGTTGGGTCACTTATTGTCGCTGTCAGGGCTCGCTGATTGAACAGCTCTCAGTGTCATCAACAGCGGATCAGTTGTTGACTCGCGCTTCATCTCCTTCTTTTGATTTTCTTTGATTTTAGACATTTGTCCTTACCTTTTGGCCTTTTTTTTTTTTTTTTTACCTTTTCACACTTTTCTTCTCTTCCTCCCCCCCACCCCCCTCCCCCAGCCCCCCTTCTTTTTAGCCTGACTGGATATGTGACTTCATGACACGTTGCCCCCCTGAGTGTCTGGAATGTCGCCGTGACATGACACACAACACAGCCACGTGCGTTGTTCCGCTCCATCTTCTGTGACTCCGTGTCCCAGTTTTCAGACCTGTGAGAGCGGAAGAGGCACCGCTGTTCCAAAAATATTGCGGCGAGGACCCCGTCGTCTGACCAGACGTCGGAAATAACAACGCACAGTGCGAGGGGACGTCGGGTTGCGGCAGAACCACAGACCGGCCACTTTAGATTTCTCCCTTTTTATGTGCAGCAGGTGAAAACCCAGTCAGCCGCGCGCAGATATTGTTGCATTAGCCACTCCGGTTTCTGATTGATTGCTTTTTGTTTGGGCTCTAATACGGGTTGACAGACAGATAATTATCCTGGCTTCACGTTTCAGGCATGCATTCACTGTTTTGCAGACATGTCAGACTCTGTGTGTGTGTGGGGTGGGTGGGTAGTGGGGGAGGTACCTTCAGGGTGTGATTAAGCTGTAAATAAACCGTGCTGATTGTCTTTGTGTTGCATCATCTGCAGGCAGTGGACAGACAACTTTTATTTTCCCACCTCCGTTTTGAAATTGATTTTACTCTCTGTCAAAAGGAGTTAATGGTCTTTGAAGCATCTAACTGTCCATTTACTTCCTTTTACCATTTAAACCAATGCACGACTGAATCGCAGAGAGAACCTCAGAAAAAAAGTCCATTACGTCAAGTGCTGTGGGCTAAGAATGTTTCTAATTTCTGCTTTCTCTGTGAGAGCGGCGCCGGTCAGTCATTTTAATGTTATTCACTGAAACTTAAAATTTTCATTGTTTTGGGGCCAAGAGTTGAAGGTAGAATTTTAATTCAGAACATATTGAGAGGAGGCTTAAAAAATATTCAGTTGATAGCAGGTGAAATGTTTACTCACATTTTAAGTATATTCCTCGTACAATTATTAATTTGCATTTTTCTCTGACTTGTAAAGATGAAAAAAGACAACGCAGCTGTATTGACACAAATCCCTTCTTTCAAACAGATATTTGTGCTTCTGTGACCTTTTCGTCAGCCCTTTCTTTTCTGCAATTCCTTGTACCATGACATCTGCAGACCTCTCCAGAAAACACAGTCCACCCTTTTTTTTTTTTCCGCATTTACATTTCTGTTCATGAATATAAAGAAACAAAAAGAACAAACTTTTTAAAGCAACGTACTCGCAATGCCCGATGGTTGCACGGCCTACTTAATAGTGACTGCCTGTTTCATTAGGTTTTAAGGACGAGAAGCCAGTAGCAAAATAATGAGTGTTCCTTTTACAGACGACTACGGAAAAAAAAAGAAACTCCAAAGTAATGTAATTGCAATGAAAGACTGCCTGTAATTGGCCGGTGGGGTTGAGAGAAACTAATGGAGAACAACTGAGGCAAAACTAAACATATGCTGTTGCTGTCTTGGTTGCCCTCTCTTTGAGCTGAGAGGGTTATCAGCGTTTAACTACGCTCAGGCAAAGTTTGAATTTTGTCTTTCTATCTTTGGATTATGGCCTTTGTGATATTATTACTATCGGGCCCACATTAATAACCTCCAAAGAAATTATTTTGCATTGTTGTTTTTTTTTCTGTGCTCTTTCACCCGAATGCCCTCACGCTGACAGACGTAAAAAAAAACTTTTAATTGTTCTAAAAAAAGACACTTTTGACGACCTAAAAATAACTCAGGCCTGAAGACTCACAATCTGATTCTTGGCATGTGGCACCATCTTATTGACAGCAGAAGGTCCCGTTTAATCAAGGCCCCAGATTGTCAGAGAGGCTCTGCACCCTGGAAAACTCTGCAATCTGCCACCTCGTCATCGCTCTCTGATGGGTCTGTGAACCACTTTTCTTGCAGCCTGCTCGAGGAACCTATCCTGCCCTGCGCCTCCTTAAAATGGGACGCTGCGGGTGAATTTTCGGTGGCAGGGGCCCACAGGGAGTCCTATTTCCATCTTGCCCTCTACACTTTCAACTTGCCAGTTAACAAACGGGCGCAATCACCATGTTTAGACAGCACAAGCCGGAAGAGATGTTCCTCTCTTTGAACTTCTTCACCTCTCTTTTTCTTAAAATAACCCCCGTGCCCCACCTGTCTGCACCCCCCCCCCCCCCCCCAAAAAAAAAAAAAAAGGCAACAAAAATGTTTATGTTGTCAGGTGGGAGGATTGGTGCTCAAAATATAGGTGAGAGTCAAGGTGTCAAATTTTGAATGACAGTGTGCAGTTTTTTTTCTCACCGCTAGCTGTTTGACTTGTGCCTCCGTGTGTCCTCCGAAACAAACCCTCTCCCTGCACGTCCTCTCTAGCCACTGGTGTAGCGAGCACTGAAAGGAGGGGGAGCAGATAAGCATTCGACACACATGAGGTGACAATCACAGTTTTGTGTGACGGGCAACAGGACATCCCTCTGTCTCAGTATGGTTTTGTTTGATTCTAAATTTCAACTCAGGCTATCATTTCAGCAGGACATGTCACTGCTTGCACCAACCAGTATCTGTTCACTGCTATTTGTTGTTTATTGATTAATCAGATGCTTTCAGTGGCAGGAGGGAAGGGGAGATTGACATGCATTGGCAGCACTGTCGCCGAGCACACACAGAGGGCGCTGTGACGTCGCGTTCTGTTGTCGATGCAAGGATGATGGCAGTTGAAGCTAAATCCGTTTCTCTTGAAGTTTAATAGATTGGACATTGCATGTTGCCCCTTTCATAACCTTCTTGTCTTTTCCTTTAACATTTGATTTTAAGTGTACACATTTTGTTCAGTGCACTTGCCTGGTCATCTCATCCAAATGAGGCCCGAGTGATCCAGCAGTGCATCATGCTCTTACAGTTTTGTCCTCTCCATCTCCTTAAGTCCTGTTTTTGTCAAGCTACGTTGTTTCTTTCTTTTTACACCCCCTCCCGATTCTCACTTAAAACACACACACAGAATGCCAATTACACCACTCTCACTCCTCGTTGTCTCCGTTTTCTTGTGGTTCCTTTATTTTATTTTATTTTCCTCACACCTCATTTTTAATCATCGCGTCGAGAGGATGGCTGCAGTTGTAACTTTCTTTCTTTTCTCCCTGCGATGCTACATCGTATCGTTTGGGATGCGTGTGGGGGTGGTGTTTGTGGTCTCAGCATCTAAGTAGCGCTGTTAAAGCCTGAGAGCGCTCGGAGAAGAGAAGACGCTGGCAAGCTCAGGCAGCCTGCCAGCCTGTCTGTCTTCCTCTACATGGGTTGCTGCTGCTCGGGGTCACTGTTCAGGTCAAGTTTAAAATCAGTCAGCAGGAATAGTTTTCCTTTCACTGTTGAGTGCACACACACACACACACACACATACACACACACACACACACACACACACACACACACAGAGTCTGTCAAGAATATATTACACACCCACCAGTGTGAGAATATCTGTAGATATTATGGCACAGGGACACATAATTCTTCATCAGAAGTTACTTGTTGTACTGCCAGTCAGTTCTTCAACTCGAAAACCAGGGCCGCTCTCGAACAGAAGTGCTCAGACCACAACCTTCCACGTATTGACGTCTTGAGTTTGTAAAGGGCCGGATTTCATGCTGCAAATAATGACTTGAAATTGGAAATCCAAATATTCCGCTCCATTCCGAGAAAGGTAAATATGTTGGGTTCAGAAGTGTTGGAAGCTAAATCAGTTGTGATAAGTGGCCGTTTAATGAAGTGTTTTAGCGAAAACAGTTGTGATAAGTGATAAGTGTTTATTGTGTGCTTCCTGCTGACTTTGTTGTTTCCTGTGACTGCAGCTGAAACAGTAAATTGTCATTATTTCCACACAGGCTTCCTTGATGCGTCACAGCTTTTCATTTTGAACGCGTTTCCCCAATGTTTTGCTTGGTTTTGTTTTGTTTTTTTTTCTCCTCCCGAGATTTAACATAGTAATTATCACTTCCTATTATAATCCCATGTGTTGTGGGATGTGTCTTCTAAATGTCACGAGTTTGGCAGGTATAACCCGATGTTTTATTGGCTGACACTTGGCACAAGTGGGGAACGCTGAGCTAGATACTGGCACTCTGCACCTGAGGTGGGAGGACACAGGTCTGTTGGCACAAGCACTTCAGAGAGCATGTTGTTCACATGCAACACAATATTCTGGCATCTACCTGATGCTGAAAAAAACCCAGTGCAGTTCTTGCATCATATCTGAGATTCTGTCAATCAGAATAAAGACATTTACCATAATGTGTATAATGTCTTACAATGTGTGTTTTTAATGAACTCTTTTTTTTTTTTGCTGCCAGTTACCCTCGTGATTATTGAACTCCCACTCTAGCGGCGAGTTGCGTCCTCGCCCTACACACACTCTTGCTGGCTGCACTGGGGGGCCAAGCGGAGGTCTCGTCTGGTGGGTCTATTTGCAGAAGAGCTTTGTAGTCAGTGGCCTTTTAGATACAAAACTTGCGGAGAGGGTATGCCCACCCCATTGCCTGCGTCTCCTGAGCGAGAGAGACATGAAGAGCAGCGGAGTCGCTCTCAACACTGGATGCACTTTCTTTTTCTCCTCATTCTTATGGTGGGTCTGTTATACTCCCAAAAGATTCCCCCTCTGCTCTTTCCCCTTCTTGAACAGTACTTCCACACATGTGCATTGTACACAAGCGCACACACGCAAATGCGTCCCGCACAGACCGTCAGCAGACCTGATCTCTAACAGCTCTTCCGCTTTCTACCAATTGGAATGGTCTGGAATGCCCCAGGTTCCTCCTTTTTCCCATTGTCGCCGTCATTCACTTGCTCCACGTCTCGCACCCCATCAGCTGTTTCGCCGCCTCCACCGCACCTTTGAGGCAGATTTCTGACACGGGATGGAGCAGGAGATTCCCTTCATTCTCTTGGATAGACGATAGAGGTGTGGGGCCGTAATGGAAGTAAAGCGAGCGGGACTTGGAAGCAGGCCGAGGGAACTGAGCAAACGGCAGGGGTCCTTGCCCGAAATTGGATAGTTAGAGGGTTGACACAGTGCATTAGTGCAAGGAACATGCGATGGGAATGTCGGGAATTGCTTTTTTTTCCCCCCACCATTGATTGGGTCCCCTGCTACATAGTGTACTAGTTTAAATGAGGCCTGATTAATTGAAAGAGCCACATGCCTCGCTTTGACTACACTGATAAGGATTCCAAACAAGCCTCAATGTCCCCTGGTGTTATTTTCGCCTCAATTGCACCATGGATCTGTTGCAGGCAGTTTAGATCATCCAGTGAAACGCCGCGGCCTTCTGTGTTGCAGTCTGTCGCTCCATCACCGAAATCTCTCTTCTTCTTGCCGACACGGAATCTTTTTGCAAAACCTCAACGCGTATTTATGTCTCGACAGACTGAGTTGTGGTATTGCACCACCGGACAGTCGGGACCACTTACCTCAGTTTATATGCTTGACATATCAGGCTGATGAGAACGGATGTCAACACAGCAGGCGAGCCTCCTGCACTACAGTCGACCGTAGTACATCTGAGAGATTAACCAGGTATTCAGATGTATTAGAAACTATTTCAAAGGATTAAAGTGTTTCAGCCTCACCTAAAGTGTGACATCAAATACAGTTCCTTCACTAAGGGAGAGTAAGCGGATTTAGGCTTTTCTTCTTTCAATTTGTCTGGAATGCTGCTGAAACGGCCCGGGACAGGCTGGCGTCGAGATGCGCAAGGGGGATCGATTCTTTCCTCTTTGAGGACGACAAATGCTGGGCCCCTGCGCCTTTATGCTGATGCATTAGAAGATTAAAAGTAATGTCTGGATGTGGCAGTTGCTTCCTAATTGATCCTAAGCCTCCTCCTCCCGCACGCAACCTCCACTCCTCTCGTTGCCATCAGACGCGGTGTCCCTCCGTATTGATCCCTGACACCAATTTCTTGATTGCAAATTCTGATGTGAAGATTCCGGCCTAATGCCATAATCATACACTTGTAATTATAGGGGTGTCTCTCCTAATCAAAGATTCCGGCTGCCGTGCCTGAAGGCAGTGTAAGGAAGCAATCAGTTAAAGGAGAATCGTTAAGCGAGACACTGAAAATATTCTGCAACCTTTGAGCTCTTCCTGTGTTTCAGCAAAGGCGTTCTTCTAAACAATACAGATGGATGGAGGGACAAAAACCATTCTAGTTTTTATCAAGAAATAATGTAGACTGGTTCTTTATATACTTTAAATACTTTTTACTTTTTTAAAATTTTTTTACCTTAATATCAGACAACATTGAAAACTGCTAATATTGTACTATACTAGTATCTTTGCAATTGAGATGGCACTTATTGATGACAAAAAAAAAAAATCAAATTGGTAAAATTATAGTTGGAAGCTAATTATTGCTTTCACATGCATCAAAGCCTGACCAGTGGTAGGCCACTAAACTTTGAGAACAAATGGAGGGCAGGAAGAATAAATAGATGCACAAATGATTCATAGCACTCTGGCGAATGTTGATATATTTGCAACTATCACTTCCCCCAAAACACAATTTTCTCTGTGCGTACTACGCTGGCTGAAAGCACATTTCACCTTCTTTTTTGCACCTCTCAGGGACTGGCTGTCCCCCCTTCCTGCATTCTTCTCTGCCGTACGTCGGCGCCGTAAATAATGCTAATAATTTCAGAACGTTCACCTTGACAGGAAACTGCTGTTTTTCTTTCAACCGCTCATACAAAGACTCATGCAGCGCGCAGTTTTTTTTTTTTTTGATGTGCAGAAATGAGGTACTTCAGCGGCTGTTGTTTAACCTATGGGGAATAGAGCTTGACGTACCTCCCATCTTCACAGAGATGGAAATGAAACCGGCGTGGATGCGCGCGTGCCTTTCACTGGTATTGATAGGTTGGCTTTCTTGTTTGTTTATAGCGCCATTGCTGCTCATGTGCTTCATGCAGGAGAGACAAACGCAGCGTGGTCTGACGTTGTCAAATTGGGCAATAAGGCATCAAGAGGCTGCGGTTTTGAATGGCCGCGGTTATGACAGCGGCGTTTTGTCACTTTGCGTCACTAGATTTGGTCCTTGACATTTTAATTATGTTATCATCGAATACATCATAGCCACACCTGAAGCTCTTCCCGTTTTCACACAGCCACTCAGAAGTGATGAAAATGGAGGACATGATAATTTTTCAAAGAGTTATGCTGTGTGTCGAAAGCGTCATTACTTTTGTATGATAGTGCTGCTGGGTGTGAAAAATGCACCTAATGAGCGCCAGTTCACGTGCAGATTGCCACAGGAGGACGTGTTTCTCCCTTCGTCTTGAACAACAAAAAGGCACTACATAAACGCAATGGAGCCATATTTCCCATGCTCCCCCCTCTGATGGTCCATTTTAAACAATGGCTTCCCTTCCGCAAGCAGTCAAAAGGCTGCAACGACATCACTTGGGCAAATTAAGCAAAAATGTGTCCTCTTCGATGGCCATCAGACATCACTGTAAGTTTTGTTAAAAATATGACAACTAACAATCACCAAACAAGCCTGAGAAGCAATCATGGTGCCAACTGTTTATTTTTATTTCCCGGAGCTGATTGTATTCTTTCACTGAAAACCCAAGTGTGCTCCTTTGTTCCCTCTGCTGTTTTCGTTCCAGCCTGTTTTCTCCAAGCCTGCCTGCAGAGGGTAGTCACTCACTGCATTAAAAACTGCGCCGAGCCAACATCTTTTTCGACAGCATGCACCATGAACATGCATAGATCTTTTTTTTTTTTTTCTTCCTTTCCTATACACGCCATACTATGGTAACAAATTTGCCTCTGACGTCGCTCTGTGTTTAGGACAGATATCAAATCACACCAACCTTTGATTGCGTGTCATCGGCAATAAGGTGTTGCGTTGAAATTACCAGATGTGGAAATCTCTCTCTCTTTTTTTTTTTTTTTTTTCCTTTTTCTTCCCCAAACCAGACAAACCCCAGTCTCAGACAGGTGGAGCTGGTTCAGCACTGTGCCAGTTTGCAACACTTACCAGCAGTGCCAAGATGAAAGGAATGGGATTTTATGTAAACTGCTTGTCAGCTGAGAGTCACATTGATCCTTTCCTCCGCACGGCTGCGGCGACTTGTGACGGCGTGCGGTGTGTTGCTCGTCTCTTTGTTTACCTTTCCATGTCTGTGTAGTTTTGTCCGTTTATTCGTCTCCCCGATCTTAGATTCGGAGGGAGATGGGCATGAACACGTAGCGGCGCTCATGCCTGTCAATGGAGAGCAGGCGCACTCCTATCAAATATGACGCGGGGGCTTTAATAATGGATGTGCGCAGCAGCTGGAGAGGTGGGACGGCATTGATTTACACCCACAGGTTTCCCGGGATTTTTATGGGATTGGCTAAATGTCATTACACTGCAGGTGGGGAGGTGATGAACTGTAATAAACTTTGATGCAGAGGGGCGTGTGTGTGTATGTGTGTGTGTGTGTCTCTCGCCTCGTCGTTGACTCATAAACCGGAACATTGTGACAAGTTTCCAAAGATCGACTACACTCTGACCACCTGTCATCATCTTTTCAAATGCAAACGATACAGATTGCTGCTCTTGTGTGAGCTGCAATCTGATTGTGTCGAAGCACAAACACTGAGCTCAAAGGCATTCGCATGCAGCAACACAGTGCGCACATCTGAAAAACCAGGTGCGGTGTAGGAAAAAAACATAACCACGAGACAGGTTGCTGTCTGTATTTTTTTTTGTTGTTTTTTTTGTTTTTTAATGATAACAGCCCGATGTTGCGTATGTATCTTACGCGGCTGTGAAGTGTGTTTAGAGGAGGTATAGAGGTGAGTAAACATTGGTTCCTTTAAGCCTTATCACACACAGAAGAGTTAATTTGATTTCCAGTGCCCATGAGACAACTCAAGTATAATTTTAGAGAGGGGATGATGAAACAGTTTGATCCCTCTTACTAAAGGCTTCAAGCCTGAAATCAATGACTCGTAAGAACTTTGACTTTTCAAGACTTAACACAAATATTACTAATCCAACCCCAGATGTCCCAATTTCACTTAGGGTTATCTAAATGTTCAACACCATCCGTATCCTTGAACTTATTTTAAAATGAACAAGTTAAGCTGCAAGAAGTAATGAGAGGGAAAAAAACCAAACCAAAACGCTGCATGCTAACAATTTGTCCATGACAGTGCTTCATGCAAATTTTCCCATGGATAAATGTAATTATGGTTGAAACATTGTTCACATCATAATTAGAATTACAATAACTGTGTCTACCTTTTGGAATAAAAATAAAACCTAATTTGTTTATTTTCTGCTCATTTAATTCAGCCCTGATAGATTGTTGCTAAACTTCCCCACCTTCCTAAACATAATGGCCTAAGTCATTTTTGCTTGGGCCATTATTTTAAGATAATAGAACCACTGAGTTGATGCCAAAAAGACTGCCCATTTACAGTTTTTATTTTGTTGTAGTTATTTGATAGAAGCATGTTTCCTTGTTCATTAACATCAACTGTATGTATTTGTATGGGAGGTATTTTATTTATTTATTTATTTTTACCATTTAGAACTTCTATGCGTATGTCGATTGATGTGTCAAAGCAACCGTTGTTGCTTTGTTCCCATCATCCCGCTCAAAGTGCAGTTTTGTGTTTTCTGTGTCCATACAAACATATTTTAAAGTCATCCAGTACAAAGCAGCCATTAATTCCTCTCGCTGTCCCTCTAATCTCTGATGAGCAAGTCTGCCCGTCCTTGTTGTTTCCTGTCAACAAACATCTGCACCCAGTGGACAGACCTTCAAGGTCAAACCCTCTCCTGTCATTAATTGGGCTGGATGTTACCGATGGCACATTGCAGGGCAGGGTGGACAGGCGTTGCAACAAGACTGACATTAATATTCAGAAGTTATTTGTTTATCTGATGTTTCCTTCAAGTGTCGCCGGTGTTACATTTAAATAAAGGCTGAAGTGTCAAGCTTAATTTTTTTTCCCCCTTCGATGCCAGGGTCGCTATTATGAAGTTCAGGTGTGCTCACATTTTGCCACTCGGGAAGCTGCATTCCCTTCACATGCTGGCACTGAGCCCCAAACCAGGGAATTGAGTAATGCTCCAGACCCTGGGGATACAAAGTCTTCATCGGAATTGCCAAATGCCGTTGATGCTGAGCACAAAGAGCAGTGATCCTTGACTTGTGATTGAATGTGTGCTTGGTTATAAACCACTTAAGCTTTTTTAAATTGTCTTGCAAGCTGGATGATGATGGCTTTTTTTCCCCCTAGCAAAAATGCACACTGACGTCCAGGCTTCCATCATTTTTTTATTTTTTTTTACACATGCACAAAAGGCCTTCACATCCCAGTGCTCATGCACATTCTTTTTTTTTTTAACCAAACAGGACCAATTGTGTGCATTTGCAATTCGATAAACCTCATTATGTCTGCCCACTCACCAGTTGCGCATTATCGGAAATGGTTTATGGGGTTTATACGGGCCAATTTACCACAGCACTTGGTTCCATTGTTAGTCCACGGATGTGATGCTTGTCTTAGCCTGACTGAGCTAATGTTACTCCTGCTCAGCATGTGCATGCACCCTTCCTTCTCAGTCTTTGTGCTGGGGTGATTAAACCCCGGGGATTCTGCGTCCACAGTGGGACATTATTGCCATTGCCGGTTGCATAGCGAGTTGAGTGCACCTTTTTTGCTTGTTAATCATTCAAGCCTTGCACTTACGCTACCAGGAAAAATTACTTGTGTGGGGAACTTCAAAATTAATAGAATACCCTTAATGCTCTTGCACAGGTCCTGGGTTAAATTTTGCGTGGATTGTATTTTAAAACGATTGAAAAGGGTCGTCATGTAGCCTCGCGTTTAAATATGGATAAGGCAGTGAAAGTAGACACAACTTAGAAGTGAGACCAGCTGCTTCGAGCTCTTCCTCCTGCCTGTACATGTTGAATTTTGACAGATTGACTGTGGTATTGGTTTCTTGGCAGATGTGTTTGGAATGGTGTCTGACAGAATTTTAGTCTGTGATGTACAATGTAAAGTAAAAAAAAACTAAAATATTAGCATCATGGTAACAAGTACAAACTGTTGTACTCATATTTTATTTTTTCGAGAGGGGAAATATTTTGACTTTTCTTTGATGATACTAAGTCACATCTGCACTGACAGCCCTGCCTATATTTTGTTTATCTCTATGTTCTCCTCCTGCTGCTACTACCATCCCTCCACACGAAAATTCCATTATTGTGACAAGGTGTTTGTGGATGCAGTGACAGGCAAGTCACACTCACCACATTTCTCTTGAAACCTAATCACCAGCATGGCCTTGCTCACCCACTGATAGGCAGATAGTGGTGGGTAAAGCTGCTGATACACTCTCTGTCCCCAGCTGTACGGGGAGTATGTCCACTCTCATTAGTATTGAGGCTGGGTGTTTGTTTTTGCCAGTGACCCACAACAGATAGAGCAAAGGCAGAGCGCTGGTGCTCAGTCGGACTTGATGTTTTTGCTCGTAACACATCTTTCATTACTTGACCCAAATATTGATAGCTGTTTGTGGGAAAAGGAAGCCATGCAAACAGGCCAAAAGACGCAGGGACGATTTAGTGCTTGTTGTTATTGATCGTTGCCCCTTTAATGTAATTTTGCCATCCTTTCTCCCCTTAGCAAACATTGAGGTTAAGGGAAGACCATTAGCCGCTGTAAATTCTCTTCCTTTTCCAATCTGTTCCCTCTTCATTGCCCTCTCCTCTTCAAGCACTTTTTCATTCTGCCTACCTACGGTTGCTGATTGGGCAAAGTCCCGTAACATTAACGTCCTCAGCCAAGGTCCTAACCATAAAATTCTATCAACCGTAGTCCGTGTCAGTCGTCAGGAAGGGCGGAAAACCATTGAAAACACACACCACAGATGTCCTTGTCTCTGGAAAATGAAATTTAAAAAAGTTCTGTTCAGAAATTATGAAGGTTTGAATTTGAACAATATTTGCCTAATTATCAGGCTCTTTGTCAAAGTATTTCAATGTGTCAAGACTATCAAGGACTCCGAACCTAGACAATGTTTCAGTCAAATGAATTGAAATGAAATTCTAGGTCAGCCTTTGTCAAGTGTCTCCTGTTCATGTTGGATTGTGTACTGGGATCATTTCAGCTCATCCTTTTTGTTGTCTGGCACCATTTGTGTTTCAGACATCTCCATTTGAGGAATAATCAACCCAATGTGACAACCTCAGTCTATTAGCAGATCGAAATCAGGCTTGGTTTAACACATAAGTTAAAGGGCACGGAGGAGTCCATGTTGACGAATCAATGCTGCGCTGAAAAAACACTCACAAATCCTCCTGCATCGGTTGCTGTGCTGTGTTGATCCTATGATAAGTCACTTTGAGTGACATTTTCACCCACAACATCCCAATGCACACCTTTGAAAGATGAAAAGCTACCCACATTAGCCATTACTATTCCTTTAACATTTTGCAGAAGCTAATTTCTCAACGATGGTTTTCGCTCTTAACGCCACTTGTGCCTTCATCCTGAATTATGTTAATCTGTTGCATCAGTTGAACACTATCCGCTAATCCATTCATACTTTATATTCAAATAAATCCTTTGAAGCAGCTGTGGGGCCTTGCACTGTAGTGAGTGTAGTTTGACTGCTGATGTATTGCCGCTCTCAACGTCCCCCGGCACGACACCCACTCATGCCCAGGTGTCTGTTTGTGGCGCCTGACATTTGCTTTGTAATATCAGAAATCACCAAAAACATGCATAGTCCTTGGCGTTTCCTCGTGATAGCACGACGGCGGGAGGCTGAAATGAAACCTCCTTTGGATCTGCGGTGGGTTTATCCACGAGGAAGGCACATCGCATGCATGCATATGGGAACACAATCTCGTTGAATGCACACATGTACGGGAGGAAATTCTGCCTGCCTCCGCTTTGAAGCGAGCCCTGCCAGAGCTGCCTGTGTCATTAAATCCCATTCTCAAAGAGCGGTTTACCCCCCACATTTGAGAGGCTCCTGGCATTGGCAGGGAATGCACACACAAAGGCACACGCACAAACACAATCTGCATGCCTGACGCAATGCTCAATCAGCGGAGCAAACACACACATTTGGGTACATGAAACGGCATTGCAGTGTGTCTCCTCTTATTAGTGTTAGCCTGACTTTTTCCCCCTAACATTTTGGCACTGGTTTATGGCTAGACACAACAACAGGAAGGAAGGTTTTGCTTTACTTTACGGTTTGTTACACTTGCGAACTGTTGTTTGAGCGTTGCCTCATTCAGTTTTTTTTTTTTCTTTCCTCCTTCCTCCTTGCTTGTATGATAGTAGGGGCTCTCACACTCAAGACCCATCTAAACCCCGAGGTTTTGAGAGGAAAAAAAGATGAGGATCAGAGAAACAGAGGTACGGGTGGGTAGATGGAAGGATGACGGAAGGCAGTGGCCCCATGAGGCACCTGGAGCTGCAGCGTTACTGAGAAGTATGATGGGTTTGTGTGTGCGCATACGTGTGTGTTGGTGCGTGTGCTTCGTGCATCTGAAATCCTGCTGGCTAGCCTTTGGCACAGTCTTCTGAGTTTATGTACAAGCCTCTGCATGAAAAAAATACCATGGAGCTGCTGAAAGCAGTTCAGTGTCTTTGGCTTATTCTTATACACTGGGTTTTTAAACGATTTCTTTTCTACTGTGAGTGGTGCAAATTAATGTTGAAAACATGAAGACAACATAACATGAAGTCCTACCGCACATACTCTAAGTCCATCCTTCTGTCAGATTTTGAACACCTAAAGACCTGAGTATTTTGCATTCCTCTGATCATGTTTATTTAAATTTCAGTTTACTTGACTGCTGCTTGTTGTCACCTCTGACCTAACTACTTTACTTCAGTAGTTTATGTGGACAGTTACCAACAGATATTGTACTCCTATTGGGTTATTGGGCCACCATGTCTTTTTGTATGAAAAGGTGGTATTTTAGTTTTGGCCTAAAAAAAAAATCAACGTCTCTGCCTGTTTCTGAGTTGTCTGCAAAACTAATGCCAGATGAATCTGAATAGCATTGGGACAACGTGATTTCTCTGTGTCTTGTTATCTTTTGGCTAGACCACATGTTTGGCAGTAACTTCCACCACCATAGCATTCCTATGTGACTCTGCCTGGTCCCAACAGTCGGCATGCAGAAACGCGGCGAAGATGTGGAAGAAAAGATGTCGTTACGGAGACATACCCAGGCGTTCAGCGGTTCACTGTCGAGGTTAACTGGTTTGGCTGCTTTGCGCCAGTTGGCATGGCTACCACTTCCATCGTGGTAGTCTCTGTAGTTTCCCTGCAATTTTCTACTCTAAAGGTGGCCAAAAGAGGCACCCTGCTGGTCCTATTCAAGTTTTGCACCATTTCCATATGCATCCATCTGTTGATGTGTTTCCTCGTGAGACTGTGATATCCTCATTTCTCTTTAAACATGAGAGATCACTCGAAGCAGGCGGATAGCAGCTGAAAAAGAACCAAGGGATTCAGTTTTGTGAGAGGGTTCTCGGAATAATATTACCTTCTTACAGCAATAATAATATAACTCCTCATCTGTCTTGTACGACTCTTCAATAAGTGAGTTGTTTCTGCATCTCAGTAGTGAATAGCGAATAAGGAGGGAAGGCAGCACACAAAGCAGGCAGGCAGGGGCCCTGGTTCTTTGATGAATGTCTCTATCTGCAGGCATTAGGTGTTCTATTTTTCATAGCAGGCCCTTCGGCCATGCTGCGGAGAGCCAGGGCCTCACATGCGCATTCGTGCAAGGCACCGCAATCCTTCGAGATCGTGACTAATCCAGGCCCACTGTCTAGGTGTGATGCCGACTGCTACTAGCACAGCCAAAAGGTCACATGTGTCTGAAGTAGAGGGAAAAAAGGGGGCCAGCAAAGTAAGCCAGGGTCTGTAGTGGATTCTTTTGGGGGGGAAAAAAAGGTGGTACTAGCTGCACGGTGTCGTGAGCTGTGCAACATAGTTTCACACAGGACTTCCGCCAGTTCAAGGGGCTGAATGTTGTCACTTCAGGGGCCTATCTTCCATCTTTATTTGGTGTAATTTTCTTCTTCCATTACTTTTTACGCACATGTACGAAAGGTATCAAAGTATATCCGCACCCATGAGGATCTTTGATGTCCATGCACGATCATGGCAAGCAGTACAAGCTGGCCATCAGATCACCCAATACCTATCAGAGGGTTTGATTGAAACTTGAAGTTGGATCGATTGAAGTTGTTGTTGGCTTGATTCAAAATGTATTTGTGTTACTTTCTCATCGATATCCTAATCTGGGATTTCTCACACTTGATACAGATAATTTAGCCCAGCGATGTTTAAATACTGCTTTTACCTTTGATTCGACAAAAAATTCTAAATGCAGCGTTTTTTTTTTTTTAAAAAAAATGGCAATATGGAATTAAATTAACACATAGCAAGATGTGGGTGAACACCTTTTAAGATAGAAGGTATAATTGCACGCTGCATAAGTTACGTCTCAGAGGAAGAAAGTGAGGAAGAAAGAGAGCAAGTGAGCGCTTTAAGATAAATTAACCTGTCAGGCATTGTATAGTGTTACTGCCGCTGCTCAGCTGGCTGCTTTAGAGATCTCTGATCACTAACTATTAACTGATAATGACCGATCGATCGGATTGTCCCCAACCGCATCATTGATTGCATCCCTCTGTTACTGATACTATTTAATGAGTCACATGGACCTATAAAAATCAGCTTTGCGATGACCCAAGTGTCTTTATTCTTATTCATGTGTGGGATTTTGCTCAATTTAAAGTCCATTTTGAACCATGGATCTATTTTTAAAAAGCAGGATAAGGAAACTTCTCACTTCTTCTACAATCTTCTCTTCAACTTGTGAGAAGCGGTTTCGCTTAGTCCCTGTAATGCTGCACTGCTGACATAATACCAATGTTCCTGGTGCATTGGAAGGCACCAGTGCACCCTAACATCAGCTAGGCAGCATGCCATGGCTGGGATATCGGCCTCTATTCAACAGGCAAATTAATCTTGCTTTGTTGGAGTAGTGAAGCCCAACCTGGGAGAGCTGGTCTAAGCTGTTACTCTGCTGATGCAAGTACTTTCTTACAAGTTCAAAGCCTTCATTTACAGGCAGTTAAAGATCTCTATATCTGTTATTAGGCAGTGCCTGGTCATGAAGCTTTGATGAATAGGTATTTCTATTGCTATTGAATGGGCTGCAGCCTCTTGATGGAGACAAAGTAATAGTATGGATATTAGGAGAAACTGTTTTGTTCTCTGGCTCCTAAATGTGAATGAATGCAGTAATGCCTGATTAGAGAGCGGACCGTTCTTTAGGGGGGGAAGACAAACAGATATCCTGAACCGCTGCACTGACTTTCCTTTTTAGGTTTTTTGTTTGTTTGAAGCTCGCACGCGGCCACATTAAAAGGTAATACGCAGCCCAGACACGCCCTCCATCTCCCTCGCACGTACACCGTGTTTCTCATTCAGCACAGATCACCTCTTTTGCCCTTATCTGTTAGCTGTGCTGTCTCTGTGATGAGAAGATAATCTCTCAGTATGGGTTTTTCATGGGAAGATGTTTCATAGATCATGTTTTCCCTCTGATGGGGTAGCACCAGACAATTTGAAATCCTATTTATCTCGCTAACAGGGAAGAGGAGAGGAAATGTATCTGTGCTTATTAGAGATGAGACAACTCCAATATAGACATGAAGAGGAGATCAAAACTGACCTCGCTGGAAATAATAACTGAATCCAATGCGCCCAACCCACTGCTTTGAGCTCCAGGAAACACAGAGTTTGTTCCTCTATGTTGGTGCATGGACACGGCTGTATGCGTGGGTATTTGGGTGTATAATAATGTGCACTTGCCCGGACCGGGCACACACTGCTCTCATTAACAACTCTGCCCAAGTTGAGACTCGGCATTGTAAACACAATGGTGAACAGAGCTCCGCACATAGTGACATACCTGCCATTCTACCTCTAGCCAGGGCCATCACTATTGTCCCAGGACTGTCATTGTCATAAATTAAGGTTCCCCTATCAGAATCTGCCCACAGTACCTGTTTAGGGATTGAGCATCATTAGTGCCGCTGCCAAATCTTGTTTACAAGAGCCTAATGTTTTTGTCCCATCTGTTTTTCCCTCTCCTTGTGATTTAGCACACATTTCTGACGGTTTTGTTTTGGGTCAACGTGAATTTGGACGAACAGCAGAGTTTTGTGAGTTTCTCTAATGACTTTGCAAACTTTTTTAGAAGCAAGATCAAAGCGGTTTGTTAAATGCATGAATAAAGTGACGTAACTTAACATTTTGTGTGTCCAGCACATCACTAGCCCGACAACCAGCCAACCAACCAGCCAACCAACCGACTGCACTGCCTGCACAATAATATTAAATCTTGTTTGATCATTTGTAATTGTAGCGAGTATTTATCATCAGTATTCTACCCTTGTCGCTATCACAGGGTCTTATTTTCCCCCCACATTGTAGCCATAACACTGCCTAATCTATACCCAGCGTGAACAAGCCTTCAGATTTCAGTTAGTCCTGAATGTGAGCAATTGTTAGCAGAGTTTTATTGACTTGAAGCCAGGGAACATGGCCTTTAAAGGGACTGTACACAACATGTTCCTCACTAAACCGATTGGCATCAAGAATGAGACAGAGGCCTGTGGATCACTGGAAATAATATACCAACTGTGCTTTTGGCTTCTGAGCATGGCCTCATTGTTTCTCATTTACTGTTAAATTGGTTGGACAGAACGTCGTGCAACTTTATGTAAAGCACTTTATTTCCTTATCACTTTTGATCCCTTGATAGCACCGTGTTTGCTCACAGGCTTAATCACACACGGTCAAATAGCCAAACAATCGTTATCATATTCCCCCCTGTGCTTAAGGGTTCTTCTTGCTTTGCATTGTGTTTACATGTGTAATCCTACAGTGATCCAGAGTCAACAAGATTTAATTGAGTTGCTGTTTATTCGGAGAATGTTATTCAGTTGGATACCGGAAGGAAAGAACTTAGAAAATAAGAAATCTAGCCTGTACCTGGACCTTTTGCTCCTATTGCATGCACGCCTCATGTATGATTTATCAAGGTTAGTCCCTTACGGAGAGGGTCGGCAAAGGAGGGCTGCGCAGGCATAAAGCAGGACACACATTAGAAGGCAATGTCAATACACTTTCCTATTTATTCATTGTTCTAGCTTGTTTTCGGTCTTCTTTTTTTTGTAACCCAGGAGTGGCAGCTCTTGGCTTCATACCCAAGGTCCCAGAGCTGGAAACAAGAGCACAGAGTTCATTAGGCTTTCACATTCCAATCAATGCTGCAGGAACCTCAGTGAAAACCTAAATTAGGTCCTGTGTGACTTTACCTCCTTAAGAGCTGAACCATATATCAAGTGGCTGTTTGGTTCAGTGTGCCCATGGATTTTTTTCTTCATTTTCAACATTAGTGTGTCATCATCACCATCGTTGGTAACATTGGAAATGTGCCCGTCTTCTAATCTCAGTACAATGTAAAAAAGAAGAAGAGTCAAGCCTTAGAGCTTTTGGAAAACTTTTGGGACAATCGCGGTCCACCTTCTGACCTTGAATTGATTATTGAGCGGTTGGCGAGTAGTGCATTATCTTAAAAATGTGTGGGAGATTTCAGCTCAAGGTCTTATTTCTAAGTTGGCGCTGTACAGTTGGAGGGGAAAAAAGAGAAATCTCAAGCGTGATAGTTTTCTTGTTTTTCATGTTAAAATGCAGTATATTCTTTCATGCTGTATCTTAGAGTGAAGTCCTATATTGCATTACACAAACTGCAAATAAATACTGTGCATAACTCAGGATTTCGCTCGCTCACCTGTGTGCACTCAATCTTACTCAACCCTCCTCTCTCACTCTCTTCTATCTGACTTTCAGCGAGTTGGCTGACATCTGCTCCTATCTTTATAAACGTGTCATTGAAATTCACTGCAGACATGAGCCTCGCGAAGCACGGGGAGAGCTGCTTCCAGGATTATATTGCGCCACTCACAAACAGCAGCCCCCGAAATAGACACAGACGCACAATTGTGTACGTGTATGAGCGATATCATGTTAATGTGTACATCTATGCTCTCACGACGAAATGATTCACAACAATACAGCGTCATCTATCAGATATAACATGGTGTGGCGTTGATGCCCTTCAGTAGAATACACACATAAATGCATCACGAGTTCTTACGTGACAGATTTTGTCAACTAGCGTTTTCTTGTGCATTTGTGTATGTATTTAGTTGCGTTTACAGGGCATTTGTGAACATTTTCTCCCTGAGAATCTTCCTTAAATTGCTCAGAAGAAGCCAAAGCTTTGACTCTCTTCGCACACTACTTACCGCTGCTCTGGCTTGACCACAAAAGGAGTTTACAGCATCTTGTACAATATTGCCAGGGGTTGAAGTGACACAGGGTCTGAGAGGAGTGTGGTAATACAAGGCTGAGGTTGGGTGAGAGCAGGGGACTGAGTGGTAATTGTAAAGGCATGTGTAAGAAGCTGTGGTCTGGAACAATCTGTTGGGGAACAGAGGTCAGCAGTCTACACGTGGATGTCTTGGACATCAGGGACAAATGTTGCTCAAAGCTTGGGGGGGGGGGGGGACTGCAGCAAATAGCCGGTGCAGGTGAAGGAGTAAGAGTGTCGGAGCAGCAGCACTGTCACTGGTTGGACAATCCAAAGAGTCGGCGTTGAAGATTCGAAAAGATCAGGGCAAGAACTGTCAAAGAGCTAGAGTTGCGAGGAACAACAAGTAGCTGGACAAACACTTGCTGTAGGATTGTCTAAAAATTTGATTTAGCTTCTGATCAGTTTGCACACGTCTGTTAACCAGAGGTTGGACACCAGAGGCAAACACAGAGAATTCTATGAAATCCTGATTGAACGAATGAAAGAGGTGGGCTACATATAGAGCTACAGGACCATATTATCCACTGTGACCACTCATCGTTTTGGTGCCTGTTGCCAGGCAGCACATATCAAGGCTATTTGTTCTGGCTACCGGGTTGGTTGTGTTCTCACTCAAATGAAGCGCCCCAGGGTTTGAATGGAATGGAGCCAAGACCATCTCTTCTGGCCCGTCTCAGCTTGGTTGTGCGATTCTACATTAGAGTGCGATGTGCGTTGTGTTCCACATGTGTGCAGACATGCCTTGGAACGGCATAACCAATCGGTCCAGGTGTAAAAGCACAAAATCTCATTGTGCACGCGCAGATGTGAACAGCAGGCTGCAATGTAGCCAATAGCATCATGCAACGCTAAGTAATTAAAAAATAATTGCATAATCGGAATGAAAGGTCACTCCCTGCCCTGATGAAATAGATTCTCTGAGGTTGTCCGCAGCTTCGATACCTCAAGCAGCTGCCCTCAACATGCTTTTTGTCCGCAGAAGCTCGGTGAACAGCAGAAGAGTTGCCTTTCAAGTTTGATTTCATTTATTATTATGTCATAAGCGAAATATGACACTTTTTGCAACACTTTTTGCATTTTTGCAAACAATGAAAAAGATTAGGAAACTGGTTCAGTTTAAACAGGTGGGTTTGACATTGGGCAACAATTTTGCATATTGACTGTATTTCCTTGTTGCTTATGATCATCTTCCCCTCTTTAAAATTGTCACTCCATTCATAGGTTGCCAGCCTTGTAATGAGATTGACTTTTATTCTTCTGTGTCTCTGATTGGTGTCCTTCAGTGTTCATGATCACGTTCCGCTGATATTATTTTCTCATCGGCTCACAGGCGCTTCGGCCATTGCTCAACCTTTCGCACTCACACAGTCCGACATGGTTTTTGCAGCCCAGAGAACCTTGGAGCTGTACAACCATGACCTCTGACCCCTGTTAGCCGTCACAAATTCTGACATTTCAGTCTCGTGTTTCTTGTAATAATGAATAGAGGAATCCACATTGTTGGAACTGGCGGTTATTGTTCCAGTTATTTTGGTTCAATATTTCTGGAGAAATTCTCAATGGCTCAAAAAAAAAGAACGGCATCAGAGTGAGAGTATGAAGCTGTTGTCTAAACAAGAAAAAGTGAGTCCTCATGCACTGTTCCAGAGAGTTGTCTATTGTTAGTCTTAGTGGAATCCACATTTTCAGTCCCATCATGAATTCCTGTGGTTTTGCTATCGCTAAATTTTTCATGCGTTCAATTTAATGATTGTGTGATTGGTAGCGAGACAGAGATCGGAGACGGAAAGCAGCTACATCCTGGTAATGAGCCTCTTATTTTCAGAGAACATTTCTTTTAAAAATAGCGTTCAGTGTTCTCCTCCTCTGGTCAGGCAACTTCATGAGGCCCCTGATTTGCCACAGGGAAGCATTAACATAGAGCACAGCATCAGTCATTCGGGCTCCTGGCTCTGCTGTTTCTGCTCACCGGGGGGCCTGTTAAAACATCTGTCTGATCTCTGATGAATGCATCTGCATGGCAGCGGGACCGGATCAACCGCTTCTATCTCTCCTGCCTCACAGACGCTGCTGAATGTCTGGGTCCGCGAGACGAGAAGGTCTCCGTCTCCTTTGCTGAGTTTCTGTAATTGCAAAAACTCTTCAGGAAGCCCTGATGATGCTGCAGCTGCAGGTCAACCTTTGGAGGGATTAAAGCTGAGGGACTTTGCTGACGATGCGGCTTGCCATGACCCCCACCATCCCCAGACGCGGGACACCGTCTGTTGGACGGGCTACATGTTTGTCTTTTGAGTTTCTGCGCGTTGCGCCGTTGTTTTGTTTGTTTTTCTGAACTTTCTGCTGCGGGTCAGGGCATTTAGACTCGATGTGACTGTTTTTGAAAAAAGAAAAGGAAAGAGAAAAAGATCACCCCGCTATGGGTCAAGGTGGAAGTATCAAACAGCAGCACAAGCAAGTTGACCCGGAGGTGACATTTACTGAGACTTCAGCTGGATTTGGCAGCGGTGGTGAACAGTCGCGGTATAAAATACTGCAGGAGTGGAGGGTCTGCTTTTTATTATTTATTTATTTAAAATTCCTGCTTCACCCAGCACATGAATCCGTCAGCTCGTAAGTGTCTTTGTAGAGCAACCTTGAACTGAATATTCTGTTTAAAAAAAACGTCTCTTTACACTATTAAATCAACGATTAAAATGATTTGATATCACAGTGACATAGCGATTAAATGAAGCAAGCCCTGGCATTCAGTAAGAGGAAGCTTTTTATTCATCTGTCCAGATGTGGCCTGACGATGAAACAGGAGGACACTTTTAGTTTGTAGTACATTTTGCTTCCTCTGGGAGCTTTTTTTTTTTCCTTTTTCCACAAAAGGCTTCTTTATTCATGACGTCGTGACGAGTCCACTGAAGATGACTCGGCGCCTGCGCTGTTCTGCCGAGTTTCAAAGTTTAAAGCCCACTTATACGAACGTGGTATGTCTTTAATATTAGCCTGCCTGTATAAAATCTGCTCCTGAATAAATAAATCTCATATCTATTCAACCCTACAGCTGATCTGGCAAACGTACTGTTTTTTTTTTTTTTTTTTTTATAAACCTGACCTTTTGGTGAATTAATGTATACAGGAGCATAAACTCAGCACCCATTAAAACACAAGCCGGATTCTCCTGCGAGTAATGGAATTACTTTCACAGAACTATCAAAAGAAAGTTGGAATGTGTTTCTGCGAAAGTAAAAGAGTGGAATTGCATTTTCCTCAAGATTTGTTGTCACCGTTTATTTTTTTTAAGAACACACTGCCACACAACGCACTCAGCCACACAACGTCTTTGCCAATACCCAATATTCTTGCTTCCCCCCACAGAAAAAAAACAAAAAATATAAACTCCTAGCACTCTTATTTTGGAAACAAATAAATCACTCCTCTCAAATATCTTTTTTTCCCTCTGTGTGGCTCCCTGCTGCGGCAGGCCTGCCTCGCCAAGACACAATGCGTAATACACCAGCATGATCACTGAGATAATATTGTCAGCTGTAATTGTGTCTGTGTTATCAGGAAGTTGTACTTAGGCAGACGTGAGAAAATGTGTGTGGCGAGATTTTGATTTCTGACTGCCGCGACGGGAGGAAGATAGAGAACGATAATCAACCACAAAAGCAGTAAATTTAACCCCTCCCCCCCCTCGGAAACAGATAGATGAAGGTTTTTTTTTTTTTATCATTATTTTATAGCCACGTCCAGGGATTTAAAAACACCCATCTATGGACAGAGTGAATCGACTGACAGGAAGGAAAAAGTAATGATAGGGGGACAAGAGAAATGAAATAATTAATGGGGGAGGGGTGAAATCCTTGGCCGCATGGTCTGCTGGGAAATCCCCCACTGAGCCCGAAGCCCTGCGCCTTGGTGGCCAGATGAAATGTCTTATCAGCCGGCGGCAGGACTCTGTCCTTTAAGAGGCGGCTCAGGAAAACACATTGTCCAGCCAACCAGCATCTCAACTGATCCGTGTTCACTTTGACCTTTACCACCGCTGCCACTGACACAGGCCTAACTTTTAGATTGTGGTAAATGTGACATTGGCGTTTATACAGCATCTATAAAACTGGTAACTGGTGGTGTGTGTGTGTGTGTTGCTCACGTGTGTGTATGTGTTTTCGAACCATCCTCGGTCTCAACGGTGTTCTTTTTTTACAACAGGTTCTGCTGTGTGTGTCTACCTGTGACTAAGACTGGTTTACACCAATTCTCACAGTTTTTTATTCCTTTTGAACTAATCTTCTCTCCTTTAATGAGCAGGAAATTAAGTTAGAACACAGCTATCGTACAGCATGATATGCGCTAATTGCCCAGATTGTATCTGTGCTCCCCCCCCCTCCACCAGAACACTGGGGCGCTGCAGTAATTTTCATTAATTATACACAAAGATGGAGTAATGAGATTTTTCATTACTGCATAACTTTTTTTTCTGTGAATCTTTTGTCTCTGTGATTCTTTTTTTCTGTGCGCACGTCAACATGAGTGAGTCATTGCCTTCCAACAACGGTGTTTCGTATATTATATAACGCTGTTAAATTTGCCTTGTTCCCAGGGGAAAGACCATGTGGGCTCTCTGCAGGTTCAGTATATGCAATAGATCCCCCCTTTTTTTTCCCGACTGCATCATCCTCTCCTCTTCTCTCCTGCCACAATAAATTATCTCGAGAGTTTCTATGCGGAACACTTTAAGCAGGCAGTGCTTAACGTCATTACCTTGTCAAACTGACTGAATTCTGTGTCGATTTCAAACGCCAATCGGCAGAGATTTGGAGGGATTTCTTTTGATGAACATTTGCAAACGGCACAGGTTCTACCTTCTGGCTTCTCCTTGAAATGAAGCAGCCAAATGAGCTCAGTTTCACGACAGCAAATCTACACGTAAGCAAAGTTACGGCACTCAAAACAATGAATTCTACTGAACAGGAGTTCAGGCTTAGTCACGGTGCATAGAAACGTCTGTCCCGCTTTCATTGCCAAGCGCAACTTCTCATCGGTAAGAGAAAAAAAAGGGCTTTCTGGGGAAAAAGAAAAATCACATTGTGACGAGCGTGAGAGTTACGGGCGAGAGACGCAAAGACGGAAAAAAGGACGAAGCCCCGGCTGTGAGTCATCTCGGGGCCCTGCTGCTCCTCGGTCAGACGCAAAGTTAAATAATGTGTCTGTCCGTCCGGCCGCTGAGTTGGCGACAGAGAAACCGCACTCATTACAGGTGTGGATGACACGTGGAGGTCCGTCCGTCCGTCCGTCCGTCGTCTTCCCGGCCTGCCCTCGGAGGAGGGGAGGTGGAGGGGGCCTGACGGCGCCCTCTGTCACTCCCACCGTGGCGGGCACGGCGAGGAGGAGACGGAGGTGATGGAGGAGACGACGAGAATGAGCCTCAACGCTCCCCTAACCCTCCCACCCCCCGAGTCCCCCTCCCCCACCCAACCCCCAAAATGAAATTGACAGGCTCGCCGGAGTAATTGCTCCCAGCACTATTTTCTTTGGCAGGAAATACTGTTATCGACAAATAGGGGATTCAATAAGCTGCAGGAGATGAGGCTCCAGGCTGTGGTCAAAAGGCTGCGTCTGTCCTCTGCCGTGGAGGTGGCCGCGTCCACCCATGACCTATCTCTCCGCCCTGGCCTTTCTCCCCAATCCCTACCTACGTGCCCATCTGCTTCTTCTTCTTCTTCTTCTCTTCCTCCTACGTCGCAATTTAAATTGGACTACTTTGTCACACGCCACCACAGATGTATTATGAGAACTGGATACTGGACTGGCAATATGGCGGGGCGCCGATTTTTCCAAGTGGCCACCCGAGGTACTGCAGCAAAACAAAACAAAAAAAAATCCCATGAGCCCAAAAAGCATTTTCCCCATAGACCGCAATACAAAAATAAACACATTTAAAACGACTGACAGGATGACTGTGACCTGAAATGTGATTCATAGCAAATCTTTCTGTTGTACATTATTCAGTTATGTTCTTTTAGTTGTTGTTTTTCTTTTTTTTAAATGATAAAGGCCAGAAAATCACCAGAAAAGAGTTTATTCCCAGCGTGACGTCACAACGTCGTACGTGCTGTATCACAGCTCGTTCTGATTGGCTACGTCCTGACGGTGTCTGGAAGTGACGTTCCCCAGAATCGTTCTGATTGGCCAAATAGATAACGGAGTAACAAAGGCATGATGGGAAGTGACACTAGTGCGCATGCTCTATGGGCCCATTAATGCAGAAGTCAAAAACTTTTCCGGCGTACGCGCTGCGTGAGCAACTTGATTGAAATGAACGGGCCGCCATCTTGGACTATTCTTTTTCCTGAAGGCCGTTTCCGCCGCAGGCCTGCAGGGGGAGTGTGGATCAGGTTCTGGCTCCCCCTTCCTCTCCTAACTACGAGATTGTTTCTCTGCCGCCAGCGTGCCCACGGTGCTTTGTTGGTATCATACTGACGGATTGCATCGATTTGGACCGGAGTCGTGAAAAAGCAGTTTGTCGCCAGTGTCTTTGGTTTCCAAAGGGGTCAGGGCGGGTGTGGTGAAACCAGAGCTGGAGCTCTTCTGGACATGGTGGTTTCACTGCTGGGAACCAGTCAGGGATAAGAATGTGTTGCCCTCTCGGCGTCCTCTGTCGCATCGAGAAGGTTATGAGCTGGCGCCTAATCAGCTCTATTCACAAGTAAAAGCAGAGAGTCCTATTTCTGATGTGTTATTATCATTATTGGCCTTATTGTAATTGTGAAATGGAGTTCTCGCTGCTTGCAGAAGGTTCCTGACAAAGACAAAGACAATGCAGGGAATCAAACTTCTTCTTTAACTTGATTTTTGATTTCCTCCATCTGTTGCTTTAACTTTAAGAAGCAGGTGCAACAAAAAAAATAAAATACAATTACTAATATCATTTATACATATATGTATATATATTTTTGAAAATGGTCCCAAATCAAATAAAAAAAAGTTTGGCTCCTTCTAGAGAATGTGTGTGTGTGTGTACACTAGTAGAGGGAATCTATTTAAAACAATGAATTCTACCATCTTTCAATTATATGCAAATACAACTCTTTTTGTCCCAGCGTTGTCAGTACACGCCTCATGAAAATTAAAATAAATGTGCGTGATCCTCGTAAAATAAAGGGCAAACGGCAGAATCTTGGATCATTGTTTTAAGTGTCAGCCAAAGTTTCGAAAAATGCAAATTTGGCTTTGCATACCGTGTGTCCAGAATGCAGCCTGGAAATGGACTGAGTGACTCCTGAGGCCAAACTGTCTTTTTAATTGATTTATTATCTATCTGGTCAGCGTCACTCCTTTGCCTCCTGCAGGCAAGTCTTTAGTATACATTCAGAATATTTTGTTTAATAAAACAGGAAGTTGGAAATGTCAAATACTTGAGCTGACTTTACAGGGGGAAGGAAAATTTTTAAAAGTAGATTTCTCCCCGAGGCCTAAGTCTCGCTTGTTTTGTCGGTCGTAAAAACCCACAAAGGTTGTTAAGTATTCAGGAGGTTGAATTGCTAATTTGTTATTGATTCCAAAATTTCCTTTTCAATAATAAATGATGCTGCTTTCTTCGTCAGTCTTGTTATATTTCATTTTAAAGAACTACTGACTTTAAAAGCAGTGAGGTTAAAACAATTTTTAAGTTATTATTCATCTTTGATTCTTGAGTTGCACGTCATTAACAAAGGGCACGTATTGTATCTTACCGCAGGAGTTTGTTTGCCGTCTACAGTCTTTTTATTTTATTTTAATACCATTTTATATGCCAATTTGTAAGTAGATTTTGTTTCCTCCCGTGTTCACACCCACGGCACATTGCAAAAGGCAAGCATACATCGAAAAAAGGGTACTATAGTACAAGAGAGACAACAGGGATCAGTTTTCTCTTTGATTGTGCAAAGTGCTTTGCGACGCCTGTGGATGCGGTTTAGCGCTTTTCAAACAAAGGTTGATCGATTGATTGTTCCAAAGCAGAACAGCAGTGTAAAAATATATATATTTGCTTCTTTTTAGAAATGATTCAGTAGAGTTTACACCCTGTCGATGTTGCAGACAGAAAAAAGAAGAAAACATTTTAGGACGATGGGGAAATGGATCAACAAAGTCATCGCAGAAACTAAGTCTTGACAAATGCTTTCGTAACTTTGAACCTTTAAATCTCAATATTTTCAGTCTCTGCGACTTGAGAGATCTGTTGTTCTTGGTCTTGGTTCATACTTTCCCCCCCCCCACAAAGCAATGCCACGAGAGAGAGACTTTTTCACTATTGTGGCATCTGTAGATTTTCCTTCGTATCAAGTGCCTCTGAAAATATTAATATCTCCTCTACCTGTCTTACACGCCAGTTGCTGTACAGCTACCACACATTTTTAACGGGCACTACTTTTACTTCTTCATAGGGAAACAAAAAACTTGACTTAATTTGAATTTTTACAGTTAATATAAATCATTTTTAATTCAGACCAAAAGAAATGCGGTAAAAAAAAACTAAAATAAAAAAAAAACGAAAGTCCAGACGAGTGCATTTGGTTTTAGATCGATGTAGCTTTACAAAAGCAGGAAAGAAAACAAAAAACAAAACAACTGTTTTTATGTTGACTGCACATTGTAGGAGAGCAGCAGGCCTCTCTTTTCTACAGATAAATGGGCCGACTTATTACTTCCCAAACTGCCCATTAGCACAGCTCGCTGTGTGGGGAACCAGCAGTCCGGGGATGAACACAGTGGCGTCGATTTCATCTCGTGGCCCAGTTCAGGCTTATGCGGCGCTTGTCCCTAATTGTGTTTGTGTGGTGCGGCACCTCCACACACGCAACAGCTGAAATGTTGGGTCGTTAAACGGCAAAAACCTGAAAGAAAAGAAAGAAAAAGGACCAGATTAACAGCGATTTGTTCCGAAGGTTTGACCCGGGTGAAGGGCATTGTTGTATGGCTCCTCAATTTGCCCTCGTCGCCTTGTTGTCAGGCTGTTATTCCTGAGAGGCAGGAAACACAACGTGTGATCTACATTATTTCCGACGCCGCTCTGTTCTTGACTTCTGAAGAGGGTGCTTATTTTTTCTCTCATTCTCTCAACATTTCGCAGTGTTTTTCTCCCCTTTGGGTGTGATAGGTAGGCGAGTGCTTTCATCTCCAATGGAAGATGTTTTTTCACGCTGTTGGATATTGTAACTGTTATCCCAGTCAGTGGAGGTTAACAGGTCAACAGCCCATTGTGTTTAGAATGCGGTTAAAAGCCATTATGACTGGAGTGTTTTTTATTTATTTATTTTTTTGCTTGGTTTCATTTTGTATTCTCTGCATTTTTTGTGTCTACAATGTCTTGTCGTCTTTATTTCTAAAGGGCTCTCAGCCTGAAAAGAAATCAGCCCATCGCCAACACAAGTTCAGACTGGTATCCTCTCAGGATGATCTTCAAACGTTGTCCAAACCTAGGCTTCATTTTTATTTCCTTTTTAAAGGACAACAGTATATTTAGGTTGAAAGACTAATCGCCAATGTTTGTTAGTTTTCATTTGCGAGAATCCCATTCGATCCTAATTGCTCGAGCTGCTGCACAGCGTCAATGCATTCTCTTTCATTCTGTCACTAATGTAGCTACTGCAGCCAACAGCCAGTCGATTATTGTTTGAGCTCTAAGTCACTGGACCCCTCTGTGGAGATTATACATTAGGGTCTTCTCAGTCCTTCCATGTCCGCTCACCCATCTTTTCCCCTTTTCTGATTATGAGGGAACATCTTTGCAGTCACCCAGATTTTTAGTTGGAACACATCTCAGTAACTCTACCATCAAGGAAAGGAATAATCCTCCTCTAATCTACTTTTCTACCGAGTGAAAAGATGTTCAGCAGACCTGCATTATGCAAAAATAATTTACAAGTGCCTATCTTGCCAATGGACAACTACAAAAATACATCTCTTAGCTAAAACATCCTCACATCACAAAGAGCACTCATAACCCTGTCAAATCTTTAGATGTCATTAAAAAAAAAAAAAATCTTTAAATGAGGGAAAAAATGTAGTCTTGTAATAAAAATACATGAACATCCTTAAACGGTGTCCTTCTGCTTTTCCTCTTTTTTTTCAGTTTTTAATATGTGATGCTAATGTGGTGATTGGTTCTCCTCATGTTCTGTCTTTTAGGGTGGACTCAGAAACAGCAAGCACGAGTTCACACTCTCTTCCCAGGAATATGTTCACGAGCTGCGATCGGGCATCACGGAAGAGAAGCTGTTCAACTGCCTGGAGTCTCTCAGAGTGTCTCTCACCAGTAACCCTGTCAGGTGAGCCACTCCACAATTTCTCACCTCCTGCCAGCTGGTCCTGGGAACTTTTGTAGCAGACTGTTCCGTCGGTGCTTTCAAAGAAGGCTTTCAAATCACAGAGGAGGTCCAACATTTTTTTTTGTTGCATGAAGTGCCATTAATCTGTGCCCATTAAGCATTCCTGTTACCGGAATAAACATGATCCCGTTGCCTCGTTCCTTAGTTTGGCTGATAGAAAATATTCATTAGACACAGCAGAAATCCACGTACGCCACTGATCTCAGACATTTGCATTTGCAAGTTTATGATTAATGTTATTTTTCTGCATTGCGTAAGAAAATACCATGGTCATCTCATTAATTCTCAAAATGTAAGAAGGACCAGATTTCAAAGTACTTTTTTAACGCTTTGAAAACTTCATCGCTTTTGTACAGTTTTATTCTTCGGAAAGAGGATAACGCTCACCCACTGACTAAGGCAAATTAATTAGTGCAACAATCAGAGCGTGGACGCGCGCATCTCTAAAGGGGATGATACATGCAGTTTAGTTTCAGCTGGGTTCATTTAAAAAAGATGCACCAACTCAGCTTGTTTTTCTTCTTCTTTTTTTTTTAAAATATATATATAGAGGCATAACTGTGTCGCTGACCAAATGATCACAAGTTTACAGTCAGAGGAGATCGTTCCTGACCTCTCTGTTCTCTGCTCTCTAATAGATAAGGAACAGACGCCAGGCTAGCAGTTATTCCAAGACCTTAATAAGCATGTGGCCTCGGCATCGTGCGCTCAACCTGTCGCTGTTGGCCAGAGAATATATGGCTGACGCCTGCACTTTTCCCTTTGTTCTATCACAAGCCTATATATCACTGTTTGTTTGTTTTTTCCTTTTTCTTTTTCATACATAATACTTATTTTAACTTGCGCCTCAGCTTCGTCCTGCAAAGCGTTGATTAGCCCTTGAGTTAATATTTATGAGGCCTCGTTAATTTTTTGCGAGCCTTGTCTCTCCTTGTAACCCAAATTCTCCTGGCCAGCCTTCCCTCCTCTCTTATGGGACCTTCCAATTTAATTCAGTCCCACCGGTGCGACGGCGCCCTCAGTGACAGCGGATACCTTGAATAATTTACCAGCCCTCTGTTGAAGAGATGTATCTTCATGTGAATCAATGATTGGTGCATATTAAATGCTCTTTGCATAGGGCCAGTACTTTTATATGGCGAAACGAGCCCTGCTCCCCATTTCCGAGGGTGGATTTTATACAACCTGTGTGGTCACACGGCACCGACATCGATGCTGTAAATATTTCATATCCTTCCAAAAAAAAAATTGATCTGATTCGCATGGAAGTGTGCAAACGGGCACCATCGCTCACCGCAAAGTTGTCCTTCCCTTACGCAGTGCACAGAGGAAGTTTTGGCATAGACATCATGTGTTTTGGCAAAGCTAATAAGTTAGCGTGCGATAGTATTACATGCATAATGAAACCGCTAGGGTAAAAAAAAAAAAAAAAAAGACAGAAGGCCAGCTGGTGCCAAGGGGATGTAAGTGAGGTCGGCCAGAGTTGCTCCCTGTGTGGTTTCAAGTCACTGAACCATTGACAGGATGTAAGGGAACAGTGCATTATGGGAAAGTTGCCTTCCTACCTACGCATGGCAGGGTCCCTTGGGGCTAAGGCCACCTTTTGGGTGTGTACGTCGCGGAGGGCCGTGCCGGTCTGGTGTTTTATGCCTCTCATTACTCTGTCCCCGGGAAACAAGCTGTGTGCCGTCTTGAAGTGCGGATAAGGTTATTCCTAATTAAAATGCATTAATTGTCATGGATCCCAACATGCGGGAAATCCAGATTTGGTTTGCTGCCCCTCTGACTTCATTATGTTAATGTAACCTTTGTGTGATAAGTTATCATATACTGGAAATAGCTGTGGAGTAGAAAACAGAGTGGCGAGGCCACGCTTGTTTTGCCACCTTGCAGAACTGCTCCATATTTCAAATACTGGAGTACTGCGCCGCATCCAGAGGGCAATGTTTTTGCAAAGTTAAAGTAACATTTCTGCCTTCACTTACAATTTAGCCCAAAATATACCTGACCTTGACCAGTCAACATACATTTTATACCTACTTTTGTGTATATCATTCATTAATTTATAAAGTGTAGTAGAATTGAGCTATTTTGATGCATATGAGATCGGAAAAAGATAGTCTTTATTAGAAGCTACAACTGGGGACTTTGCCTTTCCTGCCATGCAAATGATCAAATAACTATTGACTTTGTTGAAGCATTTTTTCCATCATTTTTCAACTTTTGTTTCACTATTTAAATCAAATCCAAAACTAGAGTCCCCAAACATTAAGCTTTTTGTTCATTTTTATTTGTTATACACCATCTCCACTGAAATAAAAAGTCTCACCATCAAAGTTTGGTTCTTTCTCACACTGAGTGCTTACTACTGCTTTTTGATTTCCCTGTGATGTTTAGGCAGCCGGCTAATTTGCTCCCAGAGGCCTGTATTTGTCTAATAGTTTAATTGGCTGGGCTGCGCACCTGTTTTGGCAGCGCAGGTGGCCACAAGGCCACTGTGCTCAGGGCCTTATCTCCCAGGCAGCTCCACACAGGTGTGTGGCATGCAGCCTTTTGCAGATCCACCCACAGATGGCATCGCCTGGAGCATCCTCTCCTTACTCTGTTGCGGCGCCGCTCTCCTCATCTGCCATGTTTTCCACTTCCCTCTCCATCAGAATTTCCACAGCTCATTAGTTATCCTCCACTCTGCTTCCCCACTTTTTTTGTATTATCATTTTTGTTTGATGCTCTTTTCTCAATTCAGGAGTAATAATGGGGTGGTTTTGTAATAAATTTAAATCTAGTTATTGGATTGAGATGTGCCGTGACACATAATACATCCACGACATCGTCGTATTTCTGATTACCTTGCAACATGGTATCTGTCATACTGACTTTGACTACCTGTTTTTTTTATATTCTGGACTAGGGATGTTAACAATTAATCAGTCGATTACAAATGTAATCGACTAAATTAAATTAGTCACAGTTAAGTGAACACTATTTATATGGGTAGTTAATATCATTATAACAGTGTAGTGGCAGGAAAGAGCAATTCACCTGCAGATACTGTGATGGTCATAATATACCTCGAACAAGTTACTTTTAAACAACTTTAAAAAGAAATGTTGAAATGTGACCCATTAGACTTAAAAGTCAGAGGATAAATGTTTAGGGTGCTTTTAAAGTCCTCTAATGAAAAAATGGGTCGCATCGGACCCTCAACATTATTTAAGGGTTAGATCGTGTGTTCCTTAAACATTTTTCGTTGTGAAATTTACTTTCTCAGGAAACATTGCTGCTCGTCAATTAATCGTTAATCGATCGATAAGATCAATTAACTAATGATTAATAAATGAGTCGATAATTTGCATCCCTATTCTGGACAGATGTATCCATTGGTATTGTGTTAATGATGAACATAGTTGCTGCTAATGCCACAGTGGGAAAGGCGTTTTCGGCAGCAGCCCAGCCTGCCGTGGACTCTGCTTCCCTGTGTTCACTTCTTAACATTACACGGTGGCTGTAAAATCCCAGCAGTGGCTCCCACATTAGATATGCCAGCTCTCGGGTCCCTTACACATTTTTACACAAAATTGAACCGGGCTCCTAACTTTTCATTATGTGGAATCTACACGGTACACGGCAGATATTTTCTCCCTTTTTCTCGCGGAGGCGGCAGACGTTTGCTGACGACGGACTTTCTCCGCCGCTCAGACACTCAAGGTGTGGGTTGTTGTGATGATCTGGCTGCTCCGCCACGCAAGGCAACCGCCAGCCTAAATCAGTCCCAGCAGCATTTCTCAGCTGAATGCTTGTAGCTGAGCGCCGAGAGTTGCATGGAACACCAGTAATGGGCTTTTTACGAGTTTTGAAGTTACCGTGCCCGCCAAACTAAAGCTGCTGGTCCTGCTGACTGCTTTCCTGATGCCCTGCTTGATAAAGCGTTGAACGACACACTGGGAACCACTGACATTTTGCCCAGTAGCGTGGTGCCAGTGCTGGGTGTTCCATGCACAAAGACTAAGAAAAGAAATTCTCTCAAGAATACAAGCTGCCCTAACACTTTGTCTTGGTTTCTTTTTTGAGTGCCGTGTAACATTTAAGCTTTTATGTGGCAAGGAATATTATATACCGAACCTCAGAGGTATTATTTTAAAATGTGAAATTACTCCTGGAAGCTAGCTCTCTGTAGCTCCCTCACACGGTTAAAAACCAATAGAAAATAATCTGTGCCTCCCATGGTATTAATGTTTTTGCACACACGGCTCGTCGCACATCTTTGAACCTCACTCCCTGATACTTTCCTGCCCATTAAGTGCGCAGTCACCATCTGCTAATGTGGCTGTTCAAAAAACAAAAGATGAGCACTGGAACGACTAACCGGCTGTACGTATATACCCTATTGACCGCTTTGGCTAGTTATCTTGTCTGGCAGGGGCACAAAGTGCGATTAAAGAGGACTGCGGCGAGTTAAAACCGCACTGATGAATGAGACTGGAGTGAGGTTGTCTGCTCGGCGGACATCAACGGGCTGAGTCTGACGCTGAGTCTTCACAGGGAGGAATAACTCTTTCAGCTCTGTCATTTTTGATTTAGAAATGGATCCCTATCTCCGAGAATCATCCATAATTGATCGTCTGTATTCATCCTGCCAGCGTGGACAGCGCTTTTGTAAGCTCAATCAGAACCTCGAGACAATTTGAAGTTTTATAAATAGATTTTTTTTTTTTTCTTTTTTTTTTGAGCTTCGTCCCTTGTGGAGTTCCGGGTGACAGGCTACCGCAGTTACACACTGACGCCTTTTAAATATCTGGATCAGAACTCCTCCGTCTGCCTGCCTCATCCCTTTATAGTGTAATTGCAATACAGAGATTAGATTTTTCTTGCTATGATGAAGACGATATAAAGAGAGCGGCCGGTGGAAAGGTTGAGGCTGAGCCTCGCTTGTTTTGGTTCTGAAGTGAAGTCAGGGTGCCGCTTGGCGACGCTGCCGGTGGCCCTCGCAAACGGCCGTCTTGCCCTCTTGTCACTATTCAAATGGGAACGTAGACGGCGAGCGGCGGTTTCCTCAATCGTTGAGGAAAGAAAAGGGGTGTCAGCGAAGGTTCAATGTCTGTTTTGCCCTCGCAGGTAACAAATGCAACTTAACTCATCGGTAATTTCTCCCCTCACTGTTTTCTTTCATGCCACGGGATGGTGCATCCAAGGTCTTGAGCGTTTTTATTTGACTGTTTAATTTTGCACAAGTGTTATGACAGCGTCTTAACTACTTTTTACCCTTGCGGCCGACTCTGCAGTCAGCGTCCGCCGTTCTCCCCCCGGAGGCGGTGAAAACCATTTTTGGAGACATAAATGTCCTCAGTATCTGAGTACATTTTAAGAGTGATGCCTGTTTCATTTTATGACGCCATCTGTTAACCTCCGAGATACCCGCGTCGGTTACGGCCCCAGCGCGATACATTCATAATTCAGAAATATCTGTGGGTGAATTTGGAGGACGTGATGCCTTTGGACGTGGCACAACGTGCAACATGGCGGATTCTCCGGGAATTAACATATATATGACATGACGAGCGCGGCTTTGCTGAACCAAGTCATGTAAAAACAACAATATGTTGTGTTGCGACAATAGTTATCTGGTGACATTTAGCACTGGGACGACGCCTTTGCTTTTCCCTTTCAAATTAGTTTTGCTATTTTTTTATGGACATGAATAAAAAAATCCCCCATTTGCAAATCGTGGTAGGCAAATGTCACCTTTCAGAAGGCAGACTGTGTATCGACCCATGGTCTTAGCGGGTGACCACATCTACTGTTGGACTTTATCACAAAATCAAGAACATTGTAGTTGACTTTAGCCTCACTGCAAAATGATCACCTTTAGATTGAGATTTTGAGAAGGAAGATATACATTCTTCCATTTCTGAAGCTGTTCTGCTCAGTTTTACACGCTGCTCTGTGACCTGACTTCAACATCGAGTGATGCACCGATTCCGATACCAATGTCGGGCATCTGTATAGATACCAAGGTTGAGTAGTCTAATCATATTCGTAAAATATATATGCCGATACCATGGCAGCAATACAGGTTTTATTTACATGACAATTTTGTAAAATTTTTGTTTTTGGTACTGCAGCAAAACTTGGACAGTCGTCAATATTCTGGAAATAAACGTGCTGGGGATTGTTGTTGAACATCTGTAGAAAAAAAGAAAAGGAAAAAAAGATGACTCATAACGCTAAACACGCCTCCCCAACATTCAAATATATGTTTAACGTCAACGTGCATTTTAAATGCATTAACTCTCACACCAGCACCGCTCATCTTTATTTCTGTTTGCATTTTATTGAACTTAATTGTCTTTTTTGTTTCCGTTTGTTTTTCAAACAGCCTATGGCATTTCACTTCCGCATACGCTGTGTTCTATGGAAGTGACAGTATCGGTGATCCTGATCCCTCACAACACACTCACACACTCTCTCTCTATTTAGTATACTGAACAATTAGGTTAATTGGTCTAATCAATGTGCAATCTGCCACTAGTGCTGCTGGTTCCTGTCTACCTTCCACACTAGCAGCGAGGACAGGAACCGCCACCGGTGTTCTGGGGATAATTAGCAATTTCAAGAGTGTTTTGCTCGCAGTGGGGGGTCATTTGGTAGCTACTTGAGAACACATCGCGTTGTCAGCTGTCTGCACTTACTCCTTGATTCAATTTGGATTAGGGACCCACATTCCACCATCTCTCACAGCTATTTTCGAGCCTACGTGGGCAGCGGGTGTTGTCAGCATTTATCATTTAACGTCCAGGCTTCCGGCTATGTTAGCGCTAAAACGGAAAATTCCGAGCGGTGCTTTTGACCACTGCACAGCAGAGCTGCAGATTATTCATCAGTAATTTATTTGTCATTAGGAATTTCTCAGTTTTTCTTTTCTTATGTGGCTTCTTACTAATATATTTTTAAACCACAAAATATGTAAAATGTCACCGTTGTTTCAATTCTTTTTATGTGCGACATCTGATATGCCCTTTGCATTGGAGGTATTATTTTTTGCAGGACTTACAATTGATCAGCGTATAACGTAGCCTCACGTTTGGCATGCTAAATGACTAAGAAAAAAAAGTCACTGTCTGTGTTTGGTTTCAGGCTGTAATCTTCAGACATATTTGGTGCATGGTGGATTTGCTGCAGGCCTCTGTTGAAATAGTGCGTCGGTTGCTCGATGGTTCAGCCGTCCAGTGAGGGACAATCCTCCAGCTTTGGCTGTAATAAAGGATGAGGGTTATTGCACCTGCACAGGAGCTTTCCACAGCCAACCTCTCCGCCAGGCCTTGGCCAAATAAGAGAACTGCTGTAGCTTCTCCTTGTGGCTGGAGAGGTATCTTTTTATGTGATGTACTCAGGAAACAGACTTGCGTCTTATATACAGTGGAACATGACTATTTAGACTGACTAATTGAATATTGAGATGTTGATTTCATTGCTAACAGTTTGTTTTGGAGCAGCGGCATTTCTCCTCACTGTTAATTTCATGAATACAGTAGTGTGCACTTTTTGAACGTTCCTTCGTTCACTCTCTGCCTTATGGGGTTCTGAGGCAACAATATTATTTATCCTTGAATAATTTAAACAGTTGATTTATCCCCCCAGAACTCACTAGCGGAGTCATCAAATGTGCGAAATAAACTTTTTGTTATGATTATGAGCGTGTATTTTACTCAGAGACAAGACCGCGACTAGTTCTAGTCTGCCAGTTTGTACATAATCTTCTGTCTGTAGCTTTTTTTTTCGTAGCTCTTCATGATAAGTGCACACTCTTAACATTTATGATGTTTTTGGTACTTGATTTGCGAGCACATCAAATATGTCTTTATTGAGTGTTTTTTTTTTATTATTCAGGACTGAGCCTCAGCGAAGGCCTGCTCTCATCATTTCATTTTATTTATTTTTTTTACATATTTTATAAATGAAGAATTAGGGTTAGCCTGCCTAATCCCTGATCCTTCATTTAAAACCAGTTCACTTCAAGTGAAAATGGCTCACTTTGTTGGACGGAGGAGGAGACAGAATATTTTTTACAAGTAATCAAAGAGAAAAATATAACAAACAAACGTAAACATGTAAAAACAAATTTTAAGGCTTATGCGCTGCACACCATTCGATGGAAACATCTGCAAATCGCAATTGTACTCACGAAATTTGAGAAATATCACTTTTTATTTTGCAACAAACTGTAATGGAAACGCAGCTATCGGCATACTGTTTCAATTGTGGACTTTTTAAAAAGCGTTACCACTTTCTTCCTTCCCCCTACGCACACACAGCCACACACTTGGTTGGTGATATTTTAATGAGATTGACAGCTGGTGATTCCATCCCACATTATCTGTCCATCCATCCATTTTCCCTCACGCCTTTGCCAGCTGTCTGAGGGCGAGGGCGGGGTCGTCCAAGTCACCAGTTCATCACACTCTCTCCGGGAAAATGACTCGCTGCTATTTACGGTTCCATGATATTTCTTACAGTGATTCCTCAAGGTAGAAAATCCTTTCAAAGGTATAACATGATTGAATAATGGGGAGCCGGAATTATGACTTTAATGTTCCCTGTTGGAATTATACAAAAGGCTCTCCTTGGCGTTTACCAACCGAGGGCTCTTTGCAGCTTCAGCCTTGACATACTCCCGAGTCTGCAGCAGGATTCCTCCTTTTTTACGCCTATATGCTGTGTAGAGAATTCTGCATTTGTGTTTCCGTGGTGACGGAGCCGTGAACTCTCGTGCTGCGCCCTCTCTCATGAAAGGCGTAACGGGCTTAACTCCCCTGTGATCGCAGGCGGTTCAAGGCAGCGGCGAAAGCGAGCAGACAGTCGGATGTTTGCTTGTGTGTTGTGCATCATGTATTGTATAATGTCTGTGTTGTCAGCACGTCTCAGAGAGTCAGTCACAGGAGCAGATGACATCGGCGTCTGGCTGCAAGCCAATTTTGTGTGTTAGTTCAACAGGCTCGTCAAGGGCCGGAAAAGTACCAGAGCAAAACAAAGTGAACGCAAATAATTTCCGCCAACAAATATCGTCTGGATTTATGGCTCCAAGAACATTGAAAATATAATTTATTTGGTTTTGCGGCTACATTGTTTTGACACTGGGTTTAAAAGTACATTGTGAGACTGTTGACAGGAGTGTATTATTAATGGACACGCTTGATTACAATATTTCCGAACACATCCAGAACTCTGTTGCTTATGTTGGAGACGGTTTGGCGTCTCATTTTTGTCTGAGAAATTCTACACGAGTGCAGGAATGTAATGAAGTTTCTGTTCGGTCTTATCAGAGAATTACAGCGTCAGTATTAGGTGATGATGTTCACTCACAAATTAATGCGGTTCTGGGATGCTCGCAGAAAAAAGGCTGATTTGTGAACAAACTGGGTCTCTTGTCGCCGTTATTGGGACGCTTGTCCGGGGTTTAAATTGCAATTATAGCACAGCCGCACGCAGATGAAGTGGCGGGTAAATGCTTTGAAACGTGTTTATTAATGTATTCTCGTTACACCGACATACACATGCGATGTAACGTTAAACAGGCGCGATAATCGCGGCACATTTTCTGCACGCAAGACTCCACATTTTACGTTGTTTTAGTAACAACATAGAAAATTCCAAAATCATTCAAGAATTCAAGGGAACTTGTCATACCATTTTGCAACAGCACAAAATTAGGACTCCCGGAGTAAGAGAAACTAAAAATAAGAACCAAGTGCAGAAATGTTTAACAGGAATATAAAACATGTATAAAATATGAACAGAAGTATAAAAGAAGAAATACAAACAGTAATAATATAAACAGGAGCATAAAATATAAACAGTGTGTATAAAGTTCAAATATTGCACTTGTGGTTAAAACATTGCACTTGTGGTTAAAGTGTGTGTTGAAATATTGCACTTGTGGAAATAATGTTGTAGTTTGGAGGAAATAGTCATGGAGAAGCTTTGTTTTCTTCCTGTATTTAATATATTGACCAAACCTGAGTAAAGGTCCCATTTTATATATAATAATGACTTTACCACTGTTTCATCTGTAGCAGTAATCTGTGTCTTTCAGTAGAAGCAAAGCACCGCTCCAAGCTCAAACCTGAATTTTTTGTAGCACGCTCCTAACAGAAGGCTAAATATGCCGTTTTCAGGAGAGCCGCTTTCCTCCACTGGTGTAAATTAAAGACGTGAAAATGGTTATAATGCGGAGCTTTTAAATGTCCTCTTCAAGAGAAGAAGCTTCGCTATTTTACCTGCCGGGCACCAGTGATTACCTGGCGCTGTTAGCGGGAGACTGGTTACAGTTCGTAAAGTTGCGATTGCCACAATTAGAAAGTGCGTTCATCCCGTTGTTAGCGTTGCTATTTGCGTTAATAGTTCTAAAAAGGAATTTGTCCATTGAGGCAGTTGGCTTAGCAAACAGGGAAACAAGATATCGTAGCCCGGGGCTAAAGGCTGTAAAAGTAGCTGATTATTTTCTCGGCGATAACGTTCAGGACTTTAGAAAGCAGGAGGATCTGAGCGAAGCTGTGAGACGAGAGGGAAAAAGTGCGCAAAGGAGTCGAAAACTTCTAGTGCCTGTGCAGCAGTGCATTGTGTTGAAACATAAAGGGAAGTGTACATTTTTGACAAAAGGTGTTGTGTGTGCACAGACAGTCCCACTTTTTGGCTTCTTTCCAGTGTCATTGAAGGGAAGGTAAACGGAAGACACTGTTCAGATACTTCAGATGAATATTTTCTGTGGAACCGTTGTTCGTCATACTTTGACCCGAAACATTTTGTACATCTCGTGAATGAATGGACTCGACTCTCTTGGCACGTTTCTGTTTTTTTTTTTTTTTTGTCCCTTGATTTTCTTTCGCCTGCAGTTTTATCTTCTACTTCATCATCTCTTAATTAGTTTAGAAGCGAATCTCAGCTGCAAAAACAGCCTCTTTGAGCGTCAGTTTTGCCCATTTGTCTCTCTTTTACTTTACCTTCGATGCAGTTTTCTGTCTGTTTCCTCTCCTTTGAGGTCACGATGCATGTTCAGCTGTAAGTTAGGCAAACAAAACAAACAGAAAAAAAAAAAAAAATATATATATAAGAACTCTTCATAAGTACCAGTTCAATTTTCAGGCTCTGTGAAAACAGAAATAAGCGTCATTACTTAGAAGCGTAAACAAAGGCTGCGCTTGAAAGGAGGCAGGCGTGTCGCCCTCATCGCCGTCCTCTCTCCCTCTTTGTTGTCTCTCTCTCTCTCTCAATTACTCCCACCAGCTCCATATCATAAATACATATTACTGAAGTTAACTGAGTGAGTTTGTTCCTTCACTTTGTCATGACCTCCAATTTGCGCCGAGCCAACGCTGAGAGGAAACCGCCGGCTCATTTCAAACACAAATTTATGAATTTGCAACATTATGTCGTTCAGTATTTTTTATTTATTTATTTATTTTTTTTATTAGGAATACAGATCTTCATTATGCGCCGCACTAAGTATCAGTAACCCCCAAAAATTGTTTGGGCTTGCCTGCTCACAGCATTTGAATAATGGTAGGTCATGCAAATTCCCCGAAAGACCCCACCCAAAGAAAAACTAACAAATAAAAAGAAGAAAAAAAAGAAAAGAAGAATGGAAAGCCCTCAACTTTTCCAACTGCCTCCGGCTGAAGATTCTAATCCCAAACCAACGGGTCCCTTTCTGCTCACTGGGTCAATACAAATGACTTTAATACTCAAAACGTTGTTGTTTCAAATGATTGTTTAAAAGACGAGATAAATCTTTGACTTATGACCCATTACTGTCAGAGAATTGGCCCATGCGTTCTGTGTTATTGACAGTAAGGGCCCAGAGAACAACTAATGCTAATGATATAATCTGGCGTGTGACCACCCCCCGCCCCCAAACCTCCACCCCTACCCCCACCTCTCCTCTCGCTGTCTCCTCCCGCGGCTCAGACAAACAGGCTCATCTGTAGTGGATCATTTGCCGTCTCCCGATACGCCGAGGTTTATAGCCAATTATCTCCCGCGATCCATTATCGATTAAAGTGTTATCTTACTTGCATTGCTTAATCTTTTGGCGCAGGAACACAGCGGCTCGTTGGGGGGGCCCGAGATACAAAGTGCTTAGCAGTAGGAACACTTGTTAAGATGGATGGGTGCTCATTTGCCTGGAGATGGGCGCATTTTACATTCAGACTCATTTTGACTGTATTCACTATCACGCAGGCGGGGGGTGGGCTTTTGTACTGCGGCTCTCCGGTGTTTGAAGAGAGAAAAAAAAATTAAGAAGGCTACGGCAGTTTATTCATCGTAGTGAGTGTTAAAACCCTTGATATTCTTCGGGAACGCCGCTCCCCCTCCCCCCATTTTTTCCATTTAATACCATTTTGGAATGTATTTTCAAAACGTATAATGAGCCGCCAAAACATGAAAGGATTTTCCTTGATATTGTGTTGCTAACCCTCATATTTGTATGTGTCTTTATTCAGTTGGGTTAATAACTTTGGACATGAGGGTCTCGGTCTCCTCCTGGATGCTCTGGAGAAGCTCCTGGACAAGAAACAGTAAGTGTTCACCTTAAATATCTTTCATTTCTTTTATCATTCTGGATTGTGCGGTGATGGAATTCTTTCTCTTTTAATTTGCAGGCAAGAGAGTATTGACAAAAGGAACCAGCACAAACTTATTCAGTGCTTGAAAGCGTTCATGAACAACAAGGTTTGTATGAGTTGACATTAAAAAAAAGGAAATCGATACGGGAGTTTGTGAATATTTTAAAGAAAAGAAAAAAAAAAAGGTCATTGAAGCTCCTAAATTGAACTTGAATGGAAGCCGAAGTTTTAATGAGGCTAATTGCACTTGCTTGAGCTTGCGGGGAGAACAACAGAGAGGAGGACGGCGGCCAGCTTTTTGTCCGCATCTATATTAGACATCCAATACTTCCAGTAATAGGCTACCTGGCCAGGTCTCAGGCGTTGACAGGCCAGGATAATGAGACAGTAAAGGGAGGCTAATTATACCAGTTCAAGTGCACTGTTTCACATTGCAGAATTATTCTTTTTTTGGGCGTGTCTGTCTCATTTCTCAGAAGTGCCACACAACTGGAGGATAAATGATGAACTACCGATGCCGCCTCTACTTTGAGTTAATGTCGGCGCGCGGTCATCACCGTTCTTTTCAAGATGTCGGTGGACTAAAAGTCGAGAAGTCCCCATAGTGCTGCCCTCAGTCTAATTAATTTATCAGCTCTTGCATTTTTCTCGTGGCCTCTTAGTTCCCTACAAAAGAAAATTGGAGCTAATGATAATTTATGTATGTCGGAGCTTTTTGTAGAATTCTTTCTTTTCTTTTTCTACATGACTGCGAATGCTTTCATTAATGGAAACCGGACGGACTTTGTCTCCATCCTGCCTCATCCTTTCATGACTCACAGTATGGACTGCAACGGATCCTGGGAGACGAGCGCAGCCTGTTGCTGTTGGCACGAGCCATTGACCCCAAACAGACCCACATGATGACGGAGACGGTCAAAATTCTCTCAGCCTTCTGTATCATTGGAGAGGAAAATATGTGAGTGTTTATTTTATTTTTTATTTAAATTATTCCCTCGTGTCTTGATCCTCGACTACAAACACGCTCAACTCAGAAAACTGAAAAAAAAAAAAAAAAAAAATAGTAAATACACTGACGTGAGTAAGAAGTTAGAATTAATGCAGATGATTCTGAAATATTGTCCTACATTGAGAGAGAAACAAAAAAACACTGCCCACTGTTACATTTCCGTAATGGTAACATTCATGTGTCACGCAGGCTTCAGTTTGTCAGCGTCAAAACCTGCCGCTTGAACTGGTCATATTTTTCCGAACAAAAAAATTGCCCCCAAAATGACTTTGGAGCCCTTCACCAATACAGAACCAATTTCAAAGAAATTGTTTTCCTAGAACACTCGTGGGAAAAAATAGGGTTCAGGTTCAAGTTACCAAAGTTACCTTTGAGGCTGTGTTTTCTCTCATCGGTTGGAAATAGTAAGTTTTTCACTGTTGCGTGTGGACGCGTTTCCCTGCCGCCTCCTGTAATCCACAGCAAAACATCATTTCAAAATCCTGATTGATGGGAGGGGAGGAGGAGGGAAAAAAAAGCAACAACAAACAACATGATGATCACAGCGATATTGTCGTTCTCTGCTATTTTTATATACTCTGTAATGTCTCAGAAACAGTGAGGGGGGGGAGGAAGTGGGCGGCTGCCTCTCTGTACGCAGCCATCCCGCTGTTTCTTCCGCGGTTTGCAGTAATTTGAGGGACCCGGAGCCAGACTCAGGCACATGCAGGCGCTACTGAGGGACTTATTGTGAAAGTATGGTTTAATAAAACAGTAAGGTTTAGTCTTGGAGGTGGTGGTGGTGTTGGGGGGGAGGCTGGACTGAGTGAAGACCACCGGAGGAGCGTCAGGAAGACTGAAGCCCGGGGCGTCAGCAGGCGGATGAAGGCAGAGCAGGCGCAGCAGAGAGAAATGTTTACCGAGCTTTCTACACCAAAGATACCAGGTCTGATCGCAGCCTTTCTCAACTCTGCTCGCAGCTCCAGCAGGTGTGCTGCGGGGCATTTCGCGAGCGCCCCGGCAAGCTGCGCTGCACTCCGCCAAACAGAGAATACGCACCCACGGCCCTGTTTTTTTGACAGTAGCCGTGTCGGGCTTGCACACGACAGAACGTGTCGGGAAACGTGAAAAGAAATCAAAGAAAATCCAGTCAATTTAAAAAAAAAAAATTCCCGTGCACGGTATAACCCGACGCGCCTCGGCTTGCTTTTGCGCGGCAGGAGGAGAAACTATTGGAAAACACGAGAAAATGCAAGCAATAATGGGAAGAAGAGGAAGTAGTTGAGCGCTGCCCCTGCACCTGCTACACATTCAGGCCGCATGAGTTTGCGTGTGGCAGGAGAAAATACTGTTGGATGGAAAGAGGTGGTTGAATGTGCATGTAAATTTAATGGGTTAGGGAGATCATACCAACATAACATAGAACACAGAATAGTCTGGGCGAGTGGGAGAACAAGAAGAAGAAGAAAAGAGAAGAGGAGGCAGGGCAAAGAAGAAATGCTTTTGTTCTGTGCACAGGGCGGACAGACAGACAGACAGAAAGATTACGTGCATTGATGTTTGCAGGCGCCTAAGCAAGTAAAGTGACAACGTCGGTCTACGACACAGACATCTTATTAGATGCGGCGGCCAGATGATGCACTTTTGTTCCCTTTAATATTGAGCTGCTCAGTTTAGCCTGTCGTGCACGCGCATCTTGGCAGACAGCCTATAAATTAGGATCAGCCCAGTGGGTTTTATTGTTTCCCGCTGGGCTCCGCCAGAGTAACAGCGACACTTTGGAGTCAGTCACGAGACGGTGGAAACAAACAAAGCCACAAATTCTGCCCGAGAAGCTGAGTTCAGCAGTGTGTCCAAAGCCGAGCTCCTGATTTTTTTTTTTTTTTTTTTTTTTTCTTATCTCCCTGGGGGGAAAGAAACGGAAAAACAAAAGAAAAAAAACAATCTCTAAACGCGTCTTCTTGCCGGTAGGGCTGTTATGGAGCATGTCACTATGAATATAGCAGAATTTTAAGAACAAATAAAAAAACGGTGTGTCACACTTATGGAGTTAAATACATTCTCTGTTAGCTTCACCAGCTGCATCAGTTTAATCGCCTAATTGGAGCGGCTGCATGTTTTATTTATTTAGGAAAAGAACAAACTCAGGAGTGGAGAACTGGACTGCGGTCTTATGTCACCAATGGTCTATTTTTTGTCAATATGCCCCCTTTAATAATATTATGATTGGACAGCATTGCAATAGCATTGCTTTTTTCCAGATGAATCTTTCGGTGTTGAGTGTTTGATCATTAGTTGGTTGTTAAAATATTTTGACAGAAGAGCGAATGGAGTGACCCGGAAATCAGAGGCAGCGAACAACAACGTGTTTTTGTTCCTTTTTTTAATGGCTTCTTTCATTGTGAAAGTCATTTCATTTGCATTCTGGATTACAACAACTGCAACGTCACAAACACACACGTGCACCTTCATTAAAATGAGCAGCAATTTAAAAAGGAACAGAAAGACGATCCCATCATCACTCGCGTCGCTTCCCTTTCTCACTCTTTTTTTTTCCCCCCCTCGCTCCAAACATGGGTTCAAATAAACATGGGAGTTTCTTCCATAATCACAGCCCTTCCTTAAAATGTACATTTAGCGTGAGATGTGATAAACGAAAGGAGCTGAGGTGTCACTTCCTTGATCAGAAGCTTCTCTGCCAGCCGCTGCCGCTGCCGCCGCCGCCGCCGCGCTGGCTCGTGTTCAACACCCACTTGGGCTGACAGCATCAAAAGGAGAACAGGACAAGTTAAGCAGATCTATCTCGCCTGTTTTGAACTGGCTTTAAAGCCACTCGGTATGCGGCTCCCCGCGCTTGTCTGCCACTTTGTAACCCCCATCACAGAGCCCGGCCGTCCTATTTATCCCAGCGCCGGGCTTCTGCCGCACATGCAGTCAGTCCACGTAATCTCCTCCCTCACTTAAAAGAAAGAAAAAAAAAAAAAACCCTGGTGCAATTTCATCGTTTTCCTTTTTTCCTTTTTAAATTTTTTAAAAATGAGACACGCGAGGTGCGTTGAAGTCAGCCGATCTCAACTGTGGCTGGCATTCAAAAAAAAATAAATGAAAAACAAATCCCCAAACTGGTGATTTCTAATTTGATTGTCAGAACGGTGAAGAGGAAACTTGTCCTTCAAGCCAAGAGCTCCTTTTTTAATCCATCGGGGTAAAAGGGTTGAGGACTCCAGAGTCCCCCTCTTCGCTTATAATAGATGAGGAGAGGGAGAAAGAAAAGCGGTTGTAGCCTTGACGAGTCTACCTGTTCGGAATATTTTCTATTAATCTCGCAACTCACTTTTAATGTCGGAAGTCGTGAGACACGGGTTTGCTTGCTGTTGCAGCTTCACAGGCGCCTTTTTTTGTGCGAACTTCTTTGAGCGCCCCGCCAGTGCCCTGATTAATGTGGCTTCTCGGTCGGTCCGGAGCTCTCCCGCAGAAGACGCTCGCCATCCTCCTCGGCACCTTTGCCTCGACAACCGAGCCGCATTTGCATCCCCGGTCCCGTCTTTGTCAGGCGTCACCTTGGCAACAATGGAACAAACTGCGAGCAAAATAAATTGAAAGCGGCGAAACACTGGCCGGAGTGACCGCAGCCTGGCCGAGCAAATATCTCCAGCGACACACGGGGGGAGGGAGATAAGATACGGGGTGTTTGAGCTGAAAAATTGTGAGTAAATGTCCTGTCAGCACGGTGATAAAAGTGTTGACTTCTGTGTTGTGCCTGCTCTCTGTCTTCACACCCCCCCCCAACACCCTCCCCTACCAGCTTGGATAAGATTTTAGCTGCCATGACGATCGCCGCCGAGCGGAACAACAAGGAGAGATTTGCCTCGATAGTGGAGGGCCTGGAGAACCACGAAGCCCAGCAGCTCCAGGTTTGGACTCACACAGGAGAGACAAGCTGCCGACCTTCCTGTCCTAACGCTCATCACGCATGCAGTCCCCCGTACCCCACCCCCTTTGGAAAGGCTGCTTCCTGTAGAACATCCACAGGAGACCCTGAAAAACCTTGACACCCCCCCCCCCCCCCTTAAATATTTTGTTGTTTGTGTTTACATTAATTCTACAAAAAGACAGTGCAGTACACTGAATCAAGATGGGTTCTTCACATCACTCACAGGCAACTGTGTGCTTATCCAGATTGCTGCAACACAACCTCAGGCTTCAGGACTGAATCTTGCTTCTTTTATTTGCGTGCTTCTGCAGAACTGCAGTCATGTTTGCGACTGCAGGCCAGCAAAACAGCTTTTGCGACACAATTGTGCAAGCGCAGACTGCTGCTGTACAAAAATGTCACTTTTCTAAATGTGCTACTCAAATTTACACAGAATTCCTCAAACACCAGGCTAATGTCAGCTTGTCAAACACATGGTTTCACCTTGATATAAATGGTCGGGCTAATAAAATACACTCTCGCCCCCACTTTCTTTTGTCACCAATAAATGAAAATGGCCCACATAAAAGAAACAGAACAAGATGTTTTGTTTTTGTCACTTTCTGTCTTTCCCCCCACATTAGTTCTTAGATTTGCTTCTCTTACTTTTACTACCTTTCTCATTTTTTTTTTTTCCCCACAAGCACCTCGCCTCACTTCTCTATACCGCTACCTTCCTCTCAGCGTCTCTGGGGGCTCATGGAAAGGCAGCTAAAGCACCACACCTCTCTTAATTTTCAGCACTCTTCTTCAGCTGAAAAAAAAAACAACAACAAAAAAAAAAAACTTTTGCTGCAGCAATAAAAAATACCACATAAAAGGTGTGTTTTGTGAAAGGCAGACCAGGAAATTACTTCAAGAATAACCCTTTTTAACTGCAGGGCTGGTGGAGCCATGAAGCAAACTGATGAGGCGAGTGGTGGAAGGGGAAGTAGATATTCTTTTATTAGGACACTAGTGTTTTTCCTTTAAATTTTGCCATTAATGGAATGAAGCTCCCCTAATTGTGAAGTAAATTGAAATGCTTTGCTGATTCAGGGCATTTAAGGAAATTAATCGGCTTATCATGAACCTGAGATAGGCTTGTGCAAGTAGACTTTACCAAAGTGATTAAAATGTGCTTCGCTGTAGTTGGGCTGAGGATGGAGAGGGTGAAAAAAGAGGAAAGGAAAACTGCATTTCAACTTTGAAAGCATCCTAGCGGAGCTACTTTTAATGACAATGTTCGGCACCACCCCGTGGCGCCTCTGAAGCCCACCAAACCCGGTGCCGGTAATGCCCTCATCCTCAGCGAGACAACTTCCCGCTCCATAGAAAATAACCGAGGTATGTTTGAGCTGCTTGATGTAAGTATCAATCTGTATGCAGGAGAAGAGAAAGAATATTTCATGAGCTCCACGGCTCTCTTCACTCGTATAAATTCTGTGAAGATTTGGCGGGGGTTCTTTTATGTATCTGGCCCCTGGTGGATACAGTAAAATGTCGGGTTTCAATGCACAGATTTTGCTCCGGGGCCCGCTGGCTTTTTTTTTTTTTTGTCTTTTTTTTTTTTTTTTTGTGCAACACAGATGAGTCCACAGTGTTTCTGGTGCCTGCCACTAATGCCACGTGCTTGGATGCGGCACATCCTTTAATGCGACAAGCTTTCCTCGGGGAGTGCACGGCATCATATTTTTCAGATGCGTTCCAGAGTAAACCCCTGCCCGCCTTCCCTGCTCCACCAAGTACTTCTTGTTTTTCACTCTTGAAGCAACTTTTTGGTAAGATGAGGACAACCAACGAGGTCAAATTCTTGTCGCTTTCACCCGAGTGTGAGCTGTAACAACATATCGTCGACATAACATATTAAGAAATAGCATAGCATCGCGATGGTGACGATGATATGATCAAAACATTCTAATAGAAAAACAAAAAACAAAAACATGAACTGTCTTTGCTGCTGGTCACTTGTCACGATGGAACGGCATCCAGCTGGAATGAAACCCTGCTTTGCAGTGGTAATGAGGGCACTAAAAAGTCCTGCCACGCAGACATATTTGCTGGCAAAAACTATTTAAAGCACTTAAATGAGAGCAATAAAATTTCTGAAACCAATTTAAAATCCCGGATGGGGGTCCTTGTACCTTGCAGGGCCGGTAAATGAGTCAGTGTGTCGGTGAGTCGTGACTCAGACTTGGCTGCTGTGCGTTAAAAGCCTAAAGTAAATGCAGTCTGACTTTCCCTTTTTAAATATCTGAGGTGATGAAACAAATATGGTATTATTCCAGAGCGGACAGTGTTTTTGAACATCGCCAAAGGTTTGCAAAATATCCTTGTCTTCAAACTCCAAGGGCTCAGTATTTACGGGGCGTCCTTTAAAGCGAGAACCCACACTTGTGATGAAGTGATAAAGTGCACTCTTGAATGGAGACAAAGCAGCCAAGGATACCTCCCTGAATTAGAACTACTGCGGCGCCAATTAATAACACATACGGGCCGGCAGCGCAGGGTCAATGTTTCAGCAGGCAGAGCCGCGCGCCGGCCATGGGAATCCTTCAGCCCGCAATCGATTGTCCGTCCCAGGAAAACCGTCTTATCCATTTCCTACTCCCCTGAAACACCTTAGCGCTCATTATAATTCATCAGCAATTTCCACCCCGGCTCCCTCCCCCTTTCAAACACACACACACACACACACACACACACACACGCAGACATGCCCACGCACACTCGGAGGCAATTTCTCCTTGCCATTAAATCCATCAATAATGCACGTCTTGTCAATAGACACAGCAGACCTGCTCGTTGCAGCGTTTCGCCGCCTTCACCTGGGAAATCGGCGTCCCCTCCGAAAGCTGAGCAGCATTCACCTCACATCGCGGAGTGTTTAAATGATGGTCCCTCCCTCAAAAATAAATAAACACATAAATAAATAAAAACACTTATGTTCCAGAGAAGGACGGTCATTTTTTTTGCAGTGAACTAACAGCTTTTTCATTGATGGATTTTTTTTTTTTTTTTTTTGCCAAGGAAATGTCTTCCTTGTTTTTAATCTTTGACACTTCTCTCCATCCGTCTCCTTTTTCTCCTCCTTTCTCCTTTTGTCCTTCCGCTCGTCTCCGCCGCAGGTTGCCTGCATGCAGCTGATCAATGCGCTGGTCACCTCCCCTGACGACCTGGACTTCCGGATACACCTGCGCAACGAGTTCCTAAGATGTGGACTCAAGAAGATCCTGCCAGTGAGTCACTGAACAAATCGGACCTAATCAGCTTCCTGGTTCCAGCCCTTAACAAAGTCATGCGGCAAATGACTTTCTTGTCCTTAAATCAAGCACGCTAGAACAGCAGCGAGGGAATGAGTTGCGTTTTTCTCGTCTAAGTCACATATGTCCAGCTTTTCATCTGCCATCCACACTACAGCCGGGCAGTTTTGCATGAATCATTATCGCAGAGAGAAACTCTTATTGATTTTGTCTGGAGGCAAAAAAAAAAAAAATCGGTTTCAGGTTCCTGCCAAGACTGATGCTTTGCTCCGGCTTCCACATGTTTGGAAAGGAGTTTGTGACATAAGGTGTTGGTCTAAGAGGGCGGAACCAGCGCTTGGCTGGATTTTTATTTTGTTACATTATCCTGTAAGAGGGAGATCTATGACATCATGAAGGGCTGATTTATTTTATTTTTTTTTAGTACAAAGAGAGAAGTAGAGCAAGCAAGAGAAATCCAATTGTGGAAACCTCACGGTCGGTCTGCAGACTCGTTGGTATTAAAAAAAAAAATGTTTAAATGTCGTTGATGGGATTTTTGGCAAAACCTGAGACCTTCGAGCTTTTCAAGGATCTTTTCAAGATCAGAACCTGAAATAGTTTAGGAAAAAAAAGGCTTTGGTGGAAAAAGTTTGACTAGTTGCTGGGTGGCGGCCGGTGCTCGTCCGTCGTTAAATAGGCCGTCCTGGCATCAGTCTCAGCCGCCAGGAACACGGGTGGCGATGGCAGCCCGAACGGCGGCTCATCAGTCAAGCTCTCATTTGGAGCGAGCGGGGTGAACGTGTCACCGTGCCAGTTGTTAATAAGTCATCCCAGCTGCTCCTGTTGATTATTACTGTCATTACTTTAATTATCTTCAATTCGGCCCCCCGTTACGAAGCGGTCTCGGCGCGCACTCATTTATGAACGCCACGTTCCGCGCTTTTAATGCCGACGCTCCGACTGACACTCGTTTGTCTAATTATGAGTTATGCCCCGGGAGTCGCTGTGACTGCTGGCAGAGAGGGAGCGAACTCGGTGGAAGGGAAAAAGGCGATGAAGAAAGAATGAAGGATTTGTTGTCGTTCTTATAGTCCTTGACTTTCGCGTTTGGCCGCCCTCCTTTTTCCCCCCACCTCAACTTTTTTTTTTTTTTTTCCTTTTTTTTGTGTCACCGGGCACCTCCCTCTGTAGCCGAATCGCTCAAGACAGATGGTGCGGCCAAAAAACAGCACAAGGTGATTGATATGCGCAGAAATTAGGTTACATTTGGCCCCGTCTCTGTCGGTAAACTCCGCTGCCGGTGATTCATGGAGAAGCCGTAAAAGAGCAGCGCTCTTGCCCCCGTTGGCTGGAACAGGTGTGCAGGAATCAGTGCTAGATCACTCTGGAATAGTAAGAAGGTTCTAAAATTCCCATTTTGCACTCTAAGTGGAACAGCCAGGCCGTCGTTGAAAACCTAAAAATTGCACTGGAGTGGATCAGCGGCTAATCAGCTCCTTGCAAAGAGCAGCTGTTGGCCGCACTCTGCATCAGGAGATGGTCTTCTGCATGTCCTCGTTTCTAATTCATCCGCCTGCCGGCGTCCCTCCCTCCGCAGGAGCTCAAAGAGACGGAGGAGTTGGACATCCAGCTGAAGGTGTTCAACGAGAACAAGGAAGAGGACTCCATCGAGCTCTCTCACCGCCTGGAAGACATCCGCGCCGAGATGGAATATCCTTTTGCCATGATACGCACTTTATTAGCTCTTAGTGCTCAGAGAGATGAGCCTGGTATTATGGTAAAGTGGTACATTGTGGTTTACAGGCCGGATTCATTCGAAGAGGCTTTTAGGAGTTTGCATATTCTCGCTTCCTCTTCAGCCTTTGTTCAGTTTCTGTCTCTGCCCCTCGTGGTGTGTTGTCTGTTGTCAGTGTCGGGCTAAAATTGCACTGTGTGCGACTGAAGAGGAGGAGATGAAACAAAATAAGTCAAGGCTGGACTTCTCTCATGTCTGGGGAGTTCATTGGCAGGTCTGGAGGACAGCAGTCAGTAGAGTTTCGCCCGCTTTTCATGAAGTAATACTTTTGGTGAGCAAAGTGTTCCTGTGGTCAAGTGTCATTTCCCGCCGGATTATAATTAGAAAGAAAACTTCACCCGTTCTGTCAAACTCCGAAAAACCCCTTGAATTCCAAAAAAGTTGATTCCGTCGGAGTAATTAAACCCAGACTTGGCAACTTGCTGGAGCATCCGCGAGACGAGGCCCTTTAATAATTCACAAATCTTCTCTGAGGCGACGTTTGAATGGCTGACACTGTGACAAACCTGACGCTGACATTGTTATGCAGATGTTCATCCTCACAACCTTTTTCTTTCTTTTCTTTTTTTTTTTCCGTCGCCACCAAATCCCAGACTTCCAGTACTGGCACAATGTGCCGCTGTGAGTGACAGTTTCTGTTGACACATGCAGGTGAGACAAGAAAGGTGGCGTGTGAGAGTAGGAGTGTGTGGCGAGACAGATAGAGAGAGAGAGGGAGAGAGAGAGGGAGGGAGCGGGGAGGGGAAAAAAAGTGTACCTGGATTAATGATGTGCTTGAGCAGGTTCACAAATGAGAAGGCCCAATGTTTGTTTCCAAGGACAATGGCGTATTGATCGGCCAGCACTGAGCACAATTCAAATGCCCCGGCCACCCTTTTGTCCCCCTGCTGGCTCTGCACGCACGCACACACACACACACACACACACACACACACACACACACACACTCACACGCACGCACCTGCACACGCACACATGCACACATACATGGCTGATATCATGCAGGTAGGGAGCTCTCTTACTACCTGAGCATATGTGTCTTGTTTCTCTCAGCAGGCTCATGAATATTAACCTGAGGGGAGGCTCATCTCCTCTGTGTCCAGCGCAGAGTCCAGGTGCCAAGGAGGTGACTCCGCGCCACTGATGAATATTAATGAGCTGTGGAACAGTGATTGATTGACCCCCAGCCACTGACTGGCCCACGTCACAGTTGACTGCCGCTCATGTTTATTCATTATTTGGAGAGAGAGGGAGGAGCAAAGTAGAGTGGAGAGAGAGAGAGAGAGAGAGAGAGAGAGGCGGCGCACAGATGAGGGGTGTAATCAAACGGCTTGGCGTTCTACATTAGGTTTACGTCTGCGGCTTAGTGATAGATGAAGCTAGTTGGACACTTTCCCAGTCTGAGCCGCCGCTTGTGTCCCGTCAAAACGCCGCTGTGTCGAGGCTATAATTGAATCTCGGAGGATTGGTAATTCTCCCTGGCTTCATATTCCCCTAATACAAGGGAGGGGAAATGATACTGTGGGGGAGTCCCTAATCCCACCCACTCCTCTCTTTCCCTCCAAAAAAAAAAAAAGATATGGAATTGGGAGTTTAATTACAGACATTGTTGAAATTAATAGGAAATGTGTCAAAAAGCATTTGAAGGAAATGATCTCTTTCCAGCCGCTGAGGCAGCCAGAGATTCTTGTGCGGATGATTGTAAGAGGGAAGACCCCCCCCCCCCCCAAAAAAAAAAAAAAAAAAATCAGTCAAATGGTGTTTTTTCAGCAAGGGAAATTAGTGAAGAGTCATCTTTCATTAGCTGCTGACAAAACATGAAAAATCATATTCGGGGGGACTCATATTGCAGTGATGTAATCTTGGTATGAACCTCTGATGAGGTGAACGTTAGACCCCTCCTACCCCGCCCCCACCCACGTACCCTCTCCTCCTCCACCTCCTCCTCCTCCTTTATATTTGGGGGAGTATAGCAGGAGGTTTGTGGCATTTTACAAAAGTTGCTTTGACTTTAATTATGCATGAATCCCGAAGCTCAGTCGGCAGAAAGAAAAGAGAAAGAAAAAAATCCCTTTTCCCTGCTTTTTATTTATTTTTACTCTCTGCCTACCCTCCAAAGGGAGACGATGTACATCACGCGGTTCCACAAAAATCGATGATGTCACTTCCCCGTTTCCTGCCGACTGTACGCCGCGCTTTGTAAATATTCTGGCAAATGTCAGGATCGGCGCTGGTTTCTATGGTGGCGTTGAGGTTCCTTTCTCCGCTGGCTTAACAGGACGCCGTCTCTGAAGTCTTATTTATTTATTTTGTCTATTTTTGAGTTTGTATGCACATATCCAAGAGGCTAATCCCCGCCCCCCCAAACAAGATGAGTCCCCGTGGGGAAATCCTCCTTTCTCCAGCAAACAAATTACAGAGACTGCAAATCCATTAATTTCATGGCTTCTTTACTCCTTAGAGCTGCCCTTTTTGAACGCCTTCTTTTTATTTTTTTTATTTTTTTATTATTTCTTTTTTTTGGGGGGGAAGCAATGTAATTAGTTTTGTTTTAACCTTGCAAATCAACTATTAACACGGACGTTGAATGTTTCGTCGTGGAAAGGATGCCGTGAATGTCAGCTCTACTGTACGTTTCACAATTGCTTTTAGCCGTAAATGATTTCCTTTGTCTACAGACACCTGCTTTTTAAAGGAGAGGGATAGGCGTAGATAGTGTTTCTGTCAGGCCTCTGTTTTTGATGTCACAGCCATCAGCACATCCTCTCCACTCAGTGAAAGCGAGCATGGACACATAATCGATACCTTTTGAAAATTTAATAACATGAATTTTTCACTCTTGAGAGCACGTGCCATTTCCAGTGCGAGAGCACATCTCGGCCATGTGTTTTCTCTCCCCTCCTTCAGCGTTCAAAGCCGCAACTTTTGCCACATTATTAATTCCCCCCTCGTATTATTAGATGCTCAGAGTGACAGCAAAACCGGGGGGAGCGTTCCTTTCATTGCTGATATCCATCCTCATGTTGGCTGTTTACACTGTTTCAGCTCCCCCGAGACAACGTGGATAAGAGGAATCTTATCTCTGTGTGCTCTTGCACAATGATGCCTGTCGGGAGGGGTGGTGGTGGTGGTGGTGAGGGGGGGTGGGTTGGGGGGAGGTGTTGTGATTACTTTGCAATGAAACGGCGATTCATAGAAAGTGCAACGTATTGACAAGAATGCAACATCAGCCCTTTGTTGACAGGACTGGCGATGCCGTACTGTCATCCTCTGTCTCATTCGCAATGGCTTTTCCCCCTTAACTGTACTGTTGCACTGATATGAATGAGGTCTACCATCTCCTGTCCAACATGGTGAAGGACACGGCTTCAGAGACCTACTTCCTGTCAATCCTCCAGCATCTGTTGCTCATCAGGAACGACTATTATATCAGGTAATCTCCACTTGATTCTTTTGCACGCTGCTGCTTTGATCGACTTTTCCTCACAACATCTTTTTTCATTTTTTCCTGATGGGTACCAGCATGGAATTTAGTAGACTAAAAAGAAGGAGAGCTGTATTGATTGTTGAAAGTCATATTCAAACATTTTTTATTTAACTTGGCCTGCCTGCTGACTGTTTGACCACCTGTTAGCATCAGAGAAAAAGTCCATTTGCTCATGGGGGGAAAACATCAACAAAACAAAATACTTTCCTCCTTGAATATTCATTGAGGTTCTGCCTGGCATTTTCAGATCTTTCTTTCATGCTGCACTGGTATATACAGCCTTTTTTTTTTTAGTTAGCACTGGCCTTTGTGACATCACAAAGGCCTGATTTCCAGATTAGCTTGTTCAGTGTGACCTCCTGCAACAGATGTAACGGATAAACGTTTTCTATCAAGCCGTGGCATGACAGGCAAATCAGATCAGAAGACGCGGTGTGTCTTTGTTGGAGAATATCTCTATTTGTGAATATCTATATTCTATTCTATTCTATTCTAAATGGAAAACAGAAGTGACACGGGTGCAAAAGTTGCTGCGTCAGCGCGGTTTGTCTTATTGAGTTTCAGCAATATTGAGGAAACAGCCACCACTCGACATTTGACGTTTCCAGTCCATCAAAATATCCATTTGATGTAACCGCAGAAACAAATATGATGCACACAATATGTGTTTAACTTACTGAGTAGCTTAAAAGCTTGAATTTAAAGTAATAAGGTTCAGGCACAGTTACACCTAATGTTTAAATAACATGCATGTTTTTATTTTGTGGCAACTGACCGCTTGTAACCCATAATGAGATTGTTGAGTCCACGGCTGCGCTCACAGCTGCAACTCAACCTGACGGACTGAGTGAAAGACTTCAGACTTGGCTCCGGGTGTATAAACACAGGAAGTGACAACATGAAATGATATTACAGGAGATTTAATCCCCTCCTCTCTTTTTTTTGGAGAGTTACAAAGCAATTTTAAAGTGAGCTTTTTACTTTGCCTTTGAAGAACAAGGCGGTCGCTCTGCGGGCAGAACGGCAGCGGATCCTCTGAATAGAGTGGCACTGATGAATTCACTGCTGTGTCAGAGCTTTTTTGCAGAAATATGACTTTGAGAGAGCGGGAGGGAAAAAGGAGAAGACATTTTGAAGACGAACGGGGGATGAGAGGAGGAAGATGAATTTACCATAGACAAGTTGCTGCACCCTCGGAGTGATGAATAATGCATTGCTCATATATTCCAAGGAAGTGAGAAATAGAATTCACATTAACCAGCTAGTACAGCTGAGTCCACCTCAGCTGCACTGTCCGCGCACCTCTCTGTCTCTCTCTCTATCTGTCGGAAGGCAGTGAGGAGCCATCAGTAGCGAAGCGCTACCGGGAAAAGAAAAAAAACAAACAAACAACATTTTTAAAGATTTTTCTTTTCACTTTCTTGGCCCCCCCGCCGAGCATCCATCACAAATACAAGGACATGAAAGCACACAGGCATCTGCTCCAGAAAGTCAGTCCGGCCAAAACATTTTATTCTCCATACATCAAAATAGCGGCGCAGATGTCTCTGTCGCACCGACGGGAGACGTTTCCTTCCCTCAATATGCCGCTGCAGTCTTCTGAATTAAGAACCATCACGGCGGGGCTCCGCCGCGCCGAATGCCGCGCGACGCCTTCGCAGGAGCAGGCCGATGCCGGGCATCTTGGCAACGGCACCATCGCACCTCGACACGCCGCCTCTGCCGTTGCTCACGAGTCGGAGCGCGGAATCGCAGTCTAGCTGTCAACTTTCAATGTCTTAGCAAGTCGGAGCGACACTTTTACTTGTCGTTTCTGGCGCAGGAAACGGCGTGCGAACGCACAGAGGCTATCTTAAGTGCCGCCTTTCCAAAAAAAACAACCACAACAATGAAAAAAACAATTAAAGTTGATCTTCAGTGTGGGCCTTTCTGGCTGAGTTTCCAACTTCACCGGATGCAACTGAACGCATCGCGACGCGGCAGGCGACACAGATCGGAAGTCGCGAGGTTCAGGTGTCGGGTGTCAGGGGCCTCCGTTTGGTTCTGTTCTGTTAATTGGCGGAGACCCACCGCTGCACATAGCTGTCAGCTTCTGACACGGCGCCAGATTTGGTGTGAATAAGTGATTCAAACACCTGCGAGCTGCGAGTGACGCCTGAGAGAAAGACGTCCCAGGACTCCAGTCAAAAACCCAGGAAAACCCTCTCGCGAAAATCAAGCATACTTACAATTATAAATGTTTGATGTGAAAGATAACGACGTAGCCTAAACAATTCAAACGGCAGAAACAACAACAACAACAGTGAATTTGACCTTCGGCTCATCAAAGGCAGCGTTGCGGCCGCATGCGGCTCCTGTTGGAATTCCCTTTAACTGGCCATCTGCGTTTTTCTCAAAATGCTCCACAGACTCTGATTTACTCATCAAAGGAAAAACACACACACGCTGATTATATCGGCTCAGAAAGAAGGGATTAAGTTGTTTTCTTTTTATTTGTATGCACACTCGACACTTTCGGGGGCCCCGGTTTTTGTGACAGAATGTCACCCTCTCCCCTCGCCCCCACCCCCACAATGAGCAAACAAAGATGATGAGAACAATAATAATGATTTAAGAAGAGCAGGGAAGGTCCAGGGTGAGCAAGTTGTATCCCGTCGACTGCCGTTTTTTTCCTCCACCCCCCCCCAAAATGAAAACGGGGAAAAAAAAACAAAAAACACACACAACATTGGTTGTTGCTCTCCCCTCCAGGGCTCGGTTTATTTTTGATAATTAATCTCTCTCTGCAAGCCTAATGAATGGGAACACATCAAACCCACCCAGTAAATATAGAGCAGATCTGCTCTTTTGGAGCCCGGCGATATGGGGATTACTCTGGTTATGTGGAGCAGAGCTGGATCAAATGGCTGGGGCTGGTGCTCTGCGGCGGCGGCGGCAGCAGCAGCAGAGCAGCAGCAGCAGCAGCAGCAGAGCTATGATTGGAAGAAATTGAGGTGCCAGAGTAAAAGAAGAGGTAGGAAATGATGCAGGGGACACATGCGAGCTTCTGGAGCCCGGCCCTGCCCACTGTGGAGCGGGCCTGACAGTTCTGGGTCACTCACTAGTTATCTCCACCCTGCTCCTATCGGTGCCGTGTCGTGGCAGAGGGTGGAGGGAGCGAGAGAGAGAGAAAAAAATAGGGCGGCTTATTGAGATAATAATGTGGTGTACACGGGTGACAGTTGTAAGCCGAGTGCCACAGCGCTTAAGCCACGCGGGGCGACGCGCGAGCTCTCCGCTACTGCACGTTTGAATGGAGAGTGGGCGTATCCGCCAGCTCAGGCTTAATGTATGGCATTTCATGCTTTAAATCATGGCACCTAATTCTGATTTATTCTTATTTTTTTTCCCTTTTGGCTCGTGTTTTTCTTTTTTTTTTTTTATTTCTCCTTCCCCTCACCATCTGTGTTTATGAAGTGATGTGGCCTGTCCACCCACAAGGCAGCATCACAACACTGATGCTGCCTTTTGAATTTTTCTCTTTTTGGCCAACAGTATCGAGTCACAGGATTTCCAAAAAAAAAGATAAATAAATAAACTTCAGACGTTCCCGCCTCGTGTTATAAAACATGACACATATTTTAGATGTATGCGCTTGTTTTTTTTTTTTTTCCTTTCTTTTGTTTTTTGTTTTTTTTCTACCAAATTAACTCACCTGGCAGGAATCACTCTGCTGGCTGGCGTCGCACGTACATTAACACCTCCTCTCGCCTTCATGTTTTCATCAAACGCACATCAGGCAGGCAGCCTTTTGATTAGTTTGACAATTTTTAGTCCCAATTATTCCGATGCTAATCTCCTGTGCCTGCTTCAAAAGTTAAAAGGTACTTAACTGCAGTCGGTTTAAATTAAAAAAATAAAACCAGGAGTTTAAATAGGTGCCGCTGCTTTTCTGGAAAGATGAAGGACGCACTTGTATGAAAGTGAGGTGCCAGCCAGCCGCTCTCCTGTATTTTTGTGCTTTCAGCATTGAAGTGGGATGCATATTTCATCAAAAAGAAAGTCAATTTTTTAGTTTTTATGCAGTTTAATCTGATTATTGATCAAGATTCCTTTTAGTCATTTATTTATCCCTGATTCAGACTACGACCTTTCGTCAGTCATAGCTCGTCTCGCGTCTGCCTTTGATCCTGGCCGTGTCCGCGACCATCATTAAACACTGTTTATCCCTCAGTTTTAATACCTGCTTCGCAGTTTTCAGACTTTGCGTTGTGTCTCTGCGTGACTTTTAAATCATCACATTGTGGTGACGGCGGTGGCGGCTCGGACGATACAAAAATACACGTTGATATTTTCTCCCTCCTGCTTCTGCTGGGATCTCAGCCTAAGCCGCCATTGTATTTGCTAAATGTCACTCGCAATTAAAGTTGATAATGTTACGGGGAAAAGGTCACACTCCAACCTGTGTGGCCAAATGGGAGACTCGGGCTAATTCAGATACTCGGCTCGACAAAATACCAGGCGCTCACTCACGACCCCCTCCACCCCTCTCCCGCCCCCAAACCGTCTGACATGTTTTCCTGCTCATCGTGCCTTCACATACACACATTACACTGATTACATTTACATTTTAGTTTTTTTTTAAACTTTTTTTTAGGTTGCTCTAATTGGCAGAGATAATTGCAAATTAGACAAGAGGGCCGGCGTAGCCTCGGCTAGCTTCTGTCACCTTGAAATGGACCGGCTAATGCCGACGTGGGTTCTCTGTACCCATTAATCTGCTAATTTCATGATCGGGGTGAAGCAAGTGATCAAATTTAATAGGGCTGCTATCTCCCTCTCGCATTCTCTGTGTTTTTTCCCCACCCTCTCTCCCCCTTCACGTGGCATTTTGTGACCTCTAGATCGGATAAGGGAACAATTTGTGGTTAATTAGCCTCGCAGAGTTTGTGTCACTCATATCTCTCCCCGCGCCTTGTCTGATTGTTCCGCTTCACGTCTCCCGACCCCTCAGGCCGCAGTATTACAAGGTTCTGGAAGAATGCGTCTCGCAGGTGGTCCTGCACCGCAGCGGGATGGACCCGGACTTTGGCTACAGCAAACGGCTGGATGTGGACTTCACCCACCTGATTGGTACGTGTCAAGTCGGTCGGTAGCCGCCACCTTCTTCAAGAGGGAAGGAAGGAAGAGTGAAACGAGCAAATGATTGGAGGCTCGAGCTGCGTGCCATAGCCGAGGATTATTTGATAACCATTGTTTTGTCAGCCCCCCCCAGAGGTCGCTCCGACTTGCACCTGGTTGACATATAAGACGGGGTCATGTAATTGGAGATGAATAATGTATTAGACCCCAGAGGGAGAAAAAAAAGGGGGGTGAAAAATCAGTTGATTCAAAATAATAATGACTGTCTTTATCCACACTGTTTGTCAGGCATTTTCCTAGAATCACACAGAAAGCTTTGCAATTTGCGCTGCCTCAGTGACGGAGGATCTTTTTTTTTTTTTTTTTTTTTTTTTTAATCAAACGGAGAATAAAAATAAATAATAGCACTCCCTGCGGTGTCTCTAACTGTTCTCTGACTTGCCAACAAAGGGTCATTAAAAGTTTCCAAAGCTGTCTGCAGACGGGTGATGCAGTGTAAAATAAGTTTTGTCACTTGCGTTACATATGTCAAATTGCTTCATAGAAAAAGAAAAAAAAAAATCTTTTCAACATTGATTTTTTTTTTTTCTCCCTTTTTCAAAATATTTTACACAAAAGGTTTGTTGTCAGGCGTCACGGTTTGAACGAGCGTGTCATCTCGCTGAACTCTTTGGATTTTTATGTTTCTTACAGGGCGTCATGTCAGATCAGGGTAAGAGAATCTTTAGCGACACCTTGTCAAGTCTCCGCTGTGTAAATTACCCCCCCCCAAAAAAAAAAAACATGAAACAATGCCTACACAACACAGCAGTTATGTAACAAAAGCAGATAGTTAGTGTTGAAGACCGCTGCCCTTTTCTTGCTGCTCGTGTCGTTTTTTTTTTTCTCTCTGATCCTCAATATGCCTCACAGAATTACTTTTGCACCATTAGATGCAACTGAATTCTACGCAAGGGGCCTTTAAACGCACTGATAATTTTACAGTGTGATGCACTTACGATCTGTGACACTAAAAAAAAAGGAAAGAAAAAAAAATCACTTTGTCCTAGAGGCATAAAGAGAGGAGGATCATGTGACCCCAGTATTCCCCGTGAATGATGAAACCTGCTGCCTGCGGATATTGAAGTACTCTAGGATGGCCGAGTCACGGTGTATCCTCTTTCAGATCAGTGTGTGGACAAGGCCAAAGTGGAGGAGAGCGAGCAGAAGGCCACAGAGTTCTCCAAAAAGGTGAGACATTATTCACTCGGACATTTCCCCTTTCTGTTGGCCGCCTCAATCTGGGAAAGTTTCTTCTTTGCCCAAAGCTGCCAGACGGGCTATTGATTTTTCATGCGCTGATCAATGCCCGGCTGTGACGCTACATGATCCGTATCAGCGTTACAGCAATCGATGGCGATGTTCTGATGTATACTTGCGTGCGCACGGCGCCGGGGCCAGAGTTGCATTATGTGCAGGCACTTTTGATGCAAGCCTGCGCTTCCATCCAAGCCTTTGAGGAACGCTCGCCACATCTTAACGGCGCTGTAAACGTGAATCGCTAAACTAGATGGTCCCCCCCCCTCTTCTTTGTTTTTTTCCCGATAAACTATCATTATAAAGTGAATGTTTATTGCTCGGTGCGACGGCTATTGGACAGTAACATCAGCACTTTGAGCCTCGTCCGCCACCGGGTGTGAAATTTCCCAGGAAAGTAAATGCTGACTGGCAATACTTTGAGCCTGGCAGGGTTTTTTCATCAACTTTCATGTTGTTGTTGTAAAATAGATACAATCATGAGCAGATGCTTTTTAAACAAAGCAATGATTTGCCACCCCTCATTGCCAACCTTCTAGAAACTCTTCATACAGCTGTCTTACTTTTAATCCATTAGCTTAAAACCTCAACCGACTCAACCCTCTAAATTTAGCTCTCGTGGCGTCATTACCTCTGTATGTCAACACACTGGGGGTCCCGGCAATGTTTTCTTCTTAAGGGTCCCGTCCCACCAGCCCAACGTGCGCCCTGCTGGGCATCTGAAGTCATTGCAGTGACAGGGCTCGCTTTCCGCAAAGGTTAGATCCATCAACATACATGAAAGCCGAGGCTGGAAACAAAGACCAAAGACGAGCAGGCTTGAGGGCCACGAGCGCTATGAATAGACGGCGGCCAAAGAGCAAGGCGGCGTGTTTCCCCCCGCCTGTTGATGTGCCCCGTGGCCGTCTGTGAGGAGGCACCATGCCGCTCGCCAAGCCTCCTGTGTGTTTGCACGCGTTTGTTACGTGCGCGCAGACAAACCCGAGACCCTCTTCTTTTCCCTGCAGTTTGATGAGGAGTTCAGCGCGCGGCAGGAGGCCCAGGCCGAGTCTCAGAAGAAGGAGGAGAGAATCAAAGAGCTGGAGGAGAAGATCCAAGCCCTGGAGTCCCAGGTAAATCCATCAAGGAAAAAAAAAGAAATGCATTGAAATGACTTTGCAAAAATAGAGCTGCGGCCCCTCAGAGATCTTCCAAAATGTACGTTTTCCTGCCAAAAAAAGAAATTCCTAAAAAAAAAACCTTGCAAGGCAAACCTTTCCCAAAACAATCCACATGAGAAAGTTACAGAAGAGGTTTAAAGCCACAAGAAGAGAAAAAAAAAAGATGGAATTTTATTTTCAAGTTTGAGAATAAAGTTGAAGTTTCAAGATTAAAGTCAAAATTTTGAGAATAAAGTTGATGCAAAAAATAAAGTTTTGTGAATAAAATCGAAATTTTGCGATTAATGTCAATGTGAAGTTAGTCAAAATGTCAAGAATGAGGTGGAAAGGCTCTGCGCCGCTTAAGTCTAGTGGAGTACTTCCGGTTTTGCCAGTTTCATTGACATTATTATTATTTCGTTGACATTATTCACAGAATTTCTACTTTATTTACGTCGACTTTTTTCACGAACAACGGCGCTAATCCTCTTTCGTAGGAAGTCGATCTCATGTAACCACATATTGGGTAGAAACGTTTTACTTCACGTGATCAGGACTTGGCCTCTGTGCCCTGTCTATCAGCTGTGCCGGTGCCTTAAGTAGAACTTATCGTCCATGCAAGAGGTTCTGATTTAATAAAGGGTCAATCTTCTCAGAGACTCCCCTCCCCCTTCTCCACCATGTTCGTATGCCTTTATTGAAGCATTCCCTACGTAATTCTATTCCCTTCTCGGTCTTCCCAGTCCTTCCCCAGCACAGAAAATGACTGCTGTTTCCCCTTTTTCTGTTTCCCCTGTTAACCCAATTTTGAAACACTTAAGCGTTTCCCTCAGACTAAAGGCCAGTGTTGCTGCTCTCCAAAGGGAACTTTTGAAATAAGCCGGCTTTGGTTTCAATTAAACTTTATTTTTTCTTCCCCCCTTTGGCGCTGTGCTCCAAGAGATCACTCACTCCATCCGTCCTAGACTCTTTGCGTGTTCCTGAGTGAAGCAGTGTGACGTTTTTAAGTGCACATAGATGTCAAGATGTTGCAGATTAGCTGCCATCTATATATATATATATTTTTTTTTACTAAAGATACGTTGGAGGGGAAAAAAAAATCCAATAAGTCTCCCTCCCTCTCCTGACCTGGTTCTCCACCTTCTGATGGGAAGGAACTTGTCGGGTTGCGCCGGCGTTCCTCTCCCTCCTTCCCCTTATTTGAGCTTCACGCGCCCCGTTTCAAACTGTTTCTTCCCCGATGCACATCCTGCTCGCCCTCCCCTGGCAGGCCTTTGTCTTTTGAAGGCTGACTCACCGCGGTGCATTAACAGGGAGCGCAGAGCAGAGGAGCCCCGGAGAGTCGAGGCGTCTCTTCCTCTGTTTGTTTGAATGCTCCTTCAAAGACCAGGTGTTGAAGAGCTGCGCACATCAACAGACGATACCCTTGGCAGGAGGAACGTGTCATTTGTTTTAGCACAAGGAAGCGCCGCTGTGACCAGAAGGACTTCATCTAATTTAAAATCAATTTAGAACTTAAATTAGAAGAATTTTAGTTACATTTTTCATGCTGTAGGGCCCGTCCCTTTACAAATGTGGCTAAAATTTGAGGGAAAATAACAACCTTATTTATGACAATAATCTAGTGCTTGTTGGTTCAACGGATCATACTGAACACCGGCGAGATCGCAGCCATACTGAGCAGCGAAGAAGATAAAAATATATATTTCCAAACAGTGACAACTGACGTTGCTGCAGAAGGTGTGTCTGCTGTGCGGAGGCACTTTGCTCTTGAAAAATACGGTGTTGAGCAAACAAGTCTTCTTCTAGCCGCAGGAGGCAACACAAGTAACCCGCAGTACGAAAACACCACTATGACAATGTCAAGAAAGTGTGAAATTAGGATCTGCGTTTTCCACGCAGCTGTCATGAGTTTGTTCGCTTCATTAGAATCACAAAAACTATGTTGTGAGGTCAGGCCAGCCATGCAAAACTGTATTGATAGTAATGCAGACAGGTTTTTATACAATATTCACCCCTCATGACAGCAGTATGGGCTATTGTAAGGCAATGCACTGCAGTCATTCCTCTTTAAATAATTAGAAAATGTGGCAAACACCGAGCAATGCTATGAAATACACAGTGAAACTGATACAAATGCGAAAAATACCGTTATACAAATTTTGGTAATACAAAAAGTTTTAGTTCTTGTTTCAGTAAGTGACCCTGATGTGACAGTGGGAGGTCAAGCTTACTTTCTCCCACTGCAGAAACAGTCCTGCGCGTGGAAAGTTCCCCAACAAACAATAACGAGCGGTGACATTTTTGTCTGCTGACTGTCAACTTCACTGTGGCACAGCGACGTCCAGCAGTATAGTTTCCTGCCCGTTTTTCAACATCGTAACCCAGACGCAGTAGGGCCAGGCTGTGGACATATTTTGGCCAGGCATTCAATTGGTGACTCTGTGCTTGGCGAGCATCGTCTGCTGCCGTTGCTGTGACTTGAAGTCCGGACGGAGCTGCGTTGAGAGTCGAGATGGGTTTAAATTTTTCTCAGCTAAGTCATTATCCAACGTTCAGGCCACTTTTTGTTCAAAGTAATGTTTGTGGAGCGTTGCGCAACTGCGAGCCCAGTCTCTGTTGATCCGCTGTCCTCCAGCCTGTCCACCACCAGCCAGCTGTCTGCTTTTGGTTGCAATAATAGCCGCTCATGGTGGCACCAGGTGACAATGCTCTCTGTGAGGCCTTGGCACCAGGCCGTCAAAGCAGGCTCCAGGTATAGTCAGGGCTGCTGCAAGAAATGATTTCGACAAAAAAAAAAAATGAAGCAAAACCCACGGCGGGGGCCACACTGAAAAGTTGCCACTTTCACACAAAGAAAATTCTCGGCAGCTTGACTGTTTACACCAATAGCAGCGGACAGGAATGAAGGCTGCTTCCAAGAGCAAAGACAGCGCGGGGTATAAACACGAGCTTGACTGGTTGTTGGAGGCGCGCGGCGCTCCGACAGTAATTGTGTTTCTTCTTTGGCCGGTGCTCACAAGCCATCAATTGGCGCCTCAAGCAATGAGGGAAACAACACAGCCGTCCATTTGAGGCGCTTGAATTCTGATACTTGGCAAAGACGGGGCGGCTGAAAGACTGTGTTTTGCAACCTAATCCACGTTTGACAGGCCCTGCTGCAGAAAGCCATTAATGGGGAGCGCGTCGCATCCTTAAATCCTCGCGGCGGCGTGCATTCAGTCTGTCCATTAAAGCCGCCGTCGCCCTCACGCTGCCACTTTGCGGAATGCGGATGAAGCCGGGAGCTTCGCCCCAACCTTTCATTTCCCTGACAGCGTTTCCGTCAGGTAAAAAAAAAAAAAGAAAAGCTTGCGCGTGCCGCCGCTGCTGCCACCTCGTCACCTCACCTTGTTTGCGAAGCGATGTGCTTAATGAGTGTCTTTCCTTTTGCCGTTGTCGCAGGCGACTTGTTTGATGTGTCTGTTTGATTCCCCCACCCGCCCAATTGAGTTGAGTGCAAGCTCCGCCTGTAAACATCAAAAAAGGGGACACAAATCACAAGTGGAGATCGTTCACCTCTCAGCTCAGCAAAGCTGCTCTCACGAACGCCGACGGTATGAAAAGTGGGGAAGGTGGGAAAGAAAGGAAGGAAAAAAAACCTGAGGCTATTCGTGGAGTCGTCTGCGGCGGTGATAAATAATGTAGCGCCGCAGCCGTACAGCTAGCGCACCTTCCGCCGGCCCGTTAATAGGTTTTAACGGCCTGACGGTGTTGTAGCTGACCCCCGGTTGGCCCCCCTAGAGGAGCCGGAGGTGTCGATGAACACCGTTCCTGTCCTCCTCCTCACCGGACTGTCTTACTGTCTACCCGAGTACAGTACGGAACTTAAGTGACGATGACTGCGGAGCTCAACCTCCATCAGCAGCCGAGCCTAAACTCTCTCCGTTCACTTTGGAGTCCAGAGTCTATTCAGGTTGAGGTCAGAGGAGCAAGGCGGAAGTGATGATGGAGCTTCAGTGCGTCAGTCTCAACATGCAAACACGTCCGGTTGGTGTAGCGCTGCGCAGGTGAAGCTAATTATTGCTCAAATTCACACGTGTGTCTAAGTATTCATACATATTAGATGGCGAGCTCAAGAATCGATTAACTTTTTCACCCAAAATTCTGACGTTAAGTGTTTCTGAAAGATGCATCCGACTGGGAACCCTGCCAGCCCGACTTCTGATGGAATTCACCATTAAAACCCCTCTGAAAACGGGAAATTTCTCAAAGCCGCTCAAAGCTCCTCAAAGCCCTCAGCCTCCTTTCCAATTCTGCTCAAAACTTATTGTTTCACTAAAAGTTTCTGTTGAGTGCTGTGCACAATCTATTAAGGACTTGGTTCTTTGCACTCTGCCGGCTGCTTAAAAAGAAAAAAAAGAAAACATTATTTGTTTAGAACATCTTCATTCTTGTCTTCCTTTTTTTCTTTTTTCTGCACGGCACACGCAGGCAAATAGAGAAATCCCGAGCCAAAATGGCTACATTTTTAAAACAAAAGAGCTCAGAGTAAAATCAGTATGCATAAAATATCTGAGGCTTGTTGCGATGACATGTATTTTAACATGAAAAAAGAACGAAAAAAGAAATGGTGGAAAAAAGGGGGGGGGGTTTGAAGGTGCAGCAACTGTCAGCGCTGCACCGCCGCGCTGCGCCTTTCATGCTGCAGTCGGGGCGCTGCACTCGTGTTCTTTTGAAGGTAGATTACATCTTCTTTTAGGTGTAAAAGTACAGTACACTCTGCTTTTTGCACATCAAATAGCTCATTTATACAAAAGGAGGAGGACGCAACCGCATGCGCCGCCATTGTGCGTACATGTGTTCAGCCCCCCACCCCCTTTCTCTCGCTCACCTCTCTCTCCAGCTGTTTTCTTTTGTGTGTGTGTGTGTGTGTGAGCCCTGTATCTGTTGTTGTGTACCTATGCTCCCTCTTCCTTCTCTGTCTGTCTAACATGCCTCTTACCTGTTGCCTTGTGTCTCTCAACTGTCTTTCCATTGTGTGACTGTCTGTGTGTGTGTGTGTGTGTGTGTGTGTGTGTGTGTGTGTGTGTGTGTGTGTGCGTGGTACAGTTAACAATTGAAAAAGACAACCTCAAAGAGGCTCAGAGACTCATCAGGGAATCTGAAGCCAAGGTGGGTGTCCCCTCTGCATGCGCGGCCCCTTGAAACGATCTCACCTGCAGTGCCCTGTGCTGACCCTGACTGTGCATCCGATGAGCTGGATTGTGGCGCTTCACCTCATTTTTGGTTGGAAGGAAATTTTCTAAAAATGATTTTTGCACTGAGCATTTTGTCCTTTCTGTTGTTTTTGGCCATGTGGCTCTCGTGCCATACAGTGCATCCAGTTCCAATGCAAAAACTACACTTGGTGCGAAGTGGCCGGACAAAACCAAAATTCTGCATGTACTGTAGAGACCTCCACTGGTTTTCTCTGATTGGTGCTTTGATTTGTGGAACAACTGGTCAGTCAAATGTGAGAGGAAACTGTCACAGATGGAAAAAAAAATACCAAAACAAAAACATTGAAACCTGTGAAGTGTGTTTTTAAATACACATTTGTAAATTGTGAATTCAGTGGAATTTCCTTTTAATTTGATGATTTAATTTAAGTTCAATGTATATTTTTCTGACACAAACACTATATATATATATATATATTTGAAATACTCAATAACATATTTCCTCAGTGAGTCGAGAAATCTACTACTGAATCTTAAATCTACTTCTAAAGTCAGATTTCAACATGCCAATAAATCTGCAAGGGGTTATTCGATCATAACATCCAACAAACAGTGTTAGGGCAATGATGATAAAAGAGAAATTGAGAATGTGCTTATGCTACCCCCCAAAAAACTAAACTAAACAAATAAACTACTAAAAGAAAACAAAAATAAAACAGGACAAATCATTGTTTTTTTTTGTTGCAGAAATGCCCTTAGGAATGAAATGTGTTATTCGAATTGGAGGCAGGAATGCGCAGCCATCGGTGGTGGCGGTGGCGGCGTTTAATCTCACAATCCCTTTGAAACAGAAGTCGGCGGGACTCGACAGACCCTTCAGTTTGGAATCAACTGTCTCCTATTTTCGCAGCTAATTTGTGTCCATTCTCTCACAATAATCTTTGAAGATGAAGTGGGCCACGACGGGCCCCAGATTGACAGACGTGTTGATTGGATGTTGATCCCCCCTACCCCTCTTACTGAAGGGCTCTATGGCCGATGTGTGCAGGAAGCGATGCCTTTTAATTTTGTTCCTAATAAACAATCTGCTGCCGCCGTTGCGTAATGAAAGGTAATATAATGCCCCTAAATACCAAGCCAATCACTTTTGTGCACCCAGTCAAGGGGCCGGAGGAGCCGCAGAGTGGCAGAATTGCTTTGGGAAATAAGAAATTATTGTGGAAAGGCTTTTTCTAACAGTCGCCGCCTAATCAGCCCCAAAGATCAGAGCCCGTCTGAGCCCCGCCGCCTGTAATTGTTGTATTAGCATAATGTGTCATACCCCCCCCCCCCCTCCCTCCGCCCAACACACACCATGTTTTTTTCTGTAGGAATTAGCGCAGACTATCCCGCACTACCTGTGTACGTGTGCGATAGCGCAGACGTGTCGGAGGAGTGAAAGACTTTGTCTTATCAGTCTCAGGCCTAATTACATCCCTGTCTGCTGTGTAATAGCCTGCCAGTGTCACGACAGAGGCTTGATGGGGAGGCAACAATCTTATCTTTCGTAAACTACAGCGATAGTCAGTCATGAGTTCTTCCCCCAGCAATTATTTACATACATATACGTGCCTCGTCCTCACATTGCTGCTCTTCCACTATATTGCAGTGCTGTCAATAAATCTGCGACAGCTGATTGTTTTTTTGATATGTTAATTTCATTGAATCATCATTGAAGTGAAAATAAGCTTTTATTTTTAAAGCATTACATAATCCTACTTGATCTCATAAAAATAAATGCATAATAATCATCAGCGATTTCGTGGAAATTGTGTCGTTAAAACTCTCAAATCAAGTGCAATAAATCGGTGCAAACTGAGATCACACTTGTTGTCGCGCCCTGTGAACGTGTTTGAAAGGTGTAAAAATGTGTTTCACACCAGAGTTAGAAATGATTTGTACATATGGCCAAACAAATTAAATTTGCTTTTTGGGTTACGACAACAACACCGATGATGGTAACCGTTTTAATAATGTGAATCCAAGTAAAAAAGTATGATAATCAAATTAAAGCCAGATGGACTTCAATTGAATGTGTTAAATCTAAATGTGTTTTATTTATAAACCCAGTTCAACAGCCGACAGGTGAGCCAAAGTACAATTAAAAAGTAAAATTTCATGCACTGAAGTATCTTATTACAAAAATAATAATAATAAGTGACACAACATGGTGAGCTAATAAGAAAGAAAAAAAAAAAGTTTCAATAGCTGCGTTTCCATTACAGTTTCTCACAAAATAAAAGCGATATTTCTAAAAAATTCACAAAGTACAATTGCGATTTGCAGGTGTTTCCATTGAATGGCGCAAAGCACATAAGCCGTACTTGCGTTTGCTTTTTGATTTGTTTACATTTATTTGCTGTCAAGAATGTTTATGTTTTTCTCTTTGATTACTTGTAAAATATTTTCCGTCTCCTCCAAACATAACTCGCCAATTTCACTTGAAGTGAACTGGTCATGTGACCCCATATGTCACGTCCAGTGACGTGACCCTGTTGCGATATACCTCTTCATTGATAAGTCTGAAAAACCACCTCATGAAAGTGTAAAAACCTTTTAGCGATATTTGAGAGGTTATTTGAGCAGTTTTTTATTGCGATATTTAGGTTTCACGCAACTCTAGGGGTAATGGAAACACAGCCGATGCAATGTGTTTCCATTTGTGTTCACTTCTGTCACTGACACTCTGCCTGTGTGTTTGCAGCTCGCAGCCGGACCGACTGCACCGGGAGCGGCGCCGCCTCCCCCGCCTCTGCCCGGCGGTGCAGCGGCGCCGCCTCCTCCCCCTCCGCCTCCGCCCCCGCCTCCACCGGGCGGCTGCCCCCCTCCTCCGCCGCCTCCCCCACCCATGCCGGGCCACACCGGCATCCCTCCGCCACCTCCCCCGCCCCCTCCCCCGGGCGGAGGGCCACCACCTCCACCGCCGCCCCCCGGCTTCGGTCCGCCGCCTCCTCCGCCCTTCCTGGGTGGCCCCGGGGGGCCGCCGCCGCCTCCTGCGCTGCCCGTCATCAAGCTGCCTTACGGCCTGGAGCCCAAGAAGGTCTACAAGCCGGAAACGGTGATGAAGAGGGTCAACTGGACCAAGGTAAGGTTGACCTGAGACGTTTCTTTAAACCGATGATTTCCACCATTTAATCCCCTGCAGGAAGTACCACCACCACGGCGGTGACTTGCGAATCCGCACTTCACCAAGTGGCCAACATTTAGCTTTAGATGGCCGCTGAAGAAGGATCTAAAGTTTGGAGGCCTAATCCAAGAGGGACTTCAGTCAACTGAACCCTTAATCTGGTCAAATAAGCATCCAGCTAGGGAACACGACCACCCTCGGCTGCTCGTTTGTGAAGGGAGAGCAAAAAAAAAAACATGTCGCTACCCCGATGTCCTTAAATTTGAATTCGGAAGTTTGTAACTGAAAAAAAAAAGAAATAGTTTGTCAAATGTTTCTCCACCGTGATGATTTACCCCAGCTTGCCTCTTCACCTGGCCGGACCCCCTGATGACCATCACCGACCACATGTTACCGTGAAAAGAAAATTTATTGGTGATGATTTTATTGTCTGTACAAGCAGTCCACTGTATATTGGACCAAAGGAATGAAGTTGTGATGAGTCTTTATTCAAATTGAACTTGTGATTTTGACAATGGCTTGCAACCGTCACCCTCTGGTGTAGTTTCAAATTGAAAAAAAAAAACCAAAAACAACAAAAATTCGGTCTTCGAGTTTCGTTAGGCGATGGGAACTGCAGTTCTGTGAACTCTTGACCTTGGTGGAAGTGTTGGACTACCTCAGAAGCCGTCCTTGTTGCTGCTGGAGGAGGATAATGATGCCGAGGTCATGGAGGATTGATGAATGTTTGTGAAAAGTTTCCTTCATGTGCCGTTCTAAATCCTGTTTTTGTCTGCCGATCCAGTGTAGGCAGTGAGAAGGCGCTCTTTGCTGGACTTATGGCCTTGTGCTTTCCTTTTGCAGGCAATGTGGGAGCATCACACTGGAATTTGCCCTCGGAGTCTTGGCACTGTAGAATTTAGATTTATTTGAGTCGTTTTGTCAAACTGACATTGTGCTAGTTCTTCAACTTTAACAAGCTGATCAGTAAAAAAAAAACTAGCCGAAACCGGAGCACAGAACTTATTTCCTATTCCCGTAGGAACTAATGTTTTCACGTCGGAACTTTTTCCACGGCGGAACAATCAGCAAAAAGTGTTCAGTGGGTCGTAGCTAAGAAAAACGCTGTTCAAGTACACAGGATGGACAAATATTTGACAGGGACAAAAAGAAGAATTCCGGAGTCCGGCGGTGGCCAGTGTTCTTTGTTGTTGGGCACTTTTGGCTGTAGAATCGTTCCGCGAGTAGCTGCGGAACGATGGTGTTGTTCACGTCCGGCTTGAAGCAGGGTGCACCTCCGCTGCTGGCTCGCGCCGCGCAGCGATCGCTTCGGCGTGTGGTCTAATTTCTTTGTAATGCGTGAGCCGCGAGTGAAAAAGCCAGAGGACAATGAACAGTTTTGGAGCGCTGATAGAACGTGAGCAAAGTCCTTGAGTGCATCAGTACGTGATCTACGCCGCGACTGGCGCGATATTATGACTGCGCTAAGTCATAATATCGTGCTCAACGTCGTCCCGTGTGGCAGGTAGAAAATGTGATGTTGTCGCACGACTGATCCCCTGAAAGCGTGGCTATTCTCTGCACTTTGTGAGGAGATGGGAGCACAACATAAAGCTGTGTGGTTTCACAGGGAAGCCAGGATGGTGGCATGAAAAGGCGTGACAGAGAGAGTCTGAGAACCACTGCCCTAATGCAATGCAAGTCTATGGGGTCAAAAGTCAACTTTGTCCTAGAGACATGGGACCAATTGCAGGTTCATCGGGATCCCCCAAGAAACAGCCACGTCAAATTTGGGGCTCCTAGCCTGAAATAATTTCTTCCTCCAAGGTGGGGCGTGACAGAGAAAGTTTGAGAACCACTGATGTAGCCCTTCAATCCTCTCCCTCCTCTTCTCTCACACCCACAGACTTCATGCCATTTTTTTTTTTACATCCGTAAACCTCTTTGGCCACCTTTCCCCTTTCTGGACTTGTCCAAACCACCTGTGTAGGGGTTTTTCTGTTCACCTGCAAAACATCTGAACATCCCTCTTATTTTACACAATCCTCATCCTGTCCATCCCGGTTGCTACCAAATGGAGGCTCAACATTTTAATCTCTGTCACCCACAGCTCAGCCTCCTGTCTTAGCTCAGTTCCGCCTTCTCTCAACCAGACAGCACTCCTCTTCATATTTTCCATTGGATTTATACTCTCTCACTCTTCATATATATATATATATATATATGAATGTGTGCGTTATAATATTGACACAACAGTCCATATAAAATGAATTGCATTGCTAAAGCTTTAGCAAATGTTGATAAACAGGCCTAGAGGTTGATGCAGTACAGAGCCATTACTCTTTTCATATGCAGGCGCTTAGTTCTTGTGTTTTCATCTATAGTCATTCTTCATCAGCTCTAATGAACTGACCTGGAGCTGAGTCACAGTCAGCCTCCACAGCTTCCACCTGACACTCTCCCAACATGCGGCTGTCATACTTGCCTCGAGGATGTTTGTCAGTTTTGCAGTGCTGACTAGATGCATTCACTGCAAATTACAAATTAGCATGTCGCGCTTGATGTGCACTTTAATTATTTTTGCTTTAACATACTTATTTTACCTGGAACTGATTCAATTGTCTGGCTAACTGCTCTCCTTCAACCATCCACATCTTGTGGCGCTTCCTTTTTTTAATTTCAAAAAACAATTACTGAGCAGAATGCAGTGTTGTTCTCATTACTGCATTGATTTAGCCGTTTGATCAATTGTATAATATGCAGTCAACATTCAAAATATTGTTAACTAAAGTTCAGAGTTGTGGACTCCCCTGGTGGCAGCAATAAGAACTACATGCTTTGAGACGTGGCATCTCTCACCCATTTGTAATCCATGTTGGCGATGCATTCAAGCAAAAGATTCCCCTCCCGTCTGCACTCTGGAGTCGCGGCACATCTTCAAACCTTTTATCGCATTGTTCCATTGATCCTTTTACCACGGTCACAGTCTGCTGTTTTACCACTTTCTCTCAATCAAGTGCCAAAACATGACCCCACACTGCTTTCTAGGACTTTGACTGAATGGTATAAGATTCTTGAACCGTCTTATTTTTGCCCTTTTTTTTCTCTGCACTGCACTTGAGCTTCTTTCTTTAAGCCATTACTGGCGGGTTTTTGTTGTGTTTTTGTTTTTTGTTTTTTGTCACAATGACAACAGTTTTGTGACTGGCTAAATGCTATTGCCGGCCCTAAGGGTGGGTGGAATAGAGGGGGGGAAACAAAAATTACAGCTGTGTCACAGTAAGAGCTTTCATTGTAGCACTTTGCATGATGCCACGCCGGGCGACTTTGTGTGTAACATGGTGAGGGAATAAATAAGGTCTGTTTACGGGTGTGAGTTCTCACCATCCGGCTCTCTCTTGTGTGAAATGGGAATGAAGGAGGAGAAATGTGTTGAGAAAGAAAGAATCCCTGCGGACTGCCGTCTCCTCGGTGTGCAGAGGTGCCTGGTTGCTTTTTTACAAGTTTTCCATTTTCAGCCACCTTTTTCTTGTTGGGTGTCTGAATTACTGGCATTCACATTTTTTTTTCCATTAATTTCCCTCAATGTTATTTGGTTTAATCAGGGCCCATAAACACACCCAAGGTCGTGCTTTTTTTATTTGCTTTAGATGTCTACCTTTTTTTTCCCTTTTTTTCTGGTTTCTCATTCACTCCTCAAATGTGAGAACACGACACGAGTTGCGCCTGTGTGTCCTTGCAGCCATTGCAGCGCCGGCTGCCGCAGTGCCGAGGAACTTTTTGAGTGGCAGGTTGGCGGAATGGCGCTCCCTGATTGTGCTGATAATGGGATCCTTGTGTCATTGCAGATAGTGCCTCAGGAAATGGCGGAGAATTGCTTCTGGATCAAAGTTAAAGAAGAGAAGCTTGAGGATCCTGACCTATTTGCTCAGCTCTCCCTCAGCTTCTCGTCGCAGAGCAAAGGTAAGGAGGCGTCATCGTGCCTCACTCTCTCCTTAATTAATCCGCGCGCGCTCGCGCACACGCACGTGCAAACACACACATGCCCACACACACACGCCCACGCACGCATGCACGCCTCATTTAGCCTCCGGGGCAATAGATGCCAAGCCACTTTCATCTCGTGACACTTTAGGAAACAATTTTTCTCACTGAAATGTTAATTATCTTAAAGCCAGCTACTTTTTTTTTTTCCTCTTTGCCATTCTTTTTTTTTTTTTTGAACACGCTCGGAGCGCCGGAGCCAAATCTCTGCACCAATTAAGGCTGCAGTGCCGCAGTGTTTGTGAGTCCTCACGTCTTTGAGGGAGCCGGAGATGCAGCCAGTTTACTCACTCGCACACGCACGGAGCGACTTGCCTGCGAGTGTGTCTGGGCGAGCGGGTGTGCGCGAAAACCAAACTTGTACAAATATGTGTGAACAGAGGGCAGTTATGCTTGGCTTGGTTCTTGCCTCTTTTTCTTTCCAGTCCAGTAGTCCAATCCTCCATCAGAGAAGACAGGAGACTTTTGTGACGGAAGCTCTGGGAGTTTTCTAGTGGTGGACAGTTTGTTGCCCAGATACCCGAGCAGGCAAACGTGCAGATGAATAACACAAGCTGAGTGGAGCAAGTTATTTTTTTTTATGTGTACATATATACATATATATATATATATATATATGTATGTATATATATATATATATATATATATATATATATGTATATTTATTTATTTATTTATTTTTTCTCTATATAAAAGCAGGAGTGCAAAGGCACTTGAAGTACTGCCCTCATGACAATTCAAGTGCTTTTCCACTCCTTTGAAAGTGTGCCTATGTGTTCCGAGCGCCACTCTTTTTTCCGGGAGGAAGTGAGAAAAGAGGCGGAGTAAAAAATAGTCGGAGGCCTGTCGAGCACAAAAACAGTTGGTTCTGAGAGCGCTCAGAGCAGGCGCACATAAGGAAACAAAGTCCTACAACTTGTCCCATGTTTCCACCATCTGTTTGGACACAAGTCAGACTGCCAGCAGCTCCGTCCTTTCTAAAGCTTTTTTATTATTATTTCTACAGCATCCAAATTTATCTCTTTGTTGTTTAACTTGATAGCAGTTTTGTACCTCAGCGGCTGCCAAATGATTTGCTGTCGTAATTCTTTGGTGCAATGGTGTAGATAAAACCGCCTTTGCCAAATCCAAGACGTGACTACAGTAAGATCTACGGTACAATGATACAATCCTATGATCAAGACCAAGACTGGGACAGACCAATTCTACAAAAGCGTTTCAATCAACAGGAAACTAACACATGCAGTGTGTGAGGGATGTCACTCAGCTCACAAAGAGAAGAGATGAAAATAAATTGATAAGGGGGGCGGGGGGAACAGATGCGTTTCAAGAATGGGCTGTAATAGTAATGAGGCTGCAGCAGGACCAGCTGACCTGGATTTTGGAATCCTCTGGCGACAGTTATGTACAAGATCAAGACAGGAACAGGACCAAAGACGAGACCGAAGCCACATAAAAGTGGTCTTGAGAGTACAGCAACAGTACGCTGGCATGGCAGAACAGGTGGGATTTAGACAAGTGAAGTAGCAGAGATGGAAGGTTTGATTTTCCCAGAAGGCTGCTGCTGCTGCTGCTGCCGCTGCTGCTACTGCTGCTGCGAGACACTAAAATCTTTTGATGCATGCCCTGTGACAACTCTCAACTAATTGACTGTCACACCTCCCCGACAACTTTGCAGTGGCCATTAAATTATTTCTCTTCTTAAATATGATTCACGGACGGTTACGGAGCAAGATACTTTTAACATTTAGTGCCAGTAAATCAGCGGCCCGGCGACTATAAAACCTGTTTTTTTTTTGGATTTATAAAGAGAAATAAAAACGTAATATTTTCAGTCACACAGACATGGCTTTAATTCAACTTTAAATGTCATCTTGCATTTCTTTGCTAAATTCACTTCCTCACCCAGTGGGGCTTGCCAAAAAGAAAAAAAAGAAATAGGGTCTATACATAGTCGGTGTTCCCGCTGGCATTGTAGGAATTCATGATCCAGCGTTTCCCCGAGGAGTTACCTTGGCTGGATCCCTATCAATTACCCCTGCAGCGACTCCACTGAATCAGCTCTTTCTCCCCTATTGTTGAAACAGAACATCATTTTCTCATGAATGAAAAATGCTGTTTAATGTTTGATGCCCCGCCCCTCAGCCCCCCACACCGCCATCGCTCGTCGGCAGAGTTGAAAGTCAACGGGAGGAGCTTTGAAGTGGATCGTGTTACATGAGCAGCTACATCGTATTCTTAAGTAAGGGGTAGTTGTTCATTTGTTTAGGTTTTTTTTTTTTTTTTTTTGCGTGTGGTCTTTCAGATGCACATCTTCGGGGAGGGATTCTGCTGCAATTAGGTGCGGCTGAACACGACTGAATTGAAAGACTTGCGGGAGTTGCTGTTAAATCAAAGCTGCGAGCTGAATTCCCGTGATCTCCTTCTCCCTCTGTCGGTAAATCTCGCGCTCATCTCGCAAAGTCACCAATAAAAACCTTACTCAGCGGCGTGGTGGTGAGCACTGGGTGCTCCCGCCACGTCTTAGACCTGGATATTTCTAAGTAGAGCTCGCTCGGGTTGACGGCGGCGTCGTCGTGAAGGATGAGGCAAGCAGGTGTAAATTCCCTCCCTGCAGAGCTGCCCTCGGTAAATGGCAGACGAAAGGCTCCCATTAACTCCCGATTCTTCGGGATCCTGGCTTGTTCCTCGCAGCGTCGCAGATCAGCGCCCGAGACGAGGAGAGGAATCAGTTAAACAGCCTCCAATTTTCGGATCCTTATTGTGCTCTGAGGCCTCTGCAACAGCCAAGAAGGCAGGACTGTCACCTCCCCTGCTGCTTTTATGAGCCTCCCTCTTTAATGAGGTTTTCCAAGAAAAGGAAATGATAATCAAGAAGGATTTCATGCTTGGCTTCAATCTTGTAAAAGTTTCCTTTTACCCCCTCGATGTCATTTATTTTAAGATGGAAATTGGAGCCCCCGAGTGAAAATTCAAGACATTTAGTGGCTTCGAAGACACTAAAGGCAAACGGCGACCGCTGATTGTGTGACACCACAGCTCGGTGAAAAGTGACGGTTATTTAATAAAGAGTAAGCGACGCCGTGCCGCGGCGGCCCACTGTGTGGCGGTGACATCGGGGCTCGAGGTCAGAGAGGCCGTCTCAGTCCCCTGGACCAGCCAGATAAATTTGGGCTGTGAAAATGAAAAAAAATAAAAAAAATAAAAGCAGCTGTCACCTCTCCCATTAACACCACGGAGGTGCCCTTGAAGAAGGCCCTGTAGCGGCTAAGTGGCCGGCACATTAGAGTGGCTGTGCCAAGCCGCAAAGCATGCTTATAAAAATTACATTTGAGGGGAGATTAAGTACAAAACAGTAAAAAACCCAAAGCGACGGCCAAAAAGCAACGCTGCTAAAACCCTCAAGCTTCAAATAAAGACAAAGACATTGAAGTCGAGGAAGTTCAATCTGTTACTTCACTATTGTTGGCTATTTAATGAGTGTCTTTTGTCTTATTGCTATCTACTCACTTTATTAGGTCCACCGGCTCAATTGCGTGTTAATGCAAATAGCTAATCAGCCGCTCGTGCATTCAGGTACGTAGGTATTGTAAAGATGAAGACTTGCTGAATTTCAAAGCCAGAGTCAGAATGATGGAGGGAGGAGATTGAAGCGACTTTGAATGTTGTGAAGAACACGGTTGTTGTTGCCAGACAAGCTGCATAAACGGGCTGTAAAAAGGCCTCTGTGCAGAAAGTTGTTTGTTCCCAGCCAGTTTTCACTGCCATGCATCTTTGTTGGCTTGTGCTAAACCTCTCTAGTTTTTTTTTCCTTCATATTTTCGTCTGGAACATTAAAAGGACCCCTCAGAATAACCCTCATCACAGTTGTTTTGTTTCTCATCAGTAGCTTCCCATTTGTGTGTGTGTGTGTGTGTTTGCTCGCCCGCTTTGCCTCTTGTTCTTTTCTGCCCTTTTCTCTCCGCCTGGCCGTATCGGCTTTCTGCTCTTTCTTTAACCTCTCCCTCCATTGACTTGGCTCTCCTTTTTGTTCTCTTACCCTCATCTTCCCTCAGTTCGGTTTATCAATCAGCGGGTTGTGCCTTTGTACTGCTCTTTGGGATCAAATCAGATTCACTTCGGGATTGGATGTGTGTAGCCACGGCCTGCTGCATCTGAAAGGCAATTCATTCAGCCGGAACATTGGAGTTCAATTTGAAACAAGATTGATGTTGGCAAACTTCACACCCCTTTTCTTGCAAAATGTTTCCTCCATTGCACACATCAATCGCTGATGGACAAAGGGCATGTGCCACATTGTAATGGGCAGCAACAGCACAACAAACCGCAGGGATGCAAGTCCACAGCCAATAAAAACAAACAAAGACAACATATTGCCTATTCTGAATATATTATATAAATCTGACATGACTGATGTTTGTGGCACACCAAGTCCACTTCCTCTTTCTTATGTATGTGTTTCTATACTGCTTTGCTTCAATTTATTACATCACGTTGACGTTGAGTGCATGTATGTTGAAACTCCATCCAGCCCAGCTGTCATATCATATATACAGGCCACCGCTTGACATTAGCGATACGTTGATTTTATCATCCTTCTTTTTTTTTTTATTTAAACAGCATTATGCCATTCAACATAGAGGAACACAGGAAGTCCCGCTCGCCGTGAGTGCCGTGATCAAATCCCCTCACGTATCATCTCCCACTGACAGCTGCTTTCTTTTACCCTGCTGCCCACAAATCCCATCAGCCACTGGGCTCGCCCGCACAGAAAGTGGCCCCGGCGGTGTGTTGACCAGCAGTTTCCCAGTCCCCGCAGCAGCAGCAGCAGCAGGGTGGTAACGACCTGCCACTGCAGCCGTAATGATGGAATCCGTAGGGACGCGGGTGGAGGGGGTGGTGGGAGTTGGAGGGTGGGTGGGTCGCTCTCTGACTCCAGCTAATAACTCCACTAATAGCCGGGGTTTACATCAGCGCCGACACGACCGCCATGTCAAGCATGCCAGGGGGGCGTGGCCAGCCTCCCTCCACCCCCCCACCACATGACGCTCGAGCTGCGCCTGCATTGGACGACGGGCTGTGCGAGTTTTGGCTCTGCTGGCGACTGCTCTGCTCACTCACTCTGTTACTGCCGCGGCCTCGGTAACAACGGCGCTCTAATGATTTAATCCGGTTAAGCTCTATTCATCGCTCGACAATACATCGTGTTGTTGACAGGAACCTCTGAAAAAAGCTTGTCGAGGACGCCGTTCCGAGACTGCTGCTGCTGCTGCTGCTGCTTGCTACTGCCACCGCCGTGTAATAACAGCTTTTGTCTAATGAGTTTCGCCGCGTGAAACTTAAGGCCCACTGCGGAATGTTTTCTGAGCTTTCGATACCATCGCTGTCGGAGCGTCTGGGAAGTGGGACGCGGCGCCTCGGCCCGGGTTCCCCCGAGAACGAGGCTGTTTATTACCGAGTTGGGTAATTGAGAGGAGGGAGCGTCCGTCAAGGCGGCTTTGTCTCTTGTCCCACTGACAAAGCTCATTTTTCTCTACCTCATATCTCATCTCTCTTTTCTCGGGCCACCATACTTTGCAGAAGGCGGCAGTGCTGAAGAAAATGCCCACTCACTCGCTCACTTACTCAGTCGCTACGTTTCCATTACAGTTTTTCGCAAAATAAAAGCGATATTTCTAAAATTCCGACAAAGTACAATTGCAATTTGCAGGTGTTTCCATTGAATGCCGTGAAGCGTAGCCGAGATCTTTGTAAAATCTCCTCTGTTTTTTATTTGTTTTATTTTTTTACGTTTATTCGAAGAGTGATTGTTATATTTTTCTCTTTGATAACTTGTAAAAACTGGTCATGTGACCCCGTACTTCACGTCCCGTGATGCGTAAATGCGAAAAAAAAAAAAAAAGTGTTTCCATGACACTTTTGCAATATATCTCTATGTGGATACTTCAGAAAAACCACCTCAGAAGAGAGTAAAAACCTTTTAGCCATATTTAAGAGGGCTTTTCGAAGTTTAGGTGTTTCCATGACCAGTTTTTTATTGCGATATTTAGGTTTTGCGCAATTCTAGGGGTGATGGAAACGCAGCTACTCACAACCACAGCAGTGAGTTTTTTTTTTTTTTTTCTTCTTCTTTTCTCTTTTTTCACCGTTCCAACCACACACTCATTTCACAGATTGTCATCCTGGTGAACTCGCTCTCATCTGGTTAATTGTTTTGACGAGCTGAGGCCCTTTGTTCCCGCAACAGGTGAACCATCCGTTTTGGATTAAATGTCTGTTATTACCGGAAAGCAGGCAAACAGAATGATATCCCGTTTTTAAAGGTCTCAAATTGCACTGTTTTCCCCATTTTTTTTGTCCCTCTAGATGGAAGGCCGTTAATTGCTGGCGCAGGCAAGAGGTATTTGTCTCAATAAAGACACAAAACAGCCCCGATGTTTATTCCTTTTTTGGGGGGCAGCTGGCGCCGCTGCAATATAACTCAGGGTCAGCTCCTTTTTCCTTTGCTCGTCCCTGCACATTTTTAATATATTGCGTGCGGATGGAAATTAGGCGCTTAAATATTAATGACAAGTAATTGGTTTATTGTAGGAGACTATATTAACGCGCGTGTGCATCTTTGTCTGTGGGAGGGATGGAGGGATGGAGGGAGGAGGGCTGGGGTGAGGGCGGGAGAGATTTCCTCTCATTCGCGCCTCATATTGCCTCGCTGTGATGTCCCACTGATTTTAATCTTCTCTTCTCAGATGAGACCTATTCCGAGTATCACGTTGCACTTTAACTTATGCCCTCTGAATATTAGCTTCCTTTGATACCTGCAGCTCTCCGACTCGCGGGTCTACAAATTGCAGACGTTTATGTGCCTTCGGGTGCGCTGCGATATAGCCGTAAATCTGTCTCCTCAGAAAATAAACATCGCCCCCCATGCATCTAAATCCTCTGTTTTTATTCTTTTCTATCCCCGTTTTATTGTCAAACTTCCATCTGACTCATGCTAAACACAACAGGGGCTGTGATTCTTTTTTTGTATTTTTAAACAAATCTTTTTTTTTTTTTCTCTTAGAGAGTGCCCGGTGATTCTGTCATATTTTTATCATGTGGGCCGAGAGACATTTCAATAAAGCACGTGGAGACAGCCGGAGTCTCGGTCACAGTGTGTATGTGCGCTGATTGCTAACAACTTGCGGGACAAAGGCGCTTAGTTCCAAAGTCCACTCCAGTCCAGTGGCTAAAAACAAAAGTGCACGGAGTGTAAAAGCGACTCTGTTGTGTTTCTGCTGTCACAGATCATTGTTAGCATGTTCAGTCTCTACTACTTTGTTCCATGACATTTAACAGCATTGGCTTTTTTTTTCTCTCTCTCCCCGCAATACTCATGATAGCATCTATTCTCCCCCTCAGCCAGGAAATTGGTAACATGTTGCTGCAACATCCGTGTAATGCGTTTGAAATTACGCAGAATTGTTCCGTCTGTGCATCCGTTTAGCTGTGCGTGTGTCGTGGGTGTGTTCCCCACACTCGAGTGTGTGTGTGTGTGTGTGTGTGTGTGTGTGTGTGTGTGTGTGTGTGTGTGTGTGTGTGTGTGCGTGTGTGCATGGGTGTGTGCGTGTATGCGTGGGTGTGTGTGCATGTGTGTGTGTGCGTGCGAGTTCAGCTAATTGAGTGATAGGGATTCTTTTTAACTCTGGGACTTTGAAAGAGGACAATGCTAGCGTCATCACTGGAGCTACACTCTCACACACACACACACACACACACACACAAAGACCCGAGTGGAGCTTCATTAACTCGCCCTCACAATCCCAGACTGCACAATATGGAGTGCATATCAATCCAACTCAGAAGTCTGTGTGTGGGTGTATGTGTAGTGTGTGTGTGTGTGTGTAGTGTGCATGGGTGTTGTGAGCACTCCACGTTTTTACCACAAATGCAGTTTGTCTATTACATCGAAATATTGTGTTGATGTTTCCACTTTTCTTGCCACTGTGCATTTTTTTTATTCCTTTCATGAATAACTTGTTTTGTTTTGTCACTAATGTCACTTTAGAAATAAGAGAAACAAACAAACAATCTGGCATTGAGTTCCATGTTGCAACCCAGTCACTTAAATTGCTGCGTCCAAAATCGACTGCGACGCACTAAGCCGCCTTGTAGAAACCAAGACAGTTTGTTTTCAGCAGTTGTAAATATTCAGGGACGAGATGGCTTTTGTTCTACTTAAGCAATAGATGGTATTTATTTTTCCCCTTCTATCTCTGAAAGGCCTTTACACACAGTTTGTCTTTTCAAGCTGTTCCGGCTTTGCACACCCACCACATTTCATAATCTCCTCTTAAATGAGATCGAACACCAGCACAGTGGACTACGCAGTTTAACTGAACCCATCAGCCATAATTGCGAATGTTTTTACCAGAGTCTGGGTTTTTTGTGCTTCTTTGTCTGCGTCTCCGTGCATGCCGAGAAACCACAAAAAAACAGAAAAAAAGAAAAAACAGAAGAAGAAGTGAACATCACTGCCCCTGTGTGCTGCCGGTGCCGAGCAGCCTGCCGAGTTTGTCGACTTCTACATGGTATTCAGTGAAAGCATTTCCTCCAGCATCTTTGTGGGAACTCTAACTGAGCCCGATTTAAACCAACTAAACCTGACTTAAACCCAATTTACTGCAACTAAACCTGGCTGAATCCAACTAAACTTTACTTAATCCAACTAAAACTGACTAAATCAAACTGAATCTAACTGAACTTGACATAACCCGACCCTTAGACCTAAACCTGAACTAATCAAACAAAACCTGACTTAATCCACACTTCAGAACTACACTCAACTTAATCTACACCTCAGAACAAAAACTGATTTATTCCACGCATCAGAACTAAACCAAACTTAATCTACACCTCAGAATTAAACCTGATTTATTCTACACCTCAGAACTAAACCCAATTTAATCTACTCCTTAGAACTAAACCTGACTTAACCTACATCACAGAAGTAAACCCAACTTAATCCACAACTCAGAACTAATCCTGATTTAATCCACACCTCAGCGGTAAACCCAATTTAATACATATTTAAGATTTGAATAAAGTCAAGCCATTATTGTAAGTATTTTTACCCAAGTCTGTTTTTTTTGTTTTTGCGCTCTTCGTCTACGTCTCCATGCAAAAGCAAAAAAAAAAAAAAAAAAAAAAAAAGGAGGAGAAGAAGAAGAAGTGCACATCGCTGCCCTCGTGGGCTGCGGGGACCGAGCAGCCTGCCGAGTTTGTCGAGTTCTACATGGTATTAAGCGACAGCATCTCCTCCAGCATCTTGGTGGGAATTGGCTGGGGAGGCTCGTAATGTGCCAAGAGGTGACACGGCGCAGCCAATCTGGCTGCAAATGGAGGGAGAGGAGACGGAGGATTGTGGCGGCGGCGGAGCGGAGCGATATTACATGCAGGGTGTGCAAACAATCAGAGGCCTGCGTGTTCAAGCCGGCGCCTCCTTGAATATAAACAATCAGGAATTCCGAGGCCGCGGCCGAGGTGAATTACTGCTCGGACGGAGCGGGCAGAGAAGCGGGAGAAGGGGAAGAGGAAGGCGGATGGAACAAGCCTGATCAGAGATTGTCATCGGCACTCAGAAGTGGAATCAAATGGGACGGACAAAAACTGAAGACAAATGTTTGTGGATTTCCGTGTGGCTGAGAGCTCTCCGAACGGGAACACTGCCACTGTAGTCCCGTCCGCACTCTCTGGACTTTAGTTCCTATACTATCCATCCTCCTCCTTCATCTCCTTTGTTCTCAAGTGCACTGTTTGGATACTAAGTATCACAGACATGCACTGGTTAACGGATAAAAAGGGAAAAAAAAAGAGAAAAGGGTGAGAAAAGTTCAGAAACACTAACAGTGACCTGAACTCAAGACTCTTGATGTCTTGATATATTTTCTGGAATTTGCGTGTGACCTGCATGGTGATTGAGAACTGAGTCTTGTTTCGTGGAGGCACATAATTTGACGATTGTTCATCAATTTCATATCAGCAATCTTACACATCCTCTCCTACCATTTAGTTGTCCACCTTCCAAATTCTCCCACCCACTCCCGCTCTGTATTCCTCACCACCTTGTCATCTCCCCTGGAACTTCCAGTCAGAATCTATCTCCCCCTTTTTTTTTTTTTTTTTAACTCTCTTATCATCTTGCAACTTTATCCCCGGCATACAGATGCTGCCTCAGTCCGTTTGAACATTTTGGAAGTTTTTCAAAAGGAAAGCACAAAAAAACCACATTTTTTTTCTGTCATTGATGCACTTTTATACATTCTGAAAATGAAAACAACAAAAAAAAAACAAATCCATCAGATCGGTCTAATTTATCCAGCAGGAGTTAGCTGTTTTTTAGTGGCTCTCTTTTGCTTCCCTGTCCCCCAGGCAGCACTGGAACATTTCATGGATTTCACATGAGGCTGACTGCGGCTTTAATCACTTTAATTTAAGTTTTTTGAGCTCGGAGAACGAGGTAATGAATTTTTTTAAACTCTCCAATCTTTCAAGTTTTTGTGTGTTTGAGTTGCTGTAACAACACCTCGGCAGCACAAAACATTGCAGCACCGTGTTTAATTTGCAGAAGACGGAGCAGGATCACCGCAAGCCAGTTCGATGGGTTGTTGTTCGCCCTCAGTTTGCCTCGCCGTTTCAGGACGGCAATAAAAAGTCCGGAGGTTTGCTGCACGTTGCGCTCGAGCTCTTTCGTCGCTCTTGCAGTCGTATTGCACTTTTGCTCCTCCCACACAAACAAACACTCTGGGAAGAAAAAAAAAAAAAAACATCAGTAACACTTTCAGAATGGAGGCAGCCTTGTGGGAATTTGTGCATTTGCGGTGACGCGGTGGAAGTGGGCAGTGTGACTGCGGCGAATCCTTGCGTTATCCGCCCAAAACACTCCCTCGTAAAAAAAAAAAAAACAAGTTTCACGCAAAGTATCGTCTCCGCGTTCCGTCTGCACCCTTTGGCCCGCAGCAGCGCGGCGCCAGGCGAGGGCTGACGGATGTCAAGTCTGCCCGTAAAGGTTTCGCCGGCGTGGAAAAATAGAGGTCCGGCCGCGGTTGGAGACTGTTGCGCGGAGGAACCCCGATGGTTTTAAAGACCAGAAGGATGACTCGGACCGTGCGGAATTGCATTGAGGTGTTTCTGCTCTCCTGGCCTTTCCCCATCACCTGCCTTCCAATCCATCTCTGGCAGAGGCAAAGCAGCTTATTAACCTTTCTCAGACCACAGGCATCGCGGGGATGTGAAGACACCTGTGGATGTACAGTAGAAGTCAAATTAACCCCTGGGTGGGGACTGGAACCTTTTTGATTTTAATTCTAATCGCACTAAGCTGAGCGCTGGACCCATCGGCTGGTTTATATCTGATGCGAGTCAGAGTTACTTTTTTTTTCCTTTTACAGTTCAACTGTCACGGGGACTTCAGGACAAGAAGTCTGTTTCTCTGCAGAGGGCCAGGCTTCCCAAACAAGAAGTTCTGGAACAGATGATTTGTTCCAAATCAGTTTCCATGTTTCTGCTCCCTCTGGGTCGTCTTGAATTCACAATGTGTTCTTGTAAAGGCCAGCTGACACACCCTCACAGCGGCTCCGTCCCACTCTTTTCTCACCGACTCATGTTTTTTTGGGTGTGTTTGGTGTTGTGGGACAACGACAGCGACCACCACAAAAGTGAGTTGTGGCTCAGGCTTTCGGACAGACAAAACCCACTTTCCCAGACTTTGGACAACGCGCCACTCGTTGGAAAACATTAACAAAAATGTTTGTTTTTTTTTCAGCGCCTGTTGCTAAGCAGAACATATGAAGGCTATTTGGTTGTGTTCTCACTACAAAGAAATTGTATTTAATTGAGCCTAGACCTCCTCCTCCAGGAGCAATATATGCTATTTTAATGAAGTTTAACTGGCTTAATGTTGACTGTTGGTCAACACGTCACGGCTTGCTGGCCACAGCCCTCTGCACAATCATATAAAGACGCTAACTTGCACAGCAGTGGAATGGAATGGAATTGAGGGAACTGTAGCGATATGTAAATTGCTCCACAGTTTTCCTCACATTCGACCCTGATTTCCATAAAGATCCATGCAGAAGTTCAGAAACGTTCCCTTCCATCACCTGTTTCCATTGACTTTTGGGGGGGAAAGTGGCCTGTCAACGGTATCAGTCCCCCTCACATCTGCCAGCGCTCTAGTCTATAATTGATTATCTGTAATGGCTTGTGCGGGAGCCCCGCTGCGATACAATTAGAGGTCTCACAGTGTGGTTGAAAAAAAAAAAAAAAAGCTGTATAAGAGTGGAGCGCGGGGGTCACCTCACAGCACATTGCTGTGTCCAGGACATTAGTGGCCTATCGAGCAGCAGGAGGCAGCACCAGCGCAATAAACAAACAGCCTAACTTGTACTCCTCAGCTGTTCCGCCCAACGGCAGCAGCAAGAAGGAGGAGGAGGAGGCTTGTCAGGGCTAATTGGCCGCTCCAAACTCACTGTAGCGGCACTAGCCAGAGCTAGCGTAGCGACCACTGGGGTTGCCGCTGGTTGCAGAGAGTTCGCTGTGCGCTGGACGACTAAGCGGGGCCTGCGACGGCCCTCCAACACGGTCAGAAGGCAGCCTTTGTTTGTCGGAGATGCGCAGCAGACGTGTTGACCTCTGGCACGCCTCGGATAACCTCGCCCGGCCGGCGGGAACGCCTCATTAGCTTCGCTTCCCTCACGCGAGAGGGGCTTCGCTTCATCTGCGACTTTGCTCACTCCGCCTAAATTGTATATGTTGTATTTGTGTCGTTTTCTTTTTTTTTTTTTTTTGGGGTGGGGCTTGTATGTGTGTGTGTGTGTGTGTGTGTGTGTGTGTGTGTAAGCGTGTGTGTGTTTGTGTTAATGAGGGCTCCTGGTGGTGTGTAATTAACACAACAGCAAATGTCCCCAAAGGGTAAGATTAACGTTGAACACATTAGACACAATGGAGCCCGGGAGAGACCTTTTTTGGCAATTAAATGCTGTGTGTGTGTGTGTGTGTGTGCGTGTGTGTGTGTGTGTGTGTGTAAATCAGACCTTAACTCATGTTGGCATTACTGTATTGTCGCCACTTCTGTCTTTCATAGCTGGTTACTCTCTCTCTCTCTCCCTCTCTCTCCCTCTCTCCCTCTTTCTCTCTATCTCTCTCTCTCTCTCTCTCTCTCTCTCTCTCTCTCACTCTCCCTCACACACACTCACACACACACACACACACCAGCCGTCCGCAAGTGCACACTTGCACAAAGCCAGCAGTCCCTGTGGATTTGCGGGCTCCACACATGCAGGCTGGCAGGATTGTGTCTGCCTTTCCCTTCCCGACCGCCTCCTCCACACAACCTGGTCCAACAAAGATAAACACATGTTGGGTAGATTATTAGAGAAGTACCGAGGGCCCTGCAGCAGACCAGCCAGCGCGGCATTGTGCTGCGATCGCGCCGCCGCTACCTTGTAGAATCCGATGCAGCCGTCCCCCGGGTGTTCTGATACATACTTAGACACAGGTGGGCGCCGATACCGGCGCGGGTGCTACAACAGGCTGCGGTGACATTTGATCAGCGGAGTCGGCGCCATTGTACCCGCTGACGGTATTGCCCCGGCGGCTTTGACGCTGCGAGCGCTTAAATGGGCTGAAAAGAAAATTGGAGCTGCGAAAACAGATTGGAGGAGCGATGTCCCGCTTCATAAAACACTCGTCACTTTCAGCATATTTCTCTGCCGGCGAGCGTTTGGCAGCGTGGTTGTCTGCCTCGTGAATCGCTTCTTTTTTTCTCTGTCGATGGCAGTCGGCAGGCGGCATTGTGATTGCCTTGGCCAAGTAGGACGTCAGCGGCGCTGACATTTTCTTTAAGAGGGGAGCAGCTGAGCAGCTAGCCATTTATTAGCATCTAGCCCAGCTTGTCAAAGAATCGTGTGGCCCTGCAGTACCCCTGGTATCCTGCCTGAACACGGCCTTGCTTACACAGAAACCTCCCAAAAATAAATCAATAGATAGGATAATATCACCTCATTAATTTTGGCTTCCTGCTGAAGTCTTTGTTGGAAGGCAAAAAAAAAAAAAAAAAAATCCCAAAACAAAAATAATCAAGGCGGAGTCTCGGAGCAGAGCCTCACCTTTCTTGGTGTGTTCTAGCTAACATGGCAGAGGTATCCCTGAGGTCTCAGTTTCATTTGTGACATCGCAAAGGGTTGATTTTCTGCATGCTTCAGCGCACTTGTCTTCTGAAGAGTAGAACAAGCAAAGAAAAGCAGACCAAAGTCTTTTCTTGTTTCACTGGTTAGAGAAACTTAGACACTGGTCAGGTGACTGGCCGTGTTGCATTATCAAGGGTTTTTTTTTGTAGTGTGGAGGAACACACTGGTGGTTTTAATCCAGTCTTGAAGTTGTGGACTTCTTCGTCAGCCTGTGGTGACATTTGCGGATTTCTTTTTTCAGCAGCGAGAACCAGTTAATTGTTCGAAAGGAACCTTTTAGGCTCACGCTGTGCCATACACCACTGCCTCCTGTCATGCCTGAGTGACTCATTGCCTATGTTGGATGTCGAGTTTTAGCATAAAGGACGTGTGTACGGTTGCCTTCAGGCCTTTTTTTCTTCTTGCCGTTGCCCGCTAGAGTCATATACGGCGAGTCGCACATCTCTCTCTTTCTGCCTCCAGTGAAATTTTCCCCTTTCAGTTGCTATTATTTGACGAGCGCGTCCCTACTCCTGCCACTTTTATTAGGGTTAGCATTTAAACTTTTTTAGCAATGCACACGTGCACATGTATTGACAAATTGCACGGCGAGCGGGGGCGAGAGTGCTGGGGGAGCGCCGCGGGAAACGACCAGAAAAGCGTTACCGTCGGCCAGACGAGAGCAATTGGTGGCGCGCACATGAAAGAGATTTTATTTTTTTATTTTTTATATATTTTTTTTTTTAGAAGTTGTTTTGAGATGAAGGGGAGCGATGGAGGGAGAGGGATGTGATAAGTGCACCGGTGAAGGCTGTTATTGCTTTTCAGGAGGGAGAGTGAGAGAGAGAAAAAAAAAGATAGCATTTCTCTGTGGAGGACTCGTGCATACGGCGCCGCACGCCTTTCGACTTTATTGGATGAGGAGTGAAGTCCTGAGATTTACACATTATCTCCTTTTGACTGACGGGGGAGACACTTCTAACTTACTGCTTTTTTTGGCACTTTTATCCCCTTTTGTGCATCCGCGAGATGGACGGGAGTGCTTGAATTGGCTGCTTGTGAAGTGAAGGAGGCACAGGTGGGAAGTAACAAAGTACTAATACTTTGTTACTGTACGTTTCCCTTGCTGTTACGTAGTTATATAAGATAAGAGTGGATCATATTTCAGAGGGAGATTATTTTAGAGCACCACGGCTTTGGATACACTCTGGTTAGTTCTGGTAGTTATTCTGTCACAACTTAAAAATAGCTAACCAGTGCTGTGGTTCATTAATGGAAAAAATAATATTTTTGACTTTTTACTTCAGTACATTTCAGAACCTGTACTTTCTCACTTTTGCTTGAGAAAAATAATTGAATCTATAATTATATATGTATATAATTTGTTTTACCCTAATATTTTAACTTTTACCTAAATACAGAATGTGAATACTTTTGCCACCTTAGGGAGTAGGAGGACTGCTATCGCCTTTGGCCAGAGGAGGCAGCAGAGGACTGGATGCGAGCGGACGGCGGCTTCCCGTCGCTTGTGATTAAGAGGACAGGGTGTCAGAGCAACAATCAGCGTCGCCTCGGCAGCGTTGCGGGTTCCCCTCCACTTGGTGCGGCCTGATGCCGCTGTCCTCCAGCACAATGGAAACCGGCGTCAATTAATGCGATGCCGCCCTGCCAGAAAATGAGTAGCTGCTTGCCGGCGCCGCTGAAGGTCTCCCAGCAGCTAATTGCCGATCAGCGATGGCGGGTCGGCGGTTTGTCTGGGCCGTCCAACAGTCGTGGTCGGATGAAGATGCCAAACAGCCTCGTGAGCTGCTGCAGTCCAGTTTCTGTAGCTCATGTACATTGGGTTCGGGAAGTATTCAGAGCCCCTTACATTTTTTCACTCTTTGTCACAGTGCAGCCATTTGCTAAAAAAACAAAACAATTAATTTAATTTTTTTTATTATTTTTTTTTTTTATTTTATCCCAAGCACACCTCTAAAATAACATGGTTTCAGAAAAACTCTGTGAATGTTCTTGAGTGGCCGAGCCAGAGCCTTGACTTAAATCCGATTGAGCATCTCTGGAGAGACCTGAAGATGGCTGTCCACCGACATTCACCTTCCAACCTGACAGAACTGGAGAGGATCTGATGGCAAGAGATGAAAATGCGCAGATGTGAAAAACTTGTCGGATCGATCCCAGGAAGACTCGTGGCTGTATTCACTCAAACAGGTGCTTCTACTTGACACTGAGCAAAGGGTCTGAAAACTTATGGCCTGTGAAATTTCAGTGTTTATTTTGTTAGAAATCTGCGAAAATGTCTCCAAGTTTGTGTTTTTCTGACAATATGGGGCGCTGTGTGTGCTTGAACGAACGGGGGAAAAAATGAAATTAATGGATTTTAGCAAATGGCTGCAATGTGACAAAGAGTGGACATTTTAACCCACTGCTGATGGAGGTTCTGAAGAAGCTCCCTCACTGCTCTTTGGCTGGGGGGAAAATAAAAAAAAAATCAGAGGTTGTGTTTTAGGCAACATGAAGACAATTGTATTTTTTTTATTTCTTTGTAAAAAAAAGACATAAATATGACCCCATGAGTGACCACATAAATAACACTGACACTGATATGGAAATAAGGAAATCATTTCCCAACTTAATTGCAGTGACTTTTTTATGACCTAATGTGAACAAAGTTAAAAGTATTGCAAATTTGTTCTTTATTCGTTACATTCACCAAAAAGTGCTCTAGTATTTGGCAATGTTTAGTGACAACTCGGCTTCGCTGCTCTCGTTATCTTTATTTGTGTTCAACACTGTTCCAGGAATGCGTAGGAGGCGGCCTATGACTCAATAATACGTTTTCATCAACTTGACTACTTTTTGGAATGTGAAGCTCGGCTAATGTTGCCTTTCACTCCTGAATTCCTGTTTGCAGCGGCAGCAGCGGCAGCAGCGGCAGCAGGGTCTGGTCCCCTGCTCTGTAAAAAACACTGCTCGCTGCCTCTGCACCTCCGGTTGCTGCAGGGAATAAGTGCATTTCAGCCTTTTATATTTCATCTCATTATATTCCCATTTCCGCTCAACACTTCAACTGAAGCAGCCCCCTTTCATGCTGTAATCCTTGTTTTGAATTTTCAAGGCAGCGACGGCGGCGGCGGTAGCGCGCACGCACGCATGCACGCACGTGTTTACCTGCCGTTGGAGTGCGAGGCGCCGCCACCAGGCTCCTGTTGCTGACATTAGGGGGCACTGTGATACAGGCCAAGAGCCGGAGGAGCCCAGAGGGCTTGAGCGGAGTTGCGCGGGGAAGCGGAGGCGCACGTCTCTCACCGCAGAGGTTTTGGAATCATAGACATACCTAATACGAGCCAACGCAGCATATCCAGCATCCGACTCCTCATCAGATCACACAGCGAGAGGCGTCTGCTGTGACAGGAAGCCATGTGGATGCGTGAACTGTGCCAAGCCGATGTGAGCTTGATTTCTGGAGGAACGAATGGACGTTTTTAAATATCAAGACTTATTTCCCCGCTGCCGAGAGTAAACCAGTTTTTGTTTTTTTGTTGTTTTGTTTTTCTTTCGTCTACCATTCATCGCTACTCATCAAAACTTCTTGTTCGTCTCCTCGACATCACTGATTTTTTTAATGCTGGCTCGCATCGAAAAGACGAGGCTTACTCTGCAATGAAATATTCACTGCTTCACTGCTGGAGTGAAACCCGCTTCAAAGTGTAGTGTTTACCACTGAAAGGATTTATCAGAGCTTTTACATAATTGACATTTATTTTCATTAATACTGTGGCCGAAGCAGTACTTTAACACGTTTCATTGTAGCAGTTTGCTAATTGGAATTAGATAAACAAAACAAGTGCCGTGAGTACAATTTTTTGTGAAGGTACATATATTGTAGGTGGTATTGCTCTTTTGGGTTTGGGAAATGTGAATTGAAATCAACCACAAAGCATTGATAAGCACCACTTGTCTTGATTGCTGAGATTGTGGCAGGAAGGAGAGGGGGGGGGGGGAAATGAGGGCAATCAATAGCTGAAGTAGACCAACGGTTGGTGTTTGAGGAAACACTGCGATCAATCATTGGCCTGAACATTCGTATGTCTGCATAGATTATTATGTGTTACACTGTGTCCCTATGAGCATGCTAATTATCGCTGCATGCTAACGCCGCTCGGGCTGCTGTCTTGCCCTGCTGGTGAAATTAACCTCGGTGACACCAAACCCAATGATGAAAAGGTTCAATCTAAACGTGTCATCAGAACGCTAGAACCTTGATTTTGGTTGAAAGACCGTTGCGAGCGTGTTTACGAAGGTTCAACGTCTTGGTACATTCAGTTTGCCTCTGTGATTGAGTGTTGCTCATCCAGAGCACAAGGCCAAACTCTGTTTCTTTCATCTTGCTTGCGTTTGCTTCAACTTTTCTCTTGAGAGACTATAGATCAGTGGTCATTAACCTCGCCGTGATTGATGATCATCTTTGAGAACGTGCTCCATTGAATTCTGAGGTTTAAATGTTATATTCTCGACTCACTTGCAACTTTCAGTTTCCCCTTCAAGTCCTCGTCTCTGCTTTCTTGTTACCTGTTCAACCTCCTCTGTTTGGAAGAAGAAGTAGAAAAAAAAGCAAATCTCTGAAGGTATAGATCGTCGTGCAATGGGGTTGCCGAGGCTTCTGCTGGGATTTCCAATTAAGATGCAATCTGTTATCTGCTCAGATGACTAATAAGCACAACAAAGCCGTGGCTCCCTCCTGTAATTCATATCAGGCCACTTGAAATAACCATCGAGCCCTCCTATCTGATGCACTGCCAATACTTGCTCACTTTCCCAATTAAAACCCCGGGCAGGTTGCTCCCCTGCTAATGAGGAACGCATCAGGGCTACTGTCATTGTGACACGCAACGCGGAGACGCCAGCGTGTGTGGGCGGCTGAGATCATTTTCATGTTGTTTGTGAGCTGCGTCGTCGTTCTTTCTTCTCTCCCCCCCCCCCTCATCCGAAATCAATGCGTGCGGGTGCGCGGGGCGCATGTGCGTGCGCACGAGCACAACTGCACGCGATGAGAGGCTGCAGCGGCGGGTTAGCGCTGATGTGTTCCTCTCTGATAATTAGGACTGCGCTGCGCCCAATCAGACACAGCGGCCGCCGGTGAAAGCACAGCATTGATTATGCTCATTTCATAAGAAAGCCAATTCCAATTTGAGGAGAAGAAAAGGCAGTGAAACAAAGATGAATTCAAGCCGCAAATGGAAGCGGGCCAGCACTCTGTTGATTCTTCAGTTTTTGTTTTTTTTTTTTTCCCCAGTAGTAGATTTTCTTTTTCTTCCCTTTCCTAAACTTTTCAGCATGTCAGGGCCTCAGCGGCTCTAAATGTGGCCAATAGCCTTGAAACACACATTTGGTACAAAGTGTTGCTTTTTGCAGTTGCTTTGATTTGGGTACTGTGTGTGTGTGTGTGTGTGTGTGTGTGTGTGTGTGTGTGTGTGTGTGTGCGCAGCTGTGCAAGGTGGGTGATTGGAAGCAGTCCAGAGGCCTTAAAGTAAGGGAGGACGGCGGAGGGGGAAAAAAAATAAAAAAAAGTCATTTTGAATTTTTGCGGAAGCTACGCCAGCCGCATCGGCACAGATTCGGTTTCCAGCCAGGAGATTTCCTTCATGTTTCGCGCTGACGTCCTAATTATTACAGTGAAATTGTTCTGGCCCTGAACTGACACAAGTAAGGCGTTGGGAGTCGGGCTATTTATGGTGCCCGCTCGCCACATTTTCACGAAAGATTACTCAACATTTTATTCCAAAAATGACTGCGTTCCCATTTGGGTGGCGCTAAATGAGAAACTGTGTGTTATGTTGTCATTCCCAAAAGGTTAGTGGTAGATGTTCCAAATGTTTGCCATGTTTATTCCCACGGCAACCGCCGAACTGGCTGCCATTATTGCTAATGGGAGGCAGCTTTGCTGTTCGTGTGGGAATTATGTTGGATAAGCCAGACTCCTGTATGCTAAAGCAGCAACGGCAGACATACTAATAGCCTGTGAATTTATTCAACGCTCAATGGCTTTTGCGATGCAATCAGGCCTGCTGTGACAAACGGGACACCGTGGCGCAGGTCTGACTGATTAACACAATATCATGCGACCCAGAAACACAATAAAAGTGTTTTGCAAGCGCGCCTTTTCTTCGCAGGAAACGGCACCTCGCGCAAAACGCGACATAATCATCCGCCATACGGAGTTCTTCGACGTGGACGCGTTTCCATCGGACATCTTTTTTTTTTTTCTTTTTTTTTTCCTCCTCGCAATTTCAGCTCGCACAATTGCACACGTACACACTCCCGATTTTCTGCTACGTGCCTTGCACCCATGGCTGTTCCGTTCCGGGGCGGGGAGGCGGCCGCTGGGCAAAATGTGAGACTTTCCGCTGAAGGTTAACTTGCCCGCACGGACGTCTTCAGGGACAAACGGCACCGCAGTTGGAAAACGTTTTGTCCGGCAAGCAGCGCAGGGATGCAAAGTTGGTAGGTAGGATCTGACGGATCACTAGTGTTGATCTGTGGCTCCAAATTTGTGGAGAAATACAGTGAAAAAAAAAAAAAGAAGATGAACAACGGCAAGCCGGCTGTTCTCAGGCTCAAGGCATTGGAGTGAGATGGTGCACTCTGAGTGATTAAAAGAGCAAGCAGTTTTGAAGCTGTTGCAGGAAGACGCGGCTGTTGTTTGCTGCTTGCATTATGCAATGTGGTTCTAATAAAAAAAAAAAAGTAATTGAAAAGACTTCATCCCCCTTTGTTTGCCACTAAGTCATTTAGCCTTTAGTCTTTGAATTCCTTCAAACGCTCAGAAACCAAATGGAAAGCAGAATTCCTTACTTATCCCGGGTGATTGATCTCGTGCAGTATCTCATGAACTCGGCCGTCGAAAGCAACGCGTTGCCTGCGAGCAGTTTCAGCCGCTGAATGGACACTGTGTGTTGCACCCCCCACTGTTATTTTTAATGTTTTTCCCACCAGCGTCGCTGCGTCACCTCTCCGCTTCTGATGCAGCTAATTATGCGCACCTTTGCAACGCATGTGTGCACGTACACGTGCACGCATAGGGCACGTACATTTCTTGCCGAGGCAGAGCGAGCGAGCGGGCGAGCGGGCGAGTGAGTGAGTGAGTAATGCTGCAGTTTAATTAGGGAGTGCTCGCGCCCGCCGAAAACTGCTTCCTGAATTTGACACAGTTTTGCAAATGTCAGGCGGCAAGTGCTTGACTTTGAAGGGAAATCATTACCATCAGTCATTATTCAGGCTGTGCACTGAGTTCTGTAACACCCCCACACACCCCCGAGCAGGTTTCTTTTGAGAGGCGCGGTGCATTCGGCAGCCGTTCCTGGACCGATGCTGGTGGTTCTGGGCCATAGGTGAAGAGCCATACCACTAATAAAACAAGATATTATATGCAGCTATTGTACATCATCAACTACCACATCACTACAATTATATTAACATTATATTACAACACTCAATTACCAAATGTTACATATTACACCTAGGCACTGTGGGTATTATGTACCTGCACTATATTAGTACTATACATATACACTGAATGATATATACTAATTACCAGAAACCAGATAATGTATATTAACATTCAGTATTATACACACTAATACCATTTTACAATGTATTAAGAGTACAATATTACAGTATACATTTGAACACCAAAATATACACTATTACTACATTATTTCCAGTGTAAGAAGCTATGTCTAAACATTGCAAATATTATGCACACTGTTACCCATTCTTACAAGCACATTCCAGTTTTGATAACTTTAACCCAAGTTGTTAATTGTTGGAAGCCGTCAAAGGAGGTTGATTGAAGAATTAGCCGGAAACATCTGTGACTGTCGGCTGCAGCCAGGCTTTTTTGTTTGTTTGTTTGTTTTGTTTTTTTTTTCGTATTTTTTGCTTTTCCCCTCCATCTCCTTTCATCCCCCGGCACCTTTTCCAACCTTCCTCCTTCCTCTTATTGCCTTTATGTTCTGCCTCTCGGTGCCTCCCGCTCAGTTTCCCTCCCCTGCTTCCTCTCCCAGAGTGGGCTTGCATCAGCCGGTCAGCGCTCTGCTGTTTGCACCTTCAGCCCTGCCGAGGAGGATTTGCCAACCTTTATGGCTCTCTCTCCTCCACCCTCTCTCTCTCTCTCTCTCTCCTCCACCCTCTCCCACTCTCCCCTCCCCGCCCTCTCTCTCTCCAACCCCCTCCCTGCCGGCCATGATCCTCCCGCCCGAAGCTGAATGTGCTTTGATTCCCGTCCTGTGCATAATCAGACGGCACAACAACAACTTGTGTTCTTCGTGCGTCTCCTACCCCTCATCGGTCCTCCACACCTTCCTCTCCAGTCTTTCCGTGCACACGTTGGCTCGTCCACCTCCGGAGGGACGAGGCCGGTCTGCGGCTCGCGCTGGGAACTCAGTCGCTGCACATGTAGCCTGCTTTGATTTTCCTCTTTATTCCGAGTCAAGCAAGCATTTACTGCGCCACATGCTAATGTGCCAAACGTCTCGCCCTCCAAGTGCGCGTCAGACCCTCAACACAAAGGATTTGAGTGCTTTTGTCTCATGTGGAACCTAAATGACACTATTGCTTTTTTCTCTCTTTTTTTTTTTCTCCTACGAGAACCACAACGGTTTATATTATTATTGTATTGCAGATTTTATTTATTTGCACATATACCTATACAATAGAACAAATACATATACATATGCATATCTCTCTTGATGGAGAGAGAGACTCAATGGATGTGAAGGTGAAGTCATCGTGCAATGACCTCACCTTGAACAAACAGTCATTTCAACAAAGTGAAGAAATAATGATAACAAGTAAAGCAATAATATTAAGCGTGACTTAGTGCAGCTGACATTTATTTTTCTATGTTCCAGCATCAACCACATTTATAGTTTTCCTGTCTCCTGCAGTTAGCAACACACTGCTAAAAGCAATGCTTCTAAAAAATGATTTCATTTTCAAACACTGGATGTAAAGAACAGATGTAAACAATTTGTTCTTTACATCCAGTGTTTTCCTTTTTTAAAGAACTTTCTACCTGGGTAAATAAATCTCCACAGGCAGGTGTAAAGCAGCGGTTCTCAACTGGTGGAGACTCAGGACCCACATTTTCATCCTTGTAATGAGTCGCGACCCAAATTTATTCCACCAAAAGAAAAATGCTAGCCCACTTTCTGTCATGTCTATTACATCAATTATTGCAATGATTGAATTGCATTGTGTGTCCTGTCATTTTCTCTCTAAGTATATATTTTAAAATCCCTTTTTTGTTTAATAAAAAAATAAATAAAAAATAGGGACACTCCTCACAAAGCCGCGACCCAATCAAAACAGCTCTCCGACCCACTTTTGTGTAGCGAACCACCAGTTGAGAAACACTGCTTTAAAGCACATCATTTTTCCTTGTGGCACGACATCGTGGTCACGTAGACGCAGTGAAAGGATGGAACCCCGTGGTCAGAATTAACAGCGACGGTCACCGTAACGCCGTCGCCCGTCCTCCTCTGCTGCTGCGTGGATGGCGGTGGAGGTCAAAAGGTCGGCGGCAGGAAGCGTGTCACGGCCGGTGAGGCGCGCTATTTTTCTGTCCCTGTAACTCTGCAACTCGGCTCCGACACTGGCAGCCAAGCGACAGCGCGGTGACCCCGACTCAGCCAGAGGTCTGTGTAGGTGGGAACACATGAAGATCCCCCGCCGCCCACCTTGGGAGGAGGACCGGAGTGGTTATATGTCTGTGCGCTGGCTCGTGTCGCTGGCACTGACACATTGAGACGGACGGAATGATGTGCACCACGTTTAGCTTTTTTTTTTTATTATTATTATTTATTTATTTTTATTAGGTTTTGTTGGTTCTGGCGCTGGTTTGGAATATTTGACGTCTGTCTTCTCGCAAATCGTTTTCAGGACCTGTTAAGTGCACGATGTGAGATTTATTATGAGGGGAAGGAGGAAGGACTGAAGGTAATGTTGAAGAGGCGTTCAGAATTAATGTTGTCAGAATCTCAGCATAAGCACAGCGCTGCGTTAGACTCTCACTCTCTCTCTCTCTCTCCCTCTCTCCTGAGTGTGTGTGTGTGTGTGTGTGTGCGTGTGTTGCTGCCTGCCTGCCTGCCTGCATTCATGTCTCTTGTGTATGTGCTTGTGAAGAGCCACCATGGAAGGTATGGCTCAGCCCTGTGGGCATTCCACATCTATTTGAATTGTTTTCATTGCACCTCCATGGCAGAGCACAGGACTTTGTTGAAATTTTAATGGCCCTTTGACCTAGATTTGTGTGCACGTGCACACGTACGTGCGCGCACACGTGTGTGTGTGTGTGTGTGTGTGTGTGTGTGTGTGTGTGTGTGTGTGTGTGTGTGTGTGTGAATATGTCAGTCTCCCCACCGGCAGCAGAAGTCCCACACAGTTGTATCGAAGAAGAGCTGGGCAGAAGTGTAGCACGAGAAAATTAAAAAAGAAAAACAAATTTGTCACACAAATTTCTCCTCTGCATGGAAATAAACATTCGATCCTGAAAAAAATGCAAAGAAAAAGGAGAAGAGGAAGTAACCACGCTCGTGAACTATTGCTTGACGCACTGTCAAATTTCAGCACCATGGTGTTTATGATAATTTACCCTCCCTACCGCTAGACATTTATGAGAGAATCACCCTTAGGGGTCTAACGCAAGAAGCTGCCTTCTGCAAATAAGCAAAAGGGCTGAAAGTCAAATAGGCAGAAACAGGGGAAATTGAGGGCTCATCACTGACAATCACGTCGAGGCTTTGTGCACTGACACTGACGTCGGAGAAATAAAGGAAAAAAAGAATTATGGTTCTTTATTTCATTTTTTCCCCCTTGGCCCCAACTCACTTTGTTATGCTGCAAGGAAAATAAGGATACCTCTTAAGCAAAGTGGAGCGTCTATGGAGAATGAAAGAACGATGTCGCACTCCAGCGTTATCATTTTCTAAACACATAAAACACATAAAAACTGCCGCCACGCCATTTCTCAGCGGAATTAGATTGCAGCTGTCACAACATCAGTTCAGATTTCTTGATAACATGGTGATGCTTTTACCTGGAAAAGACAAATCAGCACAAGTGTACATAGAAGCTTCTCAGGAATTCATAGAAGAAATGTGCGGTAGAATATATTTCCTGATTTCTAACTTTTTTCAATCCCATTGTTTTTGGAACAAAATTCTGCCATATTGTTACTAAATGTGGTTTTATATGTCAAGTGCCCGCGAGAGCCTATTCTTTGCACTACCATGTCAAAGGTCAGAATCCTTCCGAAACAAAACAAACCCGGCGCTTAATTAGCGGATTGGCGGAGGCGCGGCTCCTCGCAGGATGTGGACCCTCAGCTGGAACTGGAAGTGAAATTAAGGCCAGACTGGTGGCGGTGGAAGAGGATTCCTTATTGGGTGATTAAAAGTAACCTTTCCAGCTATGGTGAAGCTGTTAGCCATGCCCTTTCTTCCTCTGCAAATGCCATCTTGGAGCTCAGGTCTAATGATGCTACAATAGTTTCAAGGCAATTACGCTGCCTCTAAATTGATCCCAAAGCATTGGACTTGTGAGTGGGAGAAATAAAGGGAGTAGGAGCGTGCACAGAGGTAGGTGCCAGTCCAACAATAAGGCGGCCGGGAAAGCAAGAAGTCCCTGAATGATTTGGGACCATTAGGGATTTTTTAGGCGGGTGGTTTGTTTTAGTTTTCTGCCTAAAACAAGCAATTTGTAAAATCTGCTTTGGACAACAAACGACTAACTGTCCATATTATGTTGTGAACAGGCACATACTCTGGTTAGCTGCGCGTGGCTGAATCTCTTATGCGGCGAGGACGCTTGACATTGAGTGGGGCAGGCCAGAAGGGAAAGTGAAGTGGCAATATGTCAGACAGAGTAAAATACACGGTGCAGGTAACAGTTTGCCTCTAAATAAAAGCTGCGGCTTCTCAAGTGCAGAGGTGTAGTCCCCGAACGCGACTTGATTTTATGTGCAAAAGAAGGAATAAACAACTCTTGAAATTGTGTCGTGTGTGAAAGGGGAAAGAGTTCAGTTTCTGTTTACGACCTGAGGTTGGTAAAGGTCAAATACCCAACTACATCTTTCTTCTTTCTTTCTTTCTTTTTTTAGTTTGGTGCGGAAGAGAAAAAAAAATGTTGAAAGTTGGAGGCCATTCGGATCCGTAAGTGGCATTGAGTGCATGGTGGTAGGAGTGGTGACTCAGGCCATTTTTTTTTTTTTTTTTTGGGGATTCCCACACACTTACTAATGATACTGTAGAAAATCCAGTAATTATATAATATAAAACATGATTATTATATAAATGTATATTTCGAGATACAAGAAAGAATAAAAAAAAGAAAAAAATAATAAGTCTCAGTGTATAATTTTTAGAGGGACCTAACGGAAGAAAATTGAATCAAATAAACAAATCTCGGTTTTATGTTGTTTTTTTTTTTTATGTAAAACATTGAAAACAAAATTAATAATCAGAATTCCTGCTTCCTGGAGGCCACCACATTGGTTGTTTGTGTACAGCCAATTGATGTAGTCAGGTTTTGTTGTTCGACCCTGACATCAGAGCCTGTGTGAAAAAGCGAGATCAAGTGCGTTTGGAAAACATGACTGAACGTGGTGGAACGGGAGCAGCAGAGGCGGCACTGAAAAAAAAGAGTGACCTTTCACTCATTGCATGACATAACAGATATTTCCATAAGAGCCCACGTGGTGGGGAAACAAAAAATGTTTACTTGCAGAGTTTAGTTAGAGATGCAAATCAAAGGAATGGCTGCAATAACCCTGAGAGTTTATAGCCGGACTCTCACCTTCTCTCTGCTCAGTGAACGCAGCATTCTGGAGGCTACCTTTTTTTCCCCCTTCCCTTCCGTATCAACCCCAGCAACCCATTGTTAGGCTGCAGTAATTGCTGTGAATTCACGCATGAAACAGCACAATTTCATGCACGTAATACCTTTCGAATTATCAGGATTGTACAAGAATTAACGGTGCCTCATGCATACCCAAAGTGGAGCACGCAAATTAGTTCAAGAACAGAAAGATTTTCATTAGCGAGGTTTCCTAATTTCCTGCGCGTGCCGGTGATGGTATGCTGTTTAACAGGAGTGCATAATAATTGTCCGGTCACGCCACATAGGACAAGCTGTTGAATTTCAAATATTCTAATCCCCATTATCATATAAGTAGCATTTCATGACTTCATCAAGTTACTGTCCTGGAGTGGCTGATTAGTCCTTCTCAGAGAACAATGGGTAATGTGTCGGGAGTGAAGTGTTGGCTGAATTTAAAATAATGACGATAATGAAAACGAAAATGCTGCCGCATCCGTGAAAACAAGAACACCCCCGAAACTGAAATTCAAACGTCCGTTGACATTTCTTTGCAGAGAAACAAACTTTGTTCCAAAATTTCTTGGAAGCAGTAATTAGCTAGTGAGTTTCTCCTTCACATTTTGGGATTTTTTTTTTTTTTTTTTATCAGATATATGATAACGACACAGGACAAGAAAGTGGCGTTTTCGTTAAGAAGGAAAAAAGAAATCTCGTAAAAAAAATAAGGTGTAAATAGTGAGAAGAAATCTACGCAACACATGCAAGCACTTTTCAGAGAGAAACTTCAGTTTTAATCTCACAACACAACACATCCTGCGCTGCAACGTCTTACAAGGTATTACAACACCGTGAAACACAGCTATTTTATCCGCCGACTAACATCATTTATTAATTTGTGCCGGTGCAGGTTTTGTACGGAATTTGAGATTTTAATGTGAGCAAATGTGATGACAGCGCAGTGTGTTTGCGGCTAATAAAGTAGGGCAACGTTGAGCAGGCAGGCACGAGGAAGCCGCGCGGGCCAGCGGTACACGTTCCATTTTTATTTCGACGCCGCCTGCCTCCGCTCCTCTCACCTCGGGGATCATGCGGCTCGTAATCACAATCCATTACAAGTGGGCAGATGGCCTGCAGTTGTACCGCGACCTCACCAAATCTGCCATGGTCAACACACTCTGTGTTGTGCTGAGGGAGAGAAGAGGGGGGGGGGGAGTTCTCTTGGACACAGTAGTCTGGGATCACTTTTCACTTTTGGTCTAATGTTGGGGGCTTAAGTATCGAGGGGAGTCATTTCCCTCCCTCACATCTTCCCCAAATCTCCCGCTTCTGTCCAACAAGCAAAAGTTTGAAAGTGGGGGGCGGAGGAGGAGAGCAGGTGTACGGCAATGGGGGATCAGTGTAGCAGAAAGTTGCGGGGATTGAAAGGGACGTGGCCTGACAGCCACAGTGAGCTCCTCTCCTCCCGACTCCCCGCCAGCCACCGGCTGTGACCATCTGCTCGGGTGACACCGTGTGCAAACGTACACGCTACATGAATTATCGTGGCGCGAGTTTTCCAGTGCGCACGCGGTTTTCTCGTGACATCGCCTGTCGTGGGCGGAGAATATACATCTCTTTGGAAATTCTGTTTGTTAGAAATGTTTTCCCAATGCCGGGGAAGATACTAGTTTGTCAAATTTAGAGCCTGCTGCAACCCTCGGCCGGGTCGTTCCAAAGCCTGTGAAAATGGAACCCATTGCCTCCCTGCTTGGCACTCAGTATTTGGTATTCAGACAGTAAAACGACCAGATAACAAAGCACGTATTGTGCAGCTGCAGTAGTCGCACAGTTAAGTCAACGTCCCACAAAACAAGAAAAATACAAGTGTATATTGATATTGAGAAAGATCTAAAAACACTTTATAATATGCAGTGTTTGTGCTGAACTGTGTGTGCAGTCCACCCCAGCAGCAACATCAACGCTTGATTTGCCTTTGCCTTTAAAACAGCAGCGGCGCGCTCCGGAACAGCCACTGACCCCCCCCCCCCCCCCCCCCCCCCCCTCCAAATCCCGCGACCACTCAGCGGTGTCGTCTAATTGGTGGAGTCGCACATTTTTGAGTTACTCCTGCAGCATGCTTCGCTTGTTGTGTTGGGGAACTTAAAAGTGAAATCTGCTCCCACTGTCACTTGCAAGCACCATCTGCTGCGGATGCCATTAAATGAACAGAGCAGCTATAGTGAGAGTATTGGTGTTTTCCCCGCTGAGTCGAAGTCGACAGCCTCAGAACGTGCCAAAGTTGACTTTGCTTGGAGCAAACTTGTCTCCCCATTTATATTTTTACTGTCTTGGCAACAATTCAAGAATAATACTCTCCAACGTCCGAGAGAGCGCCACCACTGTGCACGGCAATCTCTGACAATGCTTGGTTGCATTTAGAGAAAGCGTGACAACCACTGACACGTGCATGCTTTTTTTTTTTTAATTAAATACTTGAGTGGAAGAGACAAATACACAGTATGGTTCCAGCGTTGCTGATTAACTGCACTAAATAGAATTTATCGACATTCACATCTATTTTTCTCACATCTGTTCGCAAAGACGTGCGACATCCGTCACCCCCTCGCCAGAGTGTCGAGAGCACTCTTTCATTAGACACCTTGACGTTGCAGTGGCTTCAGAAAGAAAGCGGTGAGCTGCATTTCCCATTTTTTGTAAATAAAGCATCGCAACTCAACTCGTCCGCCGTCTTCACTACACATCAAATGGGTGCCGTTGATCAAACTTGGTGGTTTTAAACATAAATACTCACATTTGCATATCCTCAGTGCGCTTTGGTTGCTCAGATAACGTGCGAAACCGCACCGCTTAATTGCTCCGTGACATTAGCTGAGGTGCAGCTCCCTCCCCTGCACGCTCTTCATCAGCAGGAGACTGTTTGTCGAGGCTCGAGTGCAACACTTGCACAACCTCTGAACCCAACCAAGACATTCCGTTCGTCTTCGGAGTCGGGGGCGGCGAAGGTGCGGCTCGGATGTTTCAGATCCTCCCGGCGCATTATACGCCCCAGATTGCTGCATTCCTATCCAACTCCTCATCTCACCTCCCGTGTGCACACGCTCTCACAAGCCCAGCCAGGCTCGCAGCCACCCCCTTCCCCACTTTTTTCCCCCTCCTCAGATGTGTTTTTTATATATATATTTATATGTATATATATATATATTATTTTTATATTTTTTTAAACATACAACAGTGCAGAGTCGCCTGCGTTCAAGGTGAACCACATGTTGGTGGTTTCTCGCGTAGAGCTGTAACCCACCTACCTAAACGCAAACAGTGCCTCACCGAAGTACAAGGATACTTTCATTTGATTTGGCTGGATTCCAGCAATACTGCACACAAAATAAAACCAGAGACCGCGAGGTGCTAACTTTAGGCTTGGAGATATTTGGCTTTCTCTGCAGCTGTGGTGGGTTAACAGTGAAAGCTCTGCATTTTGATTTACCCCCTCGGGCCGACGATGGTTAGCGTTCATTGCCTTTGCACAGACTCAAGGTTCAGAAACTAAAAAATAGCAGTCGGTGGAGACATGGTGTGACTCGTATCTGACTATTGAAATCACTGGACATATATTTTGTTTCTTAATTTATAACATAGGATCCCTCAGTATTAAGATATGCTCCCCAGTTTGTCTGCTAAACCCAAAATAACAAAGAATGTCCAACTTGTGTTGTTTTTCGGGTGTTAAGGAGTTGGTGCATAGCTACATGCTACAACCTGTATCCTGTTTAGCTAATATAAAAGGTACTTTTTGAAAACAGAATAAAGATACAATATTTTATTCATTTCAATAGACTTAACCAAATAGAGAGAGGCAAAGCTACCAACCCTGAGAAATAATCAGAGGCAAATTTCTTTAGAATGAAAGAATTGAGAATTGAGGGCTACAATCATACCACATGTTCTCCTTCTGACCCACATCTGTGTTTGAACCATTTGTTGTGCAGTTTTGTGAGTCTTTGTGAGACACCCATCAAAGCCACCAGGTCTCAGAAAAGTAGCTCTGTCACAACTATGGGAGAGTAACACAGCGAGTGCAGCCGTGAGGTCAGGGCTGAGACCCCTGATATGTACCAAATGATGCACGGCCATGTGAGCCAAGCTGACTTTTCTTAGTCATTGTTGAAAATGTCTTTTATCTGTGATTGAAGATGTGTGGTAACTTTGACCCTGGCTGCAATATTTCTGACACATTTTCATAAGCTGAGGAAGTGTAAAAACCCATCCCTTTCAGCCCTTGACAGATTTCCTTTCATGGTGTCAGAGGCCATTTTCAGTGCAGAGCCCACAATTTTTGTACTTTGGTTTGAGAATTTTAGATATTAAGAGATGTTAGTTGAGATAAATATCTCTAATGTAAAATCTCCCTTAAAACGTGCTCCAAACTTTCTCAGTCTTAAAAAAGAGACATTTTTCTTTAAGTGTGTGGATATTCGTTTTCCATCAGAACAATTTGCATGTGTCTCTTGAGATAATTGAGTGTGAGAATTGAGCAGGACCAAATAAAGTCTACTGGCTAAGAGCCAATGTCATCTTTAATGGTATATTTTAAATCGATATTTAACATGTTTCCAAGTGACCAATGTCTCTACCGCTGCATGATGTGGACTCACTGTGATTAGCTCACGGGTAGGCAAACTATCAAACCCTGCAATCGCCGAATAAACCATCTCTGAAGTCGCACCCTGACTCAAGACTGAACCCACCGTTCAAACCTCCTGCTTCCTTAAATCCTCCCTGTACTGCTGGATTTCACTTTCTCCTCTTAAGGAACAGTTGATACAAGTGGGACAAAAGTAGTGGAATTTTCTTGACATTATTCTGTTTTAATCCCGTGAATAAGTATGCCGAGAGCAGCTCTGTCACATTCATAGAGCGGCGTTACAAAGAGATCCACCCCAGCGTGCTCTGTGATCGGCACTGCTTTGTGCATATCTGGCATGTCCATAAAGTGCTCTCGGCGCTGCAGTCTGACTTATTTTTACACCAACTCCCCCCCCCCCCCCCCACACACACACACACACACACACACACACACACACACACACACACACACACACACACTTCTTTGTTAAAACCATCTTACTCTGGTAACGCGCTTAGTGTAACTTCAGCGCATTGACAGAAGTGGGAACAAGGTCACTGACAAATGCTTGAGTCCCTTTTTAATTTGTGAACTGACTGCCTTCGTTTCACAGTCAGTCCGCTGGTACAAAGGGGGATTTAACCCTAGAGAGTTCCACTGCCGTTCCTGCAGGCACAAATTTATAGGCTCATAGACGGTTTGTGCTGCATTCTAGATGGCCAAACGCACGCTAGATTTTCTTAGACTTTCTGCTGCAAGCGCTGACTGGAAGTCGTGCACAAATCAGTTGGGTTAGCGCAGACAGTTAGCCCTGCGGACCCTCAGCCTTTCCGCGGTGCAGGGGTCATTTTCCCCAGGCCATTAACTTTGGAACTCTAGTAGTTTTCAGGGACAGGAGCCTCTGTTATGCACTTTTGTCCCTCACTTTAGGGCAAACACACACATAAAGTCCCAATTTGTCAAACGTCACCCCCACCAAAAAAAACCCCACACAATAATAAAAAAAAAAAGTGTCAAGCTTCATTCAGCCAAGCTGCACAATGAAAACTCATCATTAACCAATCAATAACTGCGCACAAGTGAAGTCATTCACAGAGATGATGGAAAATGAATTATGAGTTTGCCGAGGCCTCCATCTTTTTTTTTCTTTTTTTTCCCCCAGACATCCGTCATTGTCAACAAAATGAGTCCAGCAAATATTCAATTAAGACCTCAGGGCTCAATAGCTCATTCATTATTCTGAGGTTAATTTGCAATTGTAGATTTGTCTTTTGGTCTTTTGTCAGCTCTGAAATTACTCTTACTCCTCATCATCCTGCTGTCGACGGAAGGGCCCCTTGGCTTTGATTAATCAAATCCTCTCCAAAGTGCTCGCACGCAAAGTTCCCATTGCGATGTTGTCCTACGTGAGCTAGTTAGCGCCTTTTTCCCGAAACACCTCGTGGCTGCTGCCGGCGCCTCGCTTGGTGTGGAGGCGGCTCGCCATTTTTTAGATTCACGTGATTCTCCTCCAGATGTTTAGGATCCTACTCATACGTTCCAAGTGGAGCTCCTCAGATGCTCGAGCGCCATGGTTTACTGTTCGGATAAGAGAGAGAGAGTGTGTGCGCGTGCTACTTGGCAATGGATTTGTCATTAGGCACACCTGCTCATTTATATCATTTGCTTTTTCCAGGGAACTGGTTTCCCTTACAAATCAAGACTGTGCAACTGTTTGCCAAATCGCTCCATCTCCAGATCAGAGGTGTTATGTTGTGCTGAGTGTACGGGTTATTGAACGTGTTCACTGGGTTTTGTGTTTGCCTCACTGGCATCATCGAGTTCTCCTCAACCCACAGTGCCATCTAATGTAGAAAACTCTCGACTGCACATTCTGAAGCCGTGCCTCAGGCTACCAAGTAGGTCAGTCCACCGCATCGATCGCCTTCTCATCAAAGGGGGCGGGGGTGTGCGGTGAAGAAGAGGTGAAAGTCGCGCTGAGTGGCAAGTGGTGGGGAAGCGGTGGGTGAGCCATTGGCTGACAAGATGAAAGTTAAACACTGGCCCACGTCTTGTCTCGCAGCAGGAGTCAGTGTGTTGCCTTGGGGCAGGTGCCCAGTTTATTGGCCACGCTGGAACCCTTCACCTGCCCAATCCTCGCCTGATATACATGGATTTTCTCAGGCTGATCCTAGACTTAAGAGATGCCCGCGTACTATTGATTTAGATATTCACCTTGTAGCCGGCTGCCAACTCCACTGCCCTGCTCCAAACACACTGTGCTGTGTCCGGCGGTGGCCTTGAGGCCTCTCCAGGCCGAGGCTGTGAGTTTCTTACGCCTCTTTTTCTCAGGCCGTGCCAGATCTCAAAACCCGAAGCCGTCCTCATTCGGTATTTAGTTCCACAAGGAGCTGTGTTAAGACTCTGTCCAGGTTTTCAAGAGAAGGTCAAGCTCAGTTATGCTAACAGCTCCAAAGATATTTTTAGTGGATGACTTATTTTTCTGTGAAAATGTCTGTCATTTCCTAACGTGCAATAAAATATTAGTGATCACTAAAAGACGTGAAAACCAACAGCTCCATCGTGTCTAATGATTCAGAAGAATGACATTTTACTTTTAAATCAACCAAAAAATGTCTTAAATCATACCAAAAATCTGTGAATTCTTTTTCTTTTTCTTTTTTTTTCTACAACTGTGACTTTGGTGGGTTGGTATAATTCTAATAGCAGGGTCCATTAACAGTCTAGTATAAGTCAGACATCTCTGCAGGTGTCACATTTCTTTATTACCGACGGACGGGCAGGGATTGAACAACAATCTAGTTCAGCTGATAAATCTGCATTGTCATCTTATTAATACCACCACATGGCCGGGGCGGCTGCCATGGATTTTCCATCTAAATGGATTAAGCTTTCATTTCTTATGCCTAACCTCCGACGAGAGACGGTAGGGATGAAGAAAACACGAGATAAGGAGCTTTGGCTCCACACAATCCTTCAGTTACTTCCCAACCCCACTCAGATTGACCCCCACCTCGTGGGCTGCTGCGAACATAAACACATCAGATTGTCTCGGAAAGGCCTATGCATACATATGAGGGCATTTTTTCCCCCAAGCATTTTGTATGGAAGCCAACACATTATTTATCTTTTAGATGCAATGAATGAAGCTGGAAGCAAAAGGAGATACTTCATAATGTCATTTTCTTCAATATAGAGACTTGATTATGGGATTCATTTTTTTCTTAAACTTTTTTTTTTTTTTTAAGTATACACTTCTAAATAAATACTTTTCAATTTGGTCTCATTTCCCATTTTCATTTCACTGACATGATTTCAACAGCTACTTATGTCAGAAAGTATTGGTAAAGTTAATTAAAACTTTAAAAACACTAACCCTACAAGTTGTTCCTGCAAGTTTGATCCGACCGCATGCAGGCCGATACGCCCGTTAGTACCACAGTGCGTCGTGGACTGAAGTGTGGCCGGCCGTGTGTTTGGCACGCTGCAGGCGGGAGGGGGCGGGCACGAGGCAGCATCCACATTCAGGCGGGACTTTACGGCTTGACCTCTGCAATGTCACATGTTGCCAAGATGCATCTTAGCAATTGTCTTGCGCCGAGGGGATTTGCAGGAAGAGGAATGGGGATTGGGGGACACAGATAGGTTACCGTGTCGGCCCCTGGATTTATGTGTCTGTAACGGAGCCATTTATGAGGCGACTGTCGCCCCCTTTCCTTCAGACGGTGGTGGTGGTTGTTGGGGGGGGGGGGGGTTGGGGGTCACTTGTTTGCCACAGAAGCTGCTGTGCAAATATTAGCCCTTCCCCGGTGCACCTGCTTGCAACCGCAGCATTCTCTGCCGCCCCCGACCTCCGTTCCCACCCAGTGTCGCCATGCACTTCATTTGTCAAACGCACAAAGGAAGACACAAACACAATAGAGGAGCATTTTAGCATCGCCTTGGCCCTGCACTGGTGCTCAGACACTGGGTAAATAGCGATATGACCTCCCTTCCCCCAGGAGTGGCTGTGCACCACTTTAATCTGGAGTGCGGGGCATCGTCGCCGGGGCCGCCTGAGTCACAGGGCGCAGCCTTCACAAAGAGCCCCGGCGCTGCTGCACAACCCTGCCCAACTCATCTGCATATCCATTAATAGTAGTGAAAGAGCCAGCAGTGTCGGAGGCGGCTAATGGAAGATGGCAGCCTGCATTTATGTGGATGGAAGGGCTAATCTCATTGTCAATTTAGCCCCAGACTTTTTGTGTTCAATCTCAATAATACCAAATCCTATTAATTCCCGTATCCTCATCAATATTTATTCACTTATAACACTGGCAAGGTTTTTTTTTTTTTTTTTTCAGTCCAACCGCATACCTACATGATCTACTTTTGATATGAACCGTGTCGCTTATTTGATCCAAAATAAAAAAAAGAAATAAGTTCCTATTATTATCTTTTAGCTTTCAAATTCTTATCAAGCTCTTTCTTGTTTTTCTTGTGCATGTATTTGTTTATTTTCCATGCAAACTTGAGAAATCCCTTCACTATATTTGGCATGCGTCAATAGAATACACAGTATTCTTGCATTTATTGCAAATGTTTTTGAATTTCTACCAGTAGCAAATTTGAATTGAAAAATAGCAGTCGTTTAATTGTCGGCCTGTTGTTTTGTCAGAACCTTGAATTAACGGATGAAGACAAAGATGAACATGATCATGTGTTAAACCTGATTCACACTGCAATGTCATTGGCAGTAACTGATCGTTAGACTGCCCGAGTTCTTCAGTCATGATGAACCAAAATAATCATTAAAGGCATTGGAGGACAGACATTGTCAACAACTGGGAACGCTATAAAACTGTGTTGAAGTTTTAAAAAAAGAAAACAGCACACAACCCGACTCTCACAAAGACCAAACACTGGTTTCCTTCCAACCACACGGTGGTCCCAGGAGTTTTATTATTGTTTGTATGGTTGGTTACTCATTACGTCTGACAGGCCACTGCAGCTCCTGCTGTCTTCGGTGCTTTACCTCCTACATCGTTACACAAAGCCTCTACCCCCCCATTCAAAAGCATCTATTAGCATAGTAAGTGTGCTCTCAGCGTAGACTGTTAAAGACATTATTCATTTACGGCAGATTACTAACTATGCCCGTTCTAAGCACAGTGGGCGCCGCACACTGTTTTGCCAAAGTAGAGGCAAAGAAAATGATAATATTTAAAACCAGGAGAATCCAAGGGTTTTGTAATTATAGGATTTAAATTAAAAGCAGTGCTTAGCGCATCCAGTACTTAAGACAGGGTCTATGGGAGAAGGTAAGGCAAATCTAACGGTACAAGTGACACCCACGCAGTAGGAGTCGAAATGCTCAAAATTGCATTTATTCGCTGCAACGTTTTGAGTTTTGAGTCTCAGAGAGGCCAGCGTGAATAGGCGTAGCCAGCAGGATCGCAATTAGGCTCTGCAGTCGCTGAAAGAATATGTAGGATTGAAACAGAACATTATCCCATAAACATGATTTTCATGCTTTCATTTGTATATATATGTACATGAATAATTTACTTTCTTTTACTAATCCCATCAAAGTATTTGTGGTTAAATTGCTGTGATGTTGCTCACTTCTATCCTTCTGTAAATTATTTTTATCAATTCATTTGTTGTCAGAGTAAAATTACACCGGCTTCTCTGAGGTGTCACTGCGTTAAAAGAGATGACGTCGAATTGTTGCACATGCAACAGAAACAACAGTTCCAACGCGTTGTACCAGACACCTAAACAACTGGCGCAATCTGCCCTTTGATAATTCTTCATTCCATATGCAGCGTTGCTCCGGCTTGCAACATATTGCCTGGAGCTAACCCCGACGCACTTTTGTCAAACAAGGGAAAAATGCAAACGGCAAGGCTCCAATTAATTGGCCGTGGATATGCAGCTACATGAAACCATTAATGGGGAGCAAATAGCTTTAACTTTGTTGCTAATGTAATATAAACTTTAATTAATAAAGCATGTGATGAAGTGGAGACTTATCAAACAAGCTCTGTGTCCATTAAAGGCCCGAAACCCTCACAAGGCAGGTTTATTAAACCCCAGTTTTGAAACGTGTTTACGAGTCCCAAGGAGGAGCAACGTGGAGAAATGTTGAGGCATGGAGAAAAAGAAATGAGTTTGTGTAATTACTGAAAATTAAGAGCTTTTACTCCGGGAGGAGGGATAGCGATGAGGGAGAGGAAGTGAAGAAGAGGGAAGTGCTGGCAAGGTGAGGTGGGAGGAGGAGGGAGGAGGCAGGGAGGTGGGGGGGGTGGATCCACCTTAGTTTTGTTTGCCCCTGAAGAAATGAATGAGGACCCAAAAGCACACACCTAATAAAGAGACTTGTAATGAAAATATGGTTATTTTTGGATGGGGGGCTTTCAGAGCTCCGCCTCCTTGAAAAAAACAACTCACACACACACACACACACACACACACACACACTTCCACACGCAGACAAATAAACAAGTGGAAATTGTGTCTCGACTTTTGCACCACTCGATCATTTTAATTCTAAATTTGCCTGTATTTTGGCTGTTAATTGAACTGCAACACAGTTCTATCAACACGTTTTCCATCCTCAATAGCGGTATATCCAAGGGTCACCTTGGATTTTTGTATACATTATTATATATGTACACGTATATTTTTTGTGTGCTCAAAGTGCTTATTTGCCCCGTTGTTATCTCTGGCGAATCTTCCATTTTTTTCCCCACCCAGACATTATATTTTCAGCATCCAAGGGTGGCATTTCTTTGCTGGGCTTTTATGACAAGCATCAGTGTAGCCTCCGTCGACACTTTCTGCTCGGCTGGCCCTGACCTTCTAAAATGAATCCAGATGTTTTAAGTGATGGACAGGAGAGATGGAGGCCGAGGGGAGGCGGCAGTGTTTTGGAGACGGGCCGATAGTGCAGCGTTAGATGGGAGAGTTCAATCACCCCCCCCACTGCCCTCCCCCCATCCTGCAACCGCGGTATTTGCACTGCTGAGGAGCGGGGATATAAGAGACCCTCCGCATCCTTCCCCACATCCGTCCATCCATCGGGCTCCGGATGACATACTTGAGTGAAATTGGCCACGTTTTTTTTTTTTTTTTTTTTTCTCTTTCTCTCTCGCCGCTATGTCCCAGCCAGCCAATGAGGCCAAACAATCACCCTCGGGAACTGCCGGCAATTTGAGGCTGAAATGTTTGGAAGTGGTTTGCGCACTGTTTGGGAAAATGTAAAGTGACGTATCCACCTTGTTTCTGGTAAAGACCCCCCGTTGTTCACACAAAAGAATCAGGTTGTTCTTCTGCGCCTGGAGCCCCAGCGCGGGACTCCGTGCCTCTCAGCCGTCGCGGCGCCTCGAAACTACACAAAAACACGCTTTGTCGCGATAAGTTTGTAAAATGCACCTCTTACAGCCGCCGTCTGGCTGTGTGCGGCGTCAAAAAATGGCTCTTTTGCCTTCTGAGCAGCCGAGAGCACCCCCCCCCCCCCCCCCCCCCCACACCCCCACACACACACACACACACACACACACACACACACACACACACACACCACCACCCTTTCCCCCCATTCCGACGTCTGATTGTGCGTTGATGTCCCCGGACACCCCGACAGACGGCTTCCATAAAGCCGACGTTCAATGAACTGTTTCACTCGCCGTCTGAGACCTGCAGCTCGCTGGCAATCTAATTGTCTTTACCTCCGAGCGACGCGGAGACCTCCGCCTGTTCGGGTTTTCCGTTTGAGTACAGGTTCCTGAGAAAACACCTGCTTGTGTGTCTGTCGAGTCGTTCCCGAACCACTTCCACGTGTTCCTTCGTTTCGATTCTAAATTATTCCCCACGTGCGGTGCTGCCACCAGGCTGGGCTGGATTAAATCTGGAGCTGCTGAGAGAGAACTTGAAGCCAAATGTTGACGCGGAGATCCTGATTTTCCCGCGGCCTGCGGGATAATTGCACGTTTTTTACTCTTCCTCCTCACCTTCCCGTCGAATGGCCTCCGCTTATCATCAGCAGCTGCCACTCAGTTCACACGTGACGCTAGACAAGGCTACGGCTCAGTCCGCTCTCTTTGTGCTCTGTTCCATAAGAAGCCAGGGGACCGGAGCAACACAGTAGGCTCTGCCTTGACTCCGGGGTCGACTTCGAGAGGGACAGGAGGGGCGGGGGGGAGGAGGGGTGGTGTTCATGTGTTCATGTATCTGCGCCGGCTTTCTCCTGGGAAATGAAGCTGACACGGGCTTCCTCCGCTGCTTTTACCTGTTGTGTCCCGTAAGGCAGCCACCCCTGACTGGCCCCTGGGACTGCTCTGTTCTGCCAGTCCCGATATAAAAAAAGAAGCACAACTTCCCTCCGCCGAGTCCCATGATGGACATCAAAGACTTGGTTTGGAGACGGTGTGAAAGAGTGAAAAAGTATAAGTTGCCGACCTGTTTGGAAGAAGTTTGGCGTGAGGAGCGAGTACAGCGGCTCGCGAATGAAGGTTTTTTTTTTTTTTTTCTTTTTTTTGCCAGAAACATAAACACATATATTTATGTACTCCTGCATGAATAAGCAAGCGCTCTTCACTTGAGGGGATGCAAAAGACCACTCCTCCTTCATCTGATGAGATTGGTATGCAGAAAAGACGTCCTGTCCTTCAGTGGCGGCCTAGTTTGAAAGTAAAATTGCGCGCACTGGAAAAAAAAAAATAGAATGCCAATACAGTGCTTAATATGCGTGCATATCAGGCCGGTGCAGCGCTGTGGCGGCAACACCTGAGAGGAATATGAAACTTGGGGCCAGGTGCCCGGTTCCCCGGGAGAGTGAGGACCGCAGGGTTTGGAGAACCCAGGGAGGCGTTTGAAGTCCTGGAGGACGCCACTGATTGTGGTTGGTATGCAAAGTTACCAGCCTCATAAACAGACGGCGCCACCTGGTTGTTAGAAATAGGCTGCCGCGCAATTATCCAGTGTCCTGAAATTCATCTTGAGGTGGTTGTTGTTGTTGTTGTTGTTGTTGTTGTTGTTGTTGGACTGGTTCTTGCAAACTATTTCTGTTTGTTGTTTGATAACTTACCTAAAACACAAAGGCTCCTGCGTGTTCCACTGATCATGTGTTATTGTCTTCTTTTTTTTTTAACCATCTCTCACATTCCTCTGTTATTTTATCATCTCCTCTTCACTTATTTTAATTATCTTATCATCAATCAAATACAGATAATACAATTCATCAAGCACACGTTAAAGTTGTGGACAGACTTTCACAGGATCAAAGAAAATGAATGTAGTTTAACCAGCCCTAACAATCTGCAGTGCTTAAAATATTTTCTGTTTGCAAATTTGATGCAACATTTATTGAAATAAAATACCCACCAAAATAAATAAGCATAACATTAAAAGTGAAAATAAAAATAAGAATGGGTGAATGCATTTTTGGCATCTATTAAAGTGTTTGTTTTGAAAGTAGTTTGTGAGAAATAATTTCCAATTATAAACATATTTTATATTTGTATTGCTCAAGCTTGTGTGGTAGTAGTCTCAACAATTCTTCCTTGAATCCATTCATATGCAGCATATTGCAGGTGCTGATCCGTTTCCATTTCATGTCTGGAACGAAAGAAAAACAAAAATTCCAAGTTTGGGAGGAATCAGACAATTTAGAGAATTTCTGTGAACACCCTGCTCTTAACCGTGGAATCATTGTAAATTATAAATTTGGTAATCATTTATTTTCTCTTTTTAATTGCAATACCTTTTTAGATTTTTTTTAAAGATTGATTTATACATATATGAAGGACATGATTGGTTACTTATTTATTTTATAGTATTTTTTCTTTAGCTTTTTTTCTTCCTGCCTGCCTGCCCGCGTTTTGTGCTTTTGACAGGTGACCTCAAGCTCAGCGCTGCCACAGATAACAGCTTAAGGGCTGGAATAGACGAGGCAACAGGGAAGCTGTCTGTCAGAATGAGGGAACAAATGCTGCTGGTCTCAGGGACACATGTAGGATTTTCATGTACACATGCGCCTCACACCGCCGCTTATTTACATGGACGCGTGAGCAGGTGCACACTGATGATTGCGCCTTGCGTTAGTTAGGAATGGCCGGGAGGAGATTTCTCCACATCCTTTTCACCGTGATCCCTTTCTCCCACCTTTCTCCCCCACCTTTCTCCTTGGAAGGGCTTACGCTGTGCTGCGGATGTGTGATCCTCCCCTCCTGCTTCAGTCTCAGCACTGCAGAAAAGATCAGTCCAGCTCAGGTTCAGATACTGTCCATCTGCCCGTAGGAGGAAGGAGGAAGGGGAGCTGGGAAAGAAAAATACCTTTAATGGAGTCACTCTTTCCTTTCACACGATTGCCGATAAAAGGCCTCCAGATATTTTTGAAAGAATTTGTTTCCCCATTTTTGTCGACCATAGAAATATTAATTCATGGTGTTTTCGTCTGTGGTGCCGCAGCCAGGGAGAAGGCTGAAGGAACAGTTCACCCCTCTCGGCTTGGCAGCACTCTTCACTAGATTTGGACGTCGACACATTTTGATTTTTTTAGACGAACCCTCTAGAAATGAAGTGACGGCAGTTTAGTGAAAATAATCATTTCATCATCATTTTTTGAGCGAGCTAAACAAACAAAAGGCTCTTTTTTTTTTTTTGAATGGGTGGTTTTATGATGATGTTTTACCTGCACTGCATTACAAATATCGAGCCAGGAATAGGTAGTAGTTTACCGCAAGTGCCACACATGCATTGTAGCTTCAGACCTTGAGCACATGCTTGGAATTCTGTCAAACAAATCCTCTTTCCGCCGCATCGTTTGCCTCATGTATAGGATGTGAGGCATTTAAAAATACACCCTGTCATAAACAGATTGCGCGCATTAAAGTGCATCATCTGCGCGTGTGTATTTTCACGGCATTCCAACCCAGTTCTGTCTTCTTGGCACCGATTTGTTCCCTCCTTTTTTCTCCTCTTTCTTTTTTTAAATTCAGCAATTTGCAGGGAACTTGCGTGCACTCCAGGCTTTTTTTTTTTCTTTTTTTTTTTTTTTGCGGCAGACATAAATTGGAACGTCCATGAAAATTCACCTGACAAGCGACATTTTTGTGGGGATAAACATCTGGTGCCAGCAGAACAGCGTTTATCGGGTGTTGACGGTGATTGAGGGTGGGGGAGGGGACAGCGAGTTGAGCAAAGCGTCCCTGGAATTTGTGCCGCTCTTTCTCTTCCCTGCCTTCTGTCATCAGCTTTTAATATTCATTTTACCTGTTGTGCCCGCTTTCTCCATAAAATACCTGAGGGATGTTTGTCATGCTTTCCCTCTCGTCAGAGAAGGAAGCGCACTTGAGAAATCCGAGATGGTCAGGTTGATCGAGCAAGTGTGTGTGTGTGTGTTTACGTGCGTTTGCAATGTGGAAGTCAGCGATATCATCGGAATGGGACCACTGGGACATATCAGCGAGAGGAGGAACATATATTCTCAGGCACGTCTTGTACGAGTGGACATGTGTTTTCCCACATGTCACTTTAACAAGAGCATTACAGGCGCAGGATTCTGGATAGTGTATTTTTCAACACACTCTTCTACACTGTTTACATGTACATATACAGATTAATGCACCTTGCGGTAAGGACATTTCGGTGGAGACATTTTCTATGGCTGTGCAGGACAGACACATTGGCGGTATAATGAGGTGGGCAGAGCATACAGTCTCAAAAAGGAGGCCAACAGGGAAGTAACAAAAACCTGCATTTTATGCTTTGGCCTGCTGAGACCAACAAAAGTGTTTGCGAAAAGACTCAAAATTACCCACTATCAATATGTTTACAAGACCAGAATTCATATTTGCTTCACATTTTCTTTTTTTGGTCTAAATTGCTACTAAAAATTGTCCAATTTGGCCCAATATTATATGAAAATTGCCATAATGTTGTGGGTGTTGCAACAGTTTGCAAGTGTAGTGAGCTAACCAGCAGGCGGGCGGCATTGGGTCACACTCGCGCTCCTGTCACTGCTCACATCCGGTACCACTTTCGCGTTTCAAAACAAACCGTAAACTGCAGTGGGCACTGACGGTGAAACCAATTCTTTAAGCTGATTCTGTACGGACATTGGCAAACCAGTGAGCGACGTCACAGTGACTCCGCCTGTTTTCGTATTCCGTCAATAGACATTTGTGAACTGCAGTTCGTTGTATGTTGGGCAGAAAAGGAACTGAATGTTGGTCTCGCAGGTTTCCCATTCATTCCCGATGGGATCCTTTGTGTCCACGACCCCCGCAGTCCACGTCACGCTGAGATCACCAACAGCTACAACAGCAACGCAAACACAATGTCGCACAATGGTTCCTGTTTGGCCATTGTGTCGGATTTTCCGTGGACGCATTTCCTCGCCGTGGCCGCGCCGCTCTCTCTTGTGGATATAGCGTAATATCAGATATTGGGGTAATAAGGACTAAAAGTCTGGGTCAGCAGCGCGGCACGTTTATTGGACCCGTCCTCTCAATCACCCGCCTCGTTTTACAAGCGAAGGTTTACAAGGTGACTGACTCACTGGCTCAGCATCTGTTTTACTGCCAACAGGTTAACGCGGAATCACGCTGGAAGCCGCGGCGGAGACAACGCTGCTGCAACAGCAGTAGCAGCAGCAGCAGCAGGGCTCGTAAACACATCATAATCAGCCCGCTAAGAGGTGGGCTGCACTTAAATGGTTTGTGTCCCCAACGACACGGCACCCCTTATGATTCCACTGTGGCACCAGGACGGATATCTAATTAAAGCAGGACCGCTGCTGCTGCTGGACTCATCAGTGTCCTAGCATGTCTGTTTCTGACCTCCTGGTTTATCACACTGCAAATTAGTGAGTCTGTCATTTTCACTCAATAAACCCGACCAAACTGAGTTTTTTTTTTTTTTGTATCTCTTTTTTTTCTCTCTTTAGCTGATTAAACAGAGAGTGGAGTAATCAATATTGTAGTGGGTTAAAATAATTGCACATCAGCGATTATAATGAGGGGTTTTAATTTGCACATGTGTATTTTCTTTTTCTTTTTTTTTGTCACAATAACTCTCTTTGCCTTCAGTATCCTCACATCAAATGTTGTGTTTCTACCAAAACATTTCTTTCTGATGTTTTTCTTTTTTTTTTATAGTGTCTCAGTGCCAAACTTTCCAGCCAAACGTGCTTTCTCTGTTTTAAAATTGAGTGGAATCATTGCTAGAAAAATATATAAATTAAGAAGAGATGCTTATAGATGCTCCGCCCCCACATGAAGCATCTTCAGCCAGTGTTTCTCTGCCAGTAGAACATTCCTCCTTATAGCTGCATAAACATTAATAATCAGTTAGTTCTATGATGGATGCTGCCGCGGCTTCAATAGCGTCACAGCAGCACCGCACTCTGCTTTTCTTTTTTTCTTTTTTTTTTAACTTTTTTATTGCCATCTTTATTTTCGTGCGCCATATGTGTGGGTCGTGTGTATTCTGACACATCTGGGCACAGTGAGCGCGTTTTAGTGGCAGACACAGCACCAGCTGTCTTTTTAAGTGACGGGGGAGAATTTAAGTGCACATACCCGTCCCTGTGTTGATTGCCAAGGATAAACCTATTGGCGCTAATAAGCGTGGAGTCAAGCTGCCAGAATGATAAAAAGTCATTTCCCCTCCTCCTGTCCTCGTGTCCCAGCAAACCTTGACATTTTCATGCCTCGGAATGTGAAGTATTTACTTGAGTCCTTTCACGCCTCAGTTTTACAAATTGGATCAATCTATCGTTTAACCTTCACAAGAAGAGGAGCTAATACTTGAGGACATTTATTTAAGAAAATAAAAGTTGCGTGCGCTTGTCTGGGCCGCGTTTGACGGGCTTTCACATCACATCACCGCTCAGGGCTGCACGCCACACCTACGGAACGACTGCTTTCAAACAGCGTTGACTTCAAATGAAAGGGGGGAAAAAATGAATAATTGAACAGTCATAGCACTCAAGATTATAGACAGCTCGAGATCTTGTTATTTTAATCACAGACTCCAGTGGAGCTGCCTTGCACAATTATCTCAAAATAATACATATATCATGTGTATTTAGCCCTGTGTTTGCAGCCTTCTTAATGCTGAGATCTAGCGTTCTGTAAAACTGATGCTCTGCAGACGCCCTCCACATGGAAACAAGTTGTTCCACAAGCACACTATTGACTGAACATGTTGGTGAGGGGGATATTGCTCGATGCCTTTAATGTCCCAGATTAGAATGAACCAAATTTTTTGGTGTGTCTCACTTTCAGTCTGGAAATAAGCAGTTGTATATCGAGATGAGCTGAACTGCTCGTGGAAGGAGGTTGCGAGAGGCTTTGTACAAGACGAGGGCAGATCATGTTGTGTTCACTGACAGCGTGCAAAACAGAACCCTGTCAAATTCGCCCCAAAGTAAGTCTGTCGCTGGGCAAAGGCCGAGTCGCTTCTCTGAGGCGCGCCGACGGACGTGACACCCGGAGAATGTTTGGTCCGTTATTTGTTTGGGTTTTTTTTTCCTTGTTTTTTTCTTTAATGTTAGAACAACACAATTAATACATTGTCACTTGGCGCGTTTGATTTCCTTACAGGGGTTGGCCGAGAACATCAACGTCTTTTTTTATCTCCCCGCTGGAGGAATTTGTCCTTGACATTTCTAAAACTTACGTTAGTTCTCGACAGCGAGGGGAAAAAAATAAAAAATAATAATTTCCTGGTTGAGCTGCGCTGCCCTCTGAAAAAAAGAAAAGAAAGACTTTCATTCCAGACAGATATTTTCAAACCATCAGTGTTGTTTTTGGCATTTACTTTAGCTCTTACCAAACGTCGCTGCAGTAAAATACAGATTTTCAACTAATATAATTGTAAATCTTGACATTTTTAGTTAAAAAAAGTGTCAGGGGGGTCAATTTTTCGTTATCTTTTGTTTTGTTTTTTTTGTCCGCTGACGTGCCGGCGCTTCCGAAGATAAGGTCCGTGCGGTATGTTGTCAAAATTTCATCTCTAACAACCTTCCCTTTGCGGTTGCAATTCCTAAAAAAAAAGGAAACATGCTTCTAACCTTCAGCTGCCAGACGTGTACTGAGTATGTCGCCCCTCACCTGGCCCGCACTGCCCTGTTCTGCCCGATGCTTGGAACAGCGCTGGAGACCAGTGGGGACGCCTGCAATCCTGTCTGCTGTCCGAAGAACATTCCCGACCTGGAGTCTCAGCTCGCCCCGTCCTGCGTCTCGCCGCTCTCGTGTTTTGTCCGCCGAGTGTTTAAAGCCGGACGGCGGCGCCGCGGGGTCTTAACAGAACGTCGGGGGCAGCCATGTGCACCGTCAGGCTTGGGCCTTCCCACCATTGCTCAAGCGCCGCCGGGGTCACAACGGGAGAAAGTGGGTTTCCTCGGACTGATTGGCTGTCAGGCTCAATCCATTGGCTGCCCTCCGGAGTCACGTCTCCATGACCAATTTGAGAGGCAGAGTCGGAGCCTTCCCACACTCCCTGCCACCCAGAGAGCGCAACACTCGGATGGATGTGGGCAGATTAAATATATACTTGTTAAGGCTCCGCCGAGCTGCAGGTCACTGACAGCGCGCAGAGTTATTGATCTGCCGGATTTTATATTATTTGCTTGGCTTTGTTTCCTTCCTCTTTCAACGTCGGTTGGAATTTGCGCGACTCCTCCTCGAGGTTGATCGCCGAACAAAGTTAATTTAAAGTTGAATTAAACATAAAGGGAAGGGAAACTCCCACACGCTGCATTTCTCGGCGTTTGCATTTTTTAACATAAAAAGGAGATTAGCGCCGTCGTAGCCATAAACTATAAGCTGATTACTGTTTGTTTTTTTTTGTTTTTTCTTCGTCTCTGGCTACGGAGCGACCGTTTCCGTTGGAAGCGCTCGCTGTTTGTAGGAGTCCCTCTCCTCGGCTCTTGGAAGAGAAACAGGGAAGGAGGTCACTGAGGAAGATCTGTGTTGTCTCAATTAGAAGGGTAGGCGTTTTTTTTTTTTTCCTTTTTTCCCCCCTGGTTTTCCCCTCCCCTCCCTGGGCCCTGATCCAGGCCCAGCTGTGTACCTTCCACCGTGGGCTGAGCCGCTCCCTGCATACTGAAAACATTACTGGCCACAGGTCAGAAAGTCACTCGACAGGATTCCTGCCCCCGTAACAGACACCTTTTTATTTAGATTTCTCACATAACCACCACCAGATGGTTTCAAGACAGAAGACTCCATAAAACACGGTGGCTCGCCACACACACACACACACACACAAAAAAAAAAAAAAACACACACAATGACACGTCCCCCCCCTAAACACACAGTTTCCATTATCATTATCATCCACTTTTCCCACTACCTGTTACCATTAGGCTTGATGATGATTGCGCGGTTGATAGCTCACCCACTAGACACATGGACAAACAGCGACGCCTGGAATGGTTCACCTTGCGCTTCAAAGTATTTATTTAAATGGTGAGAGAGAGAGTGAGAGAAATATAACACCTTCAGGATTCTTGCATCTTCAAGGTGATACCATAGTGAAGGGAACAAAAGCAATTTCACATATACTAAAAGACGCAGCGCGTAAGTGCTTGTGTGGGTCCAAGACACTGGCAGTTTTTTTTTTTTTTTTGTTAAGAAAGAAAAAAAAAACAACGACAAAGCAAGCAGAGAATTTTGATGCCTGCAATTATTTCAGGTTTCAAATGAAGAAATGCAGAATTATCAGATTGTCAAAGGCCTTCTTCTCCTCCTCCTCCTTCTTCTTTCTCTACTAAGATTGGAGCTGTGACTGGATGATTATATTTGTGTTAGGTTAGTTAAGGTGAGGGATTCCATTGTTTTTTAAAATTATTTTTCTTGTGACGCATGAGATAACAACTTAGAAGGAAAGCAACACACACACACACACACAGACACAGTCCCTCATCACAGTTAAATCAATTTTGTTTCTAATCATTTTTCTTTGTTTTTTCTTTGTTCAAGGTTCCTTGGCAGATTAGTTAGATTAGATTATTATTAGTTAGATTGTGGGGGAAATTAATAGATCCGCACGTAATAACACATATTTGACTTGATAAAGACTTCCACTTATCCTTTATTAACTGCAGGGACTGCTGGCAACAGCAGTTTTTACAATCCTGTTTTAAAAAGTCTCACTTATTTAACTGTCATTTGCAGCGTTTACCTGATATTTTCTGCAAATCCTTTCTGTCTCTAACCTTCCAACGATGCCCTTTTCAAAGCCGCTTCGCCTTCATGCATGTTTCTGTTTATTCATGGCTCTGTGTCCCTTCACGCCTACTTTGATTTCACTCAGACACCTTCAGGTTTTATGCGTGTCTGCAGGGAGGTCAGTGGGTGGCAGCGCGGCTGAGATGCTGATGGTTTCAGACGATATTCGCGGGTCAGTTCAACTTGGCTGGCACCTTTCCAGCGCCTCCGTCCATGGTGTGAGTCCCTGAGATGGAGGACGGGGCCACATGTTTGCAGGCAGATGGCACATTTGAGGGATTAAATTGCCTTGTAGAGGACCAGACACATTTGCTCAACTCTTGTGCTCCTCTGCCTTGACAGTAAATATGTTTGTTGAAAACCTGTCATCTGCACTTTTCTTTTATTTCCTTTCAAGGATGGCCTCACTTTTCTTTTTCTTTTTCTTTTTCTTTTTTTCCCCTCCCCTCCCTCTCTCAAGCATCTGCTGCTTGAGCTCGGCTGAACGCGCCGTGTCCGGAAGTGAACATGTGGTTGTGTTTAGCTTTTTAATGCCCTGGGTTTTACGGATGTCTAGAGGGAGATATCATATGGAAGGCGACCAGCGCTGTGATTCCGGGCCAGCAAACAGACTCCATGTCCAAGTGCTGGAGATCTTCTGTTATCATAGAGCCTCCCGAGTGTATAGCTCGGTCCAAGGCCCACAGAGTGGGCTCAGCGCGGATGCCAAGTCGTCTCTAATAAGCCAAATATCTCTTTATCCAAAGATTTCATGCTTTTTTACCCCTCCTTCAATCAGGCCTCTGTCAGTTCTCAGCTCTTCCTCCCCCTCAGTGTGTGGAACGTTTACAGGTTGTCCTCGTCTTTTTTTCAACATCCTGAGAGGTGGATGAAAAGAAAAAAAAAAACGCTAAAAATAAATCTTGAAATTCCTTTCGAATCTCTAAAGCTGGGTAATGTATTAGAGCAGCCCAGGCCAAGATGCTAGACGATGACTATTTATTTTCACGCGTACCCTCTCGAACTTGCACGCGTGATGTATCATTTGTATAATGTCAGAGGCATGTGACCCTTTTATTTCTCCGCAGAGGACCACCTGGCATCACGTTTGCTGGGTAAAAACACATTCCTATAATCTTATTCCACTCAACATCACTTAATAAATGATTGCGCTGCTGGCACCGGCGCTGTGATGTATCACCATTGTACATAATAGCTTCAAGGAGACCGGGACGCTGCCAAGAAACACTCCCACATTGCGCCCATCACAAATGGCTCTTTACTGAGCGATTGCTGGGGAGAGTCCATTAACAAATATAAATCTGTGCTGGAGGGATGGCATTGTTTTCACAGTATTACATTTTAGCCACCGGGCAGCCAGTGAATCACGTTAAAATGCTGGCAAGGGGCTTTGATCAGCTGTTCTGGACCTCCGCTGTTGGACAGGTTAAGTTTTAATGTCGGACAGCCAAACAAATAAACGTGCAAGTCACGTCGGGAATAATAACGGTAAAAGGCCTCCCGATGGCTCCTCATGGTGCCCGCGTGTGATGCCAAGAGGAGGTGGCGCCTTTCTGGAAAAGTTCCGGCTTTTTTTTCCTTGTTTTGTTTTTTTGGAAATATCTAAAATAAAGCAGGATTTATTGTCGCGGCCAGCCATCTGGTTGAATTACACGCACCGCCTTTGGTCATCCTCTCGGCACACCTGCTGTTCCAGCTAGTGGGTACCGGCTTCTAAAAGCCCCCCGGGGCCCATCAGTCCACTTGTAGTGCTGGGAGGAAACTCGGGACATGTGGCACAATTGAGTCAGTCAGCAGGTGCACGGCAGCGAGCGAGCGGCCGACTGGCGCCACCTCCCTGTGGCCGCTGCTGTGGATGAGTGAAACACGCTGGTTTGTCTTTAATTTGAGGCAGGTGCCCCCCCCCCCCCCCCCCCCCCGGGGATCAGGGTGAAGACAGCTTAGGTGGTGATAAATGGGCCGAGACCACCCTGCTGAGAGTCTGAAGGATCTCGCTGAGGGATTCCAGGGGTTCGAGCAGGGGGGAGAAGAACGGAGGCTTAAGAGAACAATTTGGAAGGAAAACAACGTCCGCGCGCACTTACACACACACACACACACACAAACACACACACACACACACACACACACACACACACACACAATCCCTCCTCCCAGTTAAATTTGTCCTCCATCTCTCTTTTTTCCCTCCAGAAATCATTGTTTTCTTTGGGGTTTTTCTTTCTGCTGACTCCCCAGTTTCTTTGTTCAAGGTCCCTTGCAAAATGAAAATCCATCACATCTCCTCGGGGCCCTCTGGTTATAGACTCGGTGATTGCGATCATGCCGTTGTAGCTGTAATATTGCGTTTTATGTATGTATATATATATATATATATATATATATATATATATGAGTTGAAGAATATTTGTTTTGTGTCGGCCTCATTTGCTTGGTTTTGACGGAGTTCTTCTAAACATGTGTGCCACAGTTGACCATTTACCGGCGTGTGATGCTATGAAAGTCAATTACAGGCAATGTTGATGTTAATCCTGCCTCCAAGGGGATCTCACGTCTTACTGGCACCACCTAACAAGTGTTTTAGCTGAATTCAAGAAGTAAACTAAGAAAATGACAATAAATAAATAAAAAAAGAAAGAAAGAAAAAGCTAAGAATCGTTTTAACAGTTTATTTCAGTCTTGTTCAGAAGCAAAGGTTGTCTTAAATAAAATTAAATAGATAAACTGAGTGTGTCATGACTTTTGTCTCGGCTGGAGTAAATCCTGTGCAGAGAGTTTGATGCTTTCTCCTCTGCTTCGCTTTACATTTTAAAGGCGGCCGGCAACGTGCAAAGCAAAGCGTATATAGAAACACTTTATCCGACAGCCCTGCCTCCTCCTACATGTCTCTGTTGGACAAACGGGGAGAGCCGCTGGGTCAAGTACATCTCCTGAGCTCCGCCGAGTGCGAAGGTGATGCCGCCGAAGGTCCGTCGTGGTCTGAGCGCACCTCAAAGGAATCTCCGGCAGAAGTCGAAACCCCACCGCCGACGTTAGCATTGATACATACACAGAGGCCTTGAAAGCGGCGCTGAGTGGGATAAACAAACCGCATCCCTGATGTAATGTGTCAACAGCAAACGCTGAAGTGGGCCGGCCGCCTTCAGCGCCTTCAGAGTATTGTGGCGGCCCGGGAGATGTTTCCTTTCAGATTGTTTCTTCAGCGGTGCGAGCCAGCACCGAGGGAGCAGGTTGTTTGTTCTAGATTTCCTCCGAGACTCCCACCTTGGGTTTAAACTGAGCCATTACCGTGGTTAGCAGCGCAGCGCACTACTGCCGCTTTCAGGAGCCATCAGCGGGATGGGGAGGAGTCCCAGACATTTGGCTGCACGGAACCAAATCGTCATCCCGCCAGGGGCGGAGCTACGTGGTGGCCGCCTCGCGGAGGGGGGGTTATTTGAGAGAAGGCCTTACACTTCCACACTGCAGCATCTCAAGTCATATCTTCATTGATTGATTCACAGTGTGTTTTTTTAATATATACTAATATGTGTATGTATTTAACATGTATAATGTATGACTGACTTGATGATTGGCCTGGATTTTGTTTTTCGTGGAAGCAAAACAAACACAGAAGAAATTTGATGTCACACTAATCCTAATCCCAGGACACACTGAAAAACAAAATGCATAAATACTAACAGCTTCAGTATCAATTAGAATAATAATAAAAACAGTCATGCAGTCATTTCAGGCATTTGCATATTGCCACCCCAATGTGAGCTATGATCTCAACCTGGACACCCCAAGGAAACATTTCTGTCTCCGCCACTGCACCCCGCCACAAATGTATACACAAATCCGATTGAAGCATTTGACCCCCAGCGTTCGGGATGCGGATACTTTCGCCGTTAAAGCTTTGTGTAATGTCAGCGAGCCGCGAGTGCGCGCTGCTTTCCCTCCCCGGAGAGCCTCGGTAATGTCTCCATTATGAAAAGCAGAGGGCTCTTCATTCCCGGGCCAATTTGTCTGTTGTCTTCCGTTATGTAACAGAGACTTAATGCCATTTTCTCAGATTGTAGTGGGGGGGGTAACGCAATTATCTGCTCGGCTCCGGCAGACCTGACAGTCGGGGGCCTTGAGGGAGGCGCCGCGCTTATCAACTATCTACCCACCGTCACGCCGACAGGAGCCTTGGCACGCGCCAAGCAAATGAAGAGTGGGACGTTCCTCGGCAGGGTGGCGTCGCTACGCCGATGATACTTTGCATTACGGCGCTCCAGCGGGACGCCGCGCAAGCCCCGTCGTCAATCACGGACAGTGCGAAACTCGCAAACACAAGGAGGAGTGGCAAGAAGGAAAACAACCAGACATCTTGTTGAGATGCTGTGGGCTTCCTCTGTTCGCCGGGGTGTGGCGTTATGTCACGTCCGTGTTTCTTATAGCGTTATTTAAAGTGCGCAGCGCACGGAAAGCACATTATGAGGTGGATCGTTTAAGTCGCCCCGCAGTTATTTGAAGTCGCGGGAGATCAAATGGCCCCTCCCGACTCGCGCTGTCAGCTTAGGTCTTTACGTGCGTAAATGGATTTGCATTCCTATTTATGCAAATGTTGTTGTTGTTTTTTTGCTCACTAATGGAGCGATTCACAACAAACACGTTACGGGACTGAAATTCAATTCCTACCTCAGTGTGGCAGGCCTTGGGAAGGCAGTGTGTCAGAAATGTTAAAGCAGTAAGAAATACCAATGGTGTGTTTTGTGTTGTTGTTTTTTTCTGCAGTGAGAAAAGACCTAAAGGTTGAGACCGACGACAGGATGCAGCAGTTCAAGAAAAAGGCGAAAGAGCTTCGTATTCTGGATTCCAAGACGGCGCAGAATTTATGTGAGTTGGAGTTGCATATATATATATATATATATCTTTTTTTTTTTTGTAACATTCATCAACAAATGGCATTAAAGGTTCAAGAAAAATCTAAAAAATGAATGCATTTATAAAAATAACTAAATAAATAACTAAAAAACCATGGATGATTTCATGGTAGACTGGTGAAAATTCCAGATTTGTCAACACAATTCATTGACAAAATAAAGTTAGAGAAGACAGAAATGATGAGTAAAATATATATATTAGAATGAACTAATTGCTATTTTAAGTGGTATGTCAAATATCACTCTGGTAATTATACCCGTCTGATTATTATGTTTCCCACCATCCGCCTTGGTGTTACATTTTTGTTGTTGTTGTAGTAATTCTTTTGTCCGTTGACATTTTCCTTTTTTTCATTTTATGTCGGGTAAACAGGTTTACTTTGTACTTTCTCTGTTGGGAAGGGTACATTTTAAGGTCAAAGGGAAAAAAAAAAAAAACAACACACACAAAAACACCGGTTCTCCATCTGCTCCTCGTGATCCCTTACATTCTTGCTTCTCCCATCAGCGCCTGCCAGACAAATGAGTTCATCAGGGAGAACATTGGGATGTGGTGTCGCGAATGGGGCATGTGGCACGTGCACGCGTGCGAGCGAGCATGTGCCATTTGACTATGTGCAAATGTGTCATTCTGCTTGTTTATGGGCTGTGACAACGTTGATGGGTGTCACTGTCATCTTTGATTGCCGCCCCAGCAGATGGGCTCCGGCTCTGACAGGAGGAGAAAAGTGTCGGAAATCTCACCCCTGGATCGGCGGCGGGGGGGGGTGGGAGGCGTGCACTCTACACAAAGCTCACAATTTGCCTCGACAAGACACAGGAGGTGGCGTACATTGTACCCACTTCCAATTTGAATTCCAACATTGGTTGGTTGGTGGATCAAACTTTCAGTTACTGAGGAGAATGATCAAAATACCACAGTGTACAGCCCGGCGGTAATGATTATACACACCACTGATAAAGTGCACCTCCCACCTATATGCATGTTAGTCCAAAGTGATTGTCGAGCAGCAGGTGAGTGTTTTAATTGTCGTTGCGAATAAAAGCAATCACATTTGTCACAATGGCTCGGTGCGGAAAGTCGGAAGCAAAGTAAACAAAAGTGTCCTTTTTTGGTTGCGCGCGCTCCACTCTGCTTGTCCCTTTATAATTGCGTTAGTCAAGTGTTAATTAAGTTGTGAGTGCAATAAATCCAAGATGCAAGTTAGCTGAGTAAGTGGATATTCTGCAGCGTGGTGCGGCGAAAGGACAGGACATGATCCAGGATTAATCACCCGATATACAGTGAAAGCACAGGGCCAGCCAAAGGAGCCAAACACACACACGCACGCACAGACAAGCCAAAAAAAAAAAGAAAAAGTTTTTATCGCCTGCTGCTCTGGGAGCCATTAACCTTAAATGTAAAGAAACTCTATGAAGATAAACACACTTAAAATGATGATAAAAAAATAAAAGAATGACAAATCCAGTCGTTTGCAGAAGATGATGAGTTGTAACGACGCCTTGGCCCTCAAGAGGGGCAGAAACCTTTAGCTGCAGGTTGGGGCTTTTCGAAAAAATAACGCCGTCCACAAACTAGCTTGCTGAACCCGCGAGCATAATGCGAGTACAGCGTAATGTGACGCAGCACTTTGCAAACTGGGCTGCATGTATAATAAATACCGCGCGGCACAAGAGTTACATCTTTGGCTCGTCGCTCTCTAATTATTTAATGTCTCCTTTGCACTTCACTTTGTAGTTTACACTTTATCCCCCGATAACTGGTGACCGTCCCCAGGGGACGCTCGCATCCAGCTGTTGCCTCCGTCACGCAGGATACGTCGGACACAATGCGAGGCACGTCAAAAAAAAAAAAAAAAAAATGCTCTCCTATCGGGGGTGTCAAGCTAATGAGGCAAGGTATTGATTACCGACATAATACCGAAGCGCATTAGTGGCGGTAGGACAACAGCGCGCGCGCGGTAAACAGCGTCGTCCGGGAGGAGGTGGAGGATTTGTCGCACGTCAAACACAGACATCAGGTCCCGTCGCCGCTGAAGCTCGGCAGCTGGCGAGCCACGCTCCTCCGAGCTAATTAGCAAACTTCCACCTGTGACTTCCACCTGTGACTTCCACCTGCACACACCGGCAGCTCCAGCGTCATCCGCCCATGCCCCACCCGGAGCAGGGACACACCCACTGGGCGGTCCCTGGAGTAAAATGAGATTAAAATTACAGTTGCAATTGCCCGGCAAAATATAGATAATAGAAAATATTGCTGAATGCGATCTTGGTAGTACAACGTCATCAATAGCTGCGTTTCCAAAACCTAAATATCGCACTAAAAAACTGGTCATGGAAACGCCTGAGCTTAGAAGAACCTCGCAAATATCGCTGAAAGGTTTTTACGCTCTCATGAGGTTTTTCAGACATATCGTTACAGAGGTATATCGCACAGTTGGAATGGAAACACTTTTTAACGTGCCATCAAATAAACAATATAATGTATATTTAAATCCGCAAAGATTCCAAGACATAATATATGAATATATAATACACAATAATACTAAAAAAAAAAAAAAAAAAAACAGTCAAAAACATACTGAACCACTTTGGACAGCAGGAAACAGCAGAAATACATACATACATAATTTCACTTGTCTGAAGCAGGATCAAGGCTATTGATAGATATATATCACTTCTCAGCAATTTTGTAGTTGACCTTTTTTTTTTTTAATCAACCCCCCCAAAAGAAGAAGAACCGGATTGCACCTTCTGCTGCCAGTAAACCTCAATACCTTCCAGTCCAGTTCTTTTCCCCATTCATTGTTCTAGCGAAGGGCAGAAAAGTCATCAATTCTGCCAAGTGTCAAGTTTGTGATATTGTCATTTTGTCTGAGTGATGAGCTCCGAAATCTCTCTCCGATCTTTCCTCCCCTCCCCCGCCCCCTTGCTGTCTTTTTCTTTTCTTTCTTTTTTTTTTTTTTTCTCCACCCGCTTATAAAACAAAAAGAAATGACTCTCTTCTCTCTCCATCACGGCAGCAATTTTCCTTGGCTCGTTCCGCCTGCCTTATGAAGAGATCCGGGACATCGTGCTGCAGGTGGACGAGGAAAGACTGAGCGAGTCGCTCATCCAGGTAAGACTGATGCCCACTGTGGCATGATAGTTCTTTTGGCTTTGCGCACGTATGCACTCCTCACTATTCCCTCTGGGGGTTGGCGAGAAAAGAGGCCGGAGAAAACACCGGCCAATGTGCACATGAACTGTCAGGGTTTGAATCCCGGTGTCTGGCAGCTGTCCCCGCAACCCCGCATTCACCCTGACGTGCGCCGGGTTGTTTTTGTTTGTTTTTTTTTCCTTTCTTTTGGCTGGAGCCAATCTCGCCATTCTCATGTAGACCATAGAGACCCTCCCGTCCGTCTCGGCACAATGGATGATGTAGGACGCGGCTTTGCAAAGTCTGCCCAGCTCCACCCTCCTTTCTTTCGCCTTTTGTCTAAAACCATAATTGATGAGCTTCCTAAAGGCTCCTTATTTTGCCTTCCTATTTTTTTTTTTTTCAGTCTGCCCTTTTTTGTTGCGTTTTGTTTTTGTTTTGCCTGATTGAAGGAGTTGAGAGCGCGAGTGGGCTGAAAACGCGGAGCAGCGTGAGGTCAACTGCCGTAGTTTGCTTATCTTTTCTGATTACGAGCCCAAGCAGTTAATTAAAGAAACGCAAAGAAAACCAACGCACTGAAATACAACATCTATTTGAGTCCATTCATGGTCATTCACTGCACTGCACTGCTGTGCTAATTGTGCTAATTGAATCCTGTCATAAATAATAACTATCATAAAATTGTCACAGTTAAACACTTGAGCAAGAAATATTATTAGCTAATTTATTTATCTTCAAATCCTTGTCGGCATCTCTCAAGTGCAGCTTTTACAACAAGAGGGAAAAAGAAACAAGGTTTTTGCAAATAATCAAGCAGTCTGATCTTTTGGACCCTAGATATATACAGATATGTGTGTACTTGAAGTTGCCTTGCAGGGCACAGCATTTTGCGTTCCAATAACCTACCATTCACAATCCGACTGGATGGAACGGCACCACTCAGAAAGACGTGTGAGTGCATCACGGAGCAGGATGTCATCTGGTTGTTACGTTTTTCTCACCCTCAGCCTGCCAACAGTGTCCCCACCTTATTCCCACCAGGGCCTCACCGCACACGGCCACAGACACGCTATCAGGCGCTTGTAATTGCCTGGCTGTGTTACAGGGGAAAATAACCATTCCATCAATTATCAAACGACTTCCATCAGACTGACCCCCGTCAAGTGGCCGACAGCGAGTTAGCTTAAGTGCCTGCGCCGAGCTAGTAAATAGTTAACGGGCAGCACTTTGGCGGCCCAACTTGTTTTAAATCTCGGGGCCATTAAAGCGACTCGGGAGGCGCGGACATTAAAGTGAAATGGAAAACTCATAAGACGCGAGCAAATAAAGATGATGTTTTGTTAGCCGATTAAGTAAAAACAAAAACAGCAGTGTTGCCTGTGACAGGTTGGCAAGGAATAAAAGCAAAAAGAAAGTTTTCAGCGACGTGCGAGGGTCGTCTTGCCTTCTGTTTTCATTGTGCCTTTTCTTTTTTTAATAAACGTGAAGCAAGACAGTGAGACGGTCGGCTGGAATCAGAGGCTCAACGAGGCTCTGAGAGCAAACGTGTGAGTCACCGTAAGTATCCTGTGAGCTAAGCTAATGTCACAAAATCCAAGGGGAGACAGCGGGACCGACCGGGATGACTTATTGGTGAAGACCGATCCCACATCTGGCAGGAGCGTCAGTGCCAGGCTCATTGTGATGCTGAGCCGCGGGTTAACAATTACTTGTGTCTTTGCCCTTTCAAATCGCCCAGAGTACTTGGCTTATGGCGTCTCGTTAGAATATAATAACTGTTGGCTTCCTTGCATCTTGCGAGACCCGATGGATGGATGGATGGATAGATAGATAGATAGATAGATAGATTATATTAGACCAGTGTTTCTCAAAGTGGGTGGCACTGATGTTTTCACGTCGGAACTTTTTCCACGGCGGAACAATTAACAAAAAGTGTTCAGTGGGTTGTAGCTAAGAAAAACGCTGCTCAGGTACACTGGATGGACAAATATTTGACAGGGACGAAAAGAAGAATTCCGGAGTCCGGCGGTGGCCAGTGTTCTTTGTTGTTGGGCACTTTTGGCTGTAGAATCGTTCCGCGAGTAGCTGCGGGGTGCACCTCCGCGGCCGGCTCGCACCGCGCAGCGATCGTTTCGGCGTCTGGTCTATTTTCTTTGTAATGCGCGAGCCGCGAGCGAAAAAGCCAGAGGACAATGAACAGTTTTGGAGCGCTGATAGAACGTAATCAAACACCTTTGCATCAGTGCGTGATCTACGCCGCGACTTAGCGCGTGCAACGCTCAACGTCATCCCGTGTGGCAGGTAGAAAATGTGATGTTGTCGCATGACTGATGTTGTTGATGTGGTCAATTTCATCAAAACAAGACCCCTGAAAGGCGCGGCTATTCTCTGCACTTTGTGAGGAGATGGGAGCACAACATAAAGCTGTGTGGTTTCACAGGGAAGCCAGGATGGTGCCATGAAAGGTTTTCTTCCTCCAAAGTGGGGCGTGACAGAGAAAGTCTGAGAACCACTGCCCTAATGCCATACTAACTGATCTTTCACTACCGTATGGAAGTAAAATGATGCTGTTCCGCATATCAAGACTTTTCATGCTACCGCATGCTGTGTAAACAGTGTCAGTATGAATTTGATGTATTTCTAGACATTGTTAACAGGTGTTTGACGAGAACAGAAGTGCATTGATGGTGTTCAGCGGAACTGATGCTCACCGCTCAGGGCGATTAAAAAAAAAAAGCTAAAGGACATCAATGTCAAACTTAGCTCACTCATTAAACAACGGAACCAGCGACACGTGGCTGAGGAATGCAGCCGGAGCAGAGCAAAAGCACCGGCGGGGGCTGGGGGGGGGGGGGGGCGGGAGTGGCGGAAGACTTCCTGCTGGGTGACACAGTCCTGAGTGTGGGCTCCATCTGCAGAGTGCTCATCTACACTCATTATGCTGATTAATCACTCCACACCACCCACATTCAGCCGCACGCCAATCACCATTTATCCACACGGACGGCGGCGCGCAAATAGCGAGTAGGAAGAAGCATCTGCACAGCTCGGGCAAGACTGAAGGAAAAAGCATTCATCATCCGGCTAATGTAAGAAGGACTCGGCAATTTTGTGTTCCCACAACAAATCTAAATAAATTACGGAGGTAGAATGAACAAAAAAAATTGAAACGGACGTTTCTAACGAAGACGGATTCTGTACCTTCTTAAAGTCAGCGTCTTTACAATCAGCTTCTACTTCGTCTTCCCGCAGCTTTCGTCAGGCAAATGTCCCGTTGAGATTCCACAATTTAAACACTCAGCCGCACTTTGCCGGTCAGACGGTTTCGTTTCTGGTCGGCGGCAAATTAAATGGCCTGTGTTAACAGGACAAGCGGAGTGTTTGCAACGTGCGTTGACACGGGGAGCCACCGTCACCATTATTGTCACGATTTATTTCATTATTGCCGGCTGTTTATGTGCTCGTTAATGTGCTAATGGTCCGAGTTCAACCCTTTGACTAAATGCTTTCAGTGGAATTAGCGACTCGGCCGGCGCGGAGAATGGATGTTTTAACCCTGCAAAAAGTGCCAAAATGGACATTTTGTTATTCTCTCCGGCGTCAACAAACACTGTGCAAAGGTTCAGGAGGGCGGTGGCAGATTTGAAATGAAACGGTGCAGAGAGGGAGCTCGCGCCACAGGCTGTGGCGGAGGGGCGCCGATGGGTGGAACAAGCGGAGCCAATCAAGCAAACGGTCGGCGTTTGTAATGCATCTTAAACGTGCTACCCGCTCTGATTATCCTCCTCCTCCTCCTCCTCCTCCTCCCCATCGACACGTCTAATGCAATGATTTGTCAGCAGAATGTGTCAGCGCGCTGGCCTTGAAGGATCCCCCGCCATGTGTCACCGTGGCAGGGTGAATAGATCGGGCTTGATTGGCTCTCCTTATTCCACATTAGGGCCCATCAGCGCCTCGGAGATGATGTGCACGTCGCTGGATGCTGGCAGACAGCGGAGGCCCTCAGCCATCCATCCAGGCTTCACGTGCGCCCTCGCAATCGCACACTTTATTCTCATCTGCAGGCGTCGCGGTCGCCGCCGGCGTTACGCTCCATACATGCAAATAGACACGCTGGGCCAGCCAGGGTATTGCCTTTTATTGCCCACTTGGTGCGCACGTTGATAGAGGTGGCAAAAGTATTCACATACTGTCCTGAAGTAAAAGTACGGATACTCGTGTTAAAAAAAAAAACAACAAAAAAACTCCTGTTCTGATTTACGTCTTTACTCAAGTAAAAATAAATAAGTATAGGTTCTGTAATGTACTTAAGTAAAAGGTAAAAAGTTATTATTATTATTTTTTTTTTTTACAGTACAATTTTGATCATTTTGAAAAAAATCAAAAGTTGTGACAGAATCATCTAGACTGAACTGAGTTCAGAGGTCTTGCAGGAGCATCTGGATAAAAACACATTTCATTCTCTCGATAGTTTGTTTTTCCAACTCGGCACAACCAAATTATAATTAGCAATAATTATGACCAATTAGCCATCGTTGGATGTTTACACTTGGAATAAAAATAACTTCTTTTTTTTTTTTCTGCATTTATATATTTTTTTGGTACTGAAAATGTACTGAACAGTGACCCCAAAGCCAAGGTACTCTAAAATAATCTCCCTGTAAAATATGATCCAGTTTTATATTGAACTACACAGCAGCATAGTTCAAATAGCTCAACTTCAAGCAACACTAACTATGATATAATGAGCAAATTACTTCAACACAATTTGTATCTTTGAAACACTTTTAAATCCAAAACGTGCAGATTTTTCCAATGTAGGAAGCAGAAGTAAAAACTCTTCAGAGAAAGAAATACTCAAAGTACAGATACCTGAGAAATCTCCTTAAGGCATGTGTATAAACACCTGTGCTTAATCTCTCATGTTGTACGTGTGCATCTGTGTGTGTGTGTGTGTGTGTGTGTGTGTGTGTGTGTGTGTGTGTGTGTGTGCGTGTGTCACATCTGCCTCCAGCCTTGGCGGCGGCGCTGCTGGACGGCAGTATCTCAGGTCAGCCTGATCAAATTCACAGAGACATCAGAGCCACTCGGCCGCCGCCGCTGCCGCCGCCGCCACACTTTGTATAACAATGAGGAGAGGAGGACAATGAAAGACAATAATGGACGTTGGCTCAGTGAACATATTGAGCCCCCCGCTTGGCAAAGGTCCGCCTTTAAAGAGATGACAGCCTGACAGAGCCATTCATCGCCATTGTCCGCTGGCGGCGGGTCCGGCCAGCCGAGCCGTCGTGCACCCTGCTTGTGCGAGGCAGAGTCGGGCACGTGCGTGCCGCATTCAACAGGGTGTGTGTGTGTGTGTGTGTGTGTGTGTGTGTGTGTGTGTGTGTGTGTGTGTGGAGGGCGGTCCCTGTTGCATTGTGCCTGGCCACCTCCAACCCCCCGGTGTTTCTACTGGAGTACACCTGCTGTGATCATATTTTAGCGGGCGGCTGTGTTTCTGACAGCGGTACAAACGCTGACGAGCTGCTCGTCACAGCATGAACCCAGAAGATCAAATGAGGTTTTGTGCTTATGGAAAAGTTAAAAGGGCCTCGACGTGGCCCTTCAAAGCACCAGCCTTTAGAGGTCAGTGTAAGTTTGGCCTGTTTTCATTTGAGATAGAAAGACAGACATTGTGGTAGAACCAGTAATCTTTATTTTTTTAACACAGGAATCAAAATCTGACAGAATATTTCCTCACACTGTCATCAACTTTTGAGAGGAAATTCACTTTTGTGCACTCTGACACAGAGGTGTATTACGCAATAGAGGTAGATCAAATCAAAGGGACAGCAACGAGTTAAAGCAAAGCGTGTTAAATAACTGTCAGCGTCATTCGCAGTGAACATGAATCTATTTGAGCGCTACTGGGATACTGGCATTGCATCATCATCTCGTGCTGCTTACTCGTTTGTTTTTGCATATTTTTTTTTTTTTTTTTTTTTTGTTTATAGCCGAGGGGAACGCGATAAACTTGAGGCGTCTCTGGGAAACCAGAGCCTGGTTCATCTGCATTGAATTATTAATGCACTGTATGTTATTTTAATGTAGTTGAGCCCAAATAAATTCACCAAGTTTTAAGCTCATGCACATTTATTATTAATGGCTGCGTTAAGGAGAGAGAGAGAAAACAACATCTTTGCTCATCCTTAGTTGTGGGGAAATGAGTGGATTAGTTCAAGGGAGTGAGACGTTGCTCTCGTGGTCTTCCAATTGCTTTACGATGGCTTCCAGATCTGCATCCAAAGGCCCCATTAGGAAGATTTTCATCTCACAGTTGGAGAGATTAAGTGGTGTTGCTTTGCAGGAATTTAGATGAATGCTCGGTGAGGCTCCAGGCTCACGGCTTCTTCTTTTGTTTCTTCTCCCCTCCCTTCATTTTTCTAGTGTATTATTTCTACTGGACTTCTCTCTGATTCCTCGGTGCTGTAGTTCCCAGCGCCTCAGTACCTATTTCCCGCCCCCCTCTCTGTGTTGTTCAAGCTGCGGCTGCCGCTGTCAGCGTCCACTTCAGTGTCACTGTGACTGATAACGGCCTGTTTTTTTTTATTCGAATCACGCGAAAGCTCGTCGCTGCCGCGGCTGACTCGTGCTGGAGTTTTGTAAACTTTTACCACGTTCAAGGGCTAAAGTGAAGAATTTGTTATTCAGATTTAGACATCAGATGCTCATGTACATAACCTGGTTATAAAATAACCTGATTCGAGCCTTGCGCCTTGAGGCTTGTCATGTTTTTTTTTTTTTTTTTGCTGCACTCTTTCATGGAGCAAAGTTTTTCCAGGGCACGTAACCTCCTGTGTCTATTTAAAACGAGTGCCTGCTGCTTCTCACTTTAAATAAATGGTGCCATGGCAACTTTCCTGTACGTGGATGTGCCTGGATATTTTGCCCTGGCAGTGGTTTTGCAAAGACTCTTGGAAGGCAATTTCCGCCTCTAAAAAACCTCTGCGTATCATGCGTAGGAAATAACACTTAATCATATATATATATATATATATATATATATATATATATATATATATATATATATATATATATGTATATACATATATATATATTTATCTCCAGGAGCAGTTTGAGCGTGAACATGTTTAGCTTGAGTGGAATCAGGTTCAATTAAAAGACCTCAGCCCTTCTGTTCTGGCAGCCTTAACGTGGAAACATCACAAGCTTCAGGTTGCTACTCACCTCGTTTGAAGTAGAAATAGCGACATTATGACATCACAAAGGGGTGATTGCCAGAACTGCTTGTTTGAGCACATATTATCTGAAAAGCAAAGGGAGCCAAAGAAGCGAAGGAGGGACTTTTCTCATTTCTGGGGGAGTTCACAGCCGGGCCAAAGCCATATATTTTTGTTTAATACGATGGCGGAGTGAATTTTGCATAATAAGCCCCGGCCTGAGAAACCCAGACAAACATCAGAAGAGCATCAGGCAATTTTAGTGGATATCACAAAAGAAGGTGCTGAGCTCAACAGAACCAGGCGCAGCAACACAAATGAAAGTTGTTACCCGACGCATCGAGCCGAGGCTCTTTCCGCAAACGCTGTCCTGGAGTAACTCCTTTTGTAATCATCATCATTTATTTCGCAACTGTAAACAACAAGTCAGTGGTAACTGGAATGGATTGCACTTCCATTCGCTCTTAACTCAATTACACAGCAGTCTCCAGAACAGCCAAAAGATGTTTCCAAGTAGGTCAGGAGAGAGACAGACGGATGAGGTCACGGGACCCAGGTAGGCTGAGGCGGATACAAACCCAGACTGAAATATTGTCTCGGGGGTACGGACCATTTTCTGCGGGTTTTTTCTCGAACGCACCATGCGATGGGGCGGCTGGAAACGATGGAGTCATCACTAAATGTTTAAGCACGCCCACTTTTCGGTATGTGTGGTGAGTTAAAACTCGTCAGCGGGAGAATAAGGCCCCGGGGGCTTGTTTTGCAGAATATCAGAGTGGCTTCTTAATGTTTAATGTCTGCCAATGTATTTTGTATTACCCCCATCTTCTTTTCAAAAGGAAATGCTAATGACTAGCGCTGCGCCGCTGCGTTTCATTTATAGTGGGTTTTTTTCTGCCCCTTCTCTCCCTCTTTCTCCCCTTCCCTCCTTGTTTTGTGTGCAAATGCGTTTGAAAGAATATCTTCTGTGTCCTGCGACAACTCCCGCATTTGAACTGGGAGGCTCCTGCCAGCAATTGTGAGCACTGGCAGGTTGCCTCTGTCTGTCATAAAAGAAAAAAGAATACCGAAAATTGTATTGAAATTGACAGTTGCGCTATTTAAAAATGAAAAATGCCTCCCATGATGTATTTTTGTGCACATCTGGGTCACATGGGATTCTGTGTCGGGGACGCGACAAACACGGCTTGGTGCTGCGAATGTCGTGGCGTTGACCGGCTTTTCATTCACACTCCCAGTGTCTCGACCTTCACAAGTTTTGTTGTGAAAAGGTGTGCATTACTCTCATATTAATGGAAATACGGTCAGTCGCGCTGGCGTTTTTCTAACAAACAACAACGTTTTGGCAGCGACGGCACGCCTTCTTCTTTCGAGATAGCAACAGACTTAGCAGTTACTGTACGTGCTGCTGTGACGTTCTCATTAATAACAAAATACATTTTCATTTTCCGTTTGTATTCACATCAGATTGGCTCCCCGGGCACCTCTGTGCTGTGTTTTTTTTATTTAGTATATCTAAATTAGTTTAAGGTTTAAGGTTGTGGCATAAATGTTTTTCTATAATGTTTAGTGGCAAAGTAATTTGCCACTTCAATTAACCCTCATAAACGTTGATAGTTGCTAAAATCATCCTGCAGCCTCACATCTCTCGCACGTCGGCCTCTATTCCTACACGCTCTTATTTATTTCTTTATGATTATTTTTTTCAATTTAAAGCAAACAAACAAACCTAACCTGATTTTAATAATAACACATTTTGATTACAACTGAATTAATAAATAAATCCTAAGGCACCGGCTCGGCCGCGTCTTGCCGGCTCCCCTCCACCTTCGCCATGGCAACAACCTTTTCTGCCAGGTCTCCCCGGAGCCGCTCACGCTGGCCTCGCTTGTTATTATTGTTTATCTCCCTTGTCAATCACCCGGATCACCGTCACGCTCATCCATATGCATGGGGTCATTAGGCGCGGCAGCCCCGTCGGCCGCAGGCCCTCTGCCAGTGCCCGCTTTGCCACCGGCCCCTTTTGTTCTGCGCTGCGACAACAGGTGATTGCGGGAGCTGTCGCGTTTTTTTTTTTTTTCTTTTCTTCTTTTTTTGCAATGGTGTAAAAAGTGCACATGTGGGGCACTGCGATAAATCACAGCTGCGCGCCGGGTCCCTCCCCCTCCCTCCGGGCTTAATTGGGGTGTATTTTGGCACACGCCGCACAACTCTGCTCGGCATCAAATGCTAATTTAAAAATGAAACGAGCGATACATTTTGTTGATCTGGTTGAGCTGGAAGAAAATATAAGAGGCTGGAAGAGAAGGGGGAGGCGTGAATAAACAAAGTGAAGACGGGCAGGAAGACGAGAGGGGAAGTTGAGGGGAGGAGCACCACCGCGCTCCTGCTGCCTGGCTCAAAGGGTCCAGGGCAGCCTCGGCGTCCTCGGCTCCGGTCTCGGCTAACGGCGAGCGCGCACTCTGACACTTTTTTCTTTTTTTTTTTTTTTTTCTCACGGCGCGATGCGGCACAACGGTTAAATTCTGATTAGGCAAAGTGTGTGCAGCTTCTCCTCAGGCACACTGTGTTGCTGTATTTCCATAACCTGGTAAAAAAAAAAAAAAAAAAAAAAAAACAAACAAAAAAATCTCTCTCTCTGTTTTCACTCTCTCCAATTCTGCGCCTTTGTTTCCGTGACAGATGGCACATCACTCAGAGAACACTCTTAGACAGCAGACTCGGCAAACAAATTAATTTCTATTACTGTTTCTGCATGCCTGCTCTCTTCTCACGTGATTGACAGTTTCATCACACGGCGACACGACGGCGGCGGCGGCGGCCGTCATGAAAGCGGGAGAAGCACAAAGCAAAGACTTGTTTCCAGCGCGTTGCGGCTAAGTTTGTCACCTTTCTTCACCTTGACACGTTTGTTTATGTTCCCACGTGCCTTGTTTTTGTTTTGCGATATTATCCGCACAGGGTTTTTTTTTTTTTACTTATTTATTTTTAGTTTTGGCTGCTGTGTTCACATTTCAACATAGCATGGCTGAAATAGGCCTTGGCTTATTACTCCTCACTCACTCCCCTAATTCATTCTTCATCTAATGCCTCAAACGAAGGGGACGTTGCGTTGCGCGTGTGCAGGGCGGTTCATCTTTAGCGCCGGTCTTGAAACGCGGATAGCGCGAGGAGCAGCTGAGGCGTCGACCTCACACACGTTGCAGCTTCCGCTCCACGTGCACCGTTTGCAGTGGCTCGACCGAATGTTTCCCGAGGTTTGAGTCACTGCAGCTCCCGGTGGGCGACACGCAGCTGCTGATTTAATCCAAACACAACCCGCCCACACATTCAACATCAGAATAAAAAAAAAAAAGTTTAGTGCTTTATGCAGACATTTGTCAGCCAGCGCTGGCTCCTATGTCTGTCAGTGAGCAGAAGGGAAAAAAAACATGAAAATCCAAACTTTAAATAATTAGCCAGCGCTGCATTTCAAGAGTGAGCGATAAAATGGTGGCAACCTGTGATGTCACAAAGGGCACCCAATGAGGTTTGATTTCCACTTCAAAAACAACCAAAATGTCAGTTTAAAAGCATACAGCTAAAAAAGACAAAAACAATGGCAGGCTGTAAACATAGGGCTAAATATGCTGTTTCTATGATATTTGTTGCGATTATATTTAATCACAGAGGCTCCACTAGGATTCGTACACACATCGAGAGAAGTCACACCGTACACATCTATCACATGCACATTTGCATTTTAAAGCATTTCCCGCCCTTTCCTCGCTAATATCGGCGGGATTGATCTCGGAAGTCCTCGGGGTTTAGCGCCACCAGACTCCGGGTGGGAGTGGCTCGGGCCACAGACACATATGTCTCACCCCCCACCCGTGTCTTTTTGTTTGCTTCATCATCTCGCTTCTTGTCGTGGCTCTTCCCTCGGCACTAACCCTCTATTTGCCTTGTAAATTTCCCTCCAAATCCTGCCTTGCGCCGTCTGAAGTAAAAATAAGTGCTCAGGTGTGCACATTTCCGCGATACACGCCTATTTTTTTTCCTCCCCCCCACCCCCTTAACAGACAGATTTAATGTCACGGCGTGTCTCTCAGGTGCCCCGGCCCTTAAATTAATCCCTCCCCTTCCATCTCTATCTTTCTCTTTCCACCGCCTCCCTTTCTCTCTCTCTCTCTCTCTCTCTCTCACTCTCTCACTCTCCCGCGCCACATTTCTTATTTCGTTTAATGCGATTTCAGAATCTGTCACACCCAGTTTGTTGCCCGTCAGCTTGTCGTCGTAGCTCTCGCTGCTAGCGAGAGTTGAGGTGTCTGCGAGGTTTTGGCAGGGTGCAGACTGCAGAGGACGACAACCGGCTGCGTGACTGATATTCATTATTTAACATAATACCCGCCAGGCAAGATTTCTGCTGCTGCCGTTGTTGTTCAGTTTTGTTTTTGTTTTTTTGTTTTTTGTTTTTTTACCCACCGTCTTATAATAAAAAGTTAAATGCTGCAATTGTGCTCATTTTTTGTGCTGTGTATTCATTCTGTGGAAACCATATTAATAAACTGGATATAAGAGGCACCTCACCTGCTAAAGCCGTCTCCCACACAGTTTTTTGAGCGGCTTCAGTGCTGGAGATTGACGCTGCTACACCCACAAACTGTCACCAGGTCCCTGATTGTTTTCCCCCGTTTGTTTGTTTATTTGTTATTCACTCCTAATCTTTGAAATCCCACTTTTTCACTCTTTTTTTTTTTTTTTTTAACTGTCAGGCCTTGGTTTTGAGAGGACTTTATTTCTTTTCTGGCCGTGCTGTTATTTTGTCGCTGATCCAAACAGAAGCCGGGTGGGGAGCCTGCCCGGGTTGCCGCAGACGCTCCCCGGCTGCTCTTCATCGCCGAGCACGGGCGGAACGCGGCGTGTTTATCCGTCTCCGCAAATTAAGGTGAAAATCAATTGAAAGACGGAGATGAAATCTGTCAAGCACGCGGCAGGCGCGCGGCCCCCTCGTCCCCTTTTTTGTTGCCGAGCTGGCGAGGAGCGCGCTTTACTCCGATGATCCTTTTTCTTGACATGAGGTTATTTTCCCTCTTTTCTCATTTATTTAACCCAGCTTAATAATGACTTTATTGCTCTGAGAAACTCTATCGATTGCAGCTTCTCAAGGCTTCTTGGCTCGCTCTGTCTTTTTGTTTGATATCGCTGCCGCGAGCGTGCTCGTCTGTGCGCGCCCTACAGCCCGACATTTTAATTTAATTTGGTCAAGATGCATGGAAAATACTTTGACCCTGCACTTATTTAGCCACCGTGGTTTGATTTATCGAACTAAAACCTTTCTTTAATTTAGGGCTGTGCCTCAGTCTACCTGAAATGTATACATTGTTGCGTTTTTTTTTTGCAGTAACAGAAACAGCATGGCAAGACTGTCATTGACACAGCACCCCCTGTTGGCTTGGTATATGAGCAGTCTGAGATTTGGGTTGCCTGCCCAGCACCCTTCTTTTGTAGCAGCATTTTTCAGACCAACAAAATATAAACAACAAGCCTGCTAGCTAGCTAGCTAGCATTAGTAGCTGTCATGGTTGTGGTTTTATATATATACACGTTGAAGCATTTTCAGGGAGACAAACTACAGAAACAAGCGTTTCTCCTTCCTACCACATCAGGACCTGCTGTTTCTAGCGGCGTGTGTGCTGCACAGCCAAGTTCTCACCTACATCACGCCTAATACCCCTCTTTAACCACATCAGGGTGACACGGGGGGGTCGGCGTGTGAAACTGGAAACTTGACTCTCTGGAAGCCAGTTGGCAGCAGCGGAGATCAAAGTGGAGGTTTGGGGCCCTACGGATGCTGTCATCCTCTGCAAATGTGAAGCCAACCATGAGATGTTTTTCATTACTTTACCTTTTAGCGTGTCAACCACTCGACGGCCTAAGGTACTGTTCTCTCACGGTCTGGGTTTGGCTTGTAACCTGATGTCGCCCATGTTAAATAAGGCGTACAATGTATTTTATTATACCTTTCCGCTGTATGTACTCACACACATTTTTAGTTTTGACTGTTTTCTGCGCTGTGGTACTGTCGCTGTCCGTGACTGGGATTTATTCTGATTTGTCAGGCTGAGCGCACGGCTGATTGTCGCTGAGACACACTGTAATTATTGCTGCTGCACAGCTGTGAGTTCCGACGGGGACATTTTGAAGAAGAAGCGATGGGAACAAAACAAAAGTGAAATGATGAAAAGAAAGCAGATAAAGACAAATGGGAAATGTTGGGGGGGGGAGCGCCACATGGAGCAAAATTAATAACTAAACCCTGGCATTTTTCACACCGCCTGGTTCTGGTTCAGTGTGGCCGCTCCAGCTCCGGGGCCCCCAGCAGCACGGCCTGATTGCTTTAAGCTATGCAGGGAGACGCTTTGAGCCGGCAGGAATTAGATTTAGACTCAGACAATTTTATTGATCCCGTGGAGGGCAATTCATTTGCAGCTTACCTGGTCAATATATAGAGCTCCACGCATAAGATTATGAGGCTGAGAATGATGGCGGTGACTCCCCACATGACCAATCTCTGATGGTCCGTCAGCCGGAGAATCCCTCATGATGGTGATTTCAAACTGAGTTACAAAGTTATTTAAAATCACTTCTCTCAAACGCTGATGTGTTTTGGTCAGGGAGGAGCTGTTTATTATCGTATCCATATACTTCACACAGGGATAGAAAGTCAGAATGTATATGTATTTTCACTACCCTGTAACTTCAGGGTAATGGCAGTATACCTACCCTTGTTTTTGTGCCTGTTCCTGCTAAAAGCTTCCGGACACCAAGCTCCCTTCCATCGGTTCCCTTCTCGTCACTCATCCTGCACTCTGGGTGATGGGAGTATCGAAGCCTGTTCCATCCCAGCTATCTTAGGGTGAAGCATGGTGCACCTTGCACCACTTCATTGATCTTATCGATACCAGACATTGCTATTGAATTACTAGTGATGCGCCTGGAATAAATCCTAGCACCTTTGCATTTTGGAAGGAAAAAAAAGAAAGCCCAGAGTGAAAATATTGATGTCAAACCATCGACAATGTTTACAAGCCATGAAGTCCTGGTAAAAAAAAAATGATGATAATAAAAATAAATAAAACGACCAATGAATCCAGCAATTCAAGTGAATCCTCTTAGAAACACTGTTCACAGGTTAAATACGAATCCAGATTGAGCTGGATTTATGTTGTGTACGTTCATATAGTCAGGAAAAGAGATGGCTCAAGATTATCATAAATTTGAATGCTATAGACTCGACACTAGTTACTTTTTTGTTTTCATTTTAGTCAAAAAAACAATAACAGCTTGGATTCTAATTTTCAGTTTCTTTAGTATTAGCCTTGCCTATTTTTTTTTTCTTTCTTTTGTATCGATGCTATAAGTATGAAATACCAAGAAACACAATGCCCAGTTACTGACCTTCTGTGACCTCTCGCCTGCAGTACTTCTTCACTTTAGACAGCCGCAAACTCTTCAGCAAAATGAGCAGGAATTACGAGTGAACCGCATTTTGCCGTTGCCGTTTTTCGACAATTTGCTATTTCTTGGCAAATGTTTGTGTTTAGCAACTCGTCTTTCGCCCCGAGGCAGCGAACGAATGTGCAGTGTTGCTAGCGTAGTGGCGGTAATCTCTCAGAGGCTGCTGCGTGTGTGTATGTGTGGCGGTGGCTTGCGGAGAGGAGTCTGGCCCGGTGTCAAATCACGTCTCCCACATTGCCACACATATGGCGCCGCCTTTGTGTCAACTGTGCTCCTTGGGGTTCCTAATAATTAACAAGATGACAGACGAATGCAACGACGAGCAGGAGCTGGATTTTGTTTTCTGTTTTCTCGCCATGAGATGTGCTGCACATGTACATTTCAAATTTAAATAGTTTTTTTTTTTTTTCTTCTTTACAATTAGAATGATTTAGCACTAAATGAAACTTTCAACTTGCCCCGAATGAAAGGCGGCTGAGGTAATTCAACATTTTGTCTCCCTGTTGTGACATTTCACCTTGGAGTTTTGCAAACTTCCCATTAAACTTTCCCATTAAACAAGCAAAGAGAAAAAAAAAGGCTGTAATAAACTGGACACTCCGCCAAGGACACTGAATATCTGCATTATTTCGAAAACATGATCTTTCTTTCAAATGGAAGGACACTGCTAAAGACTTCATGTACAAGAGTGAAAACATGGCCCTTTTTTCTCCTTTTCGGTCAAGACGCAATAGCGAATGAGAGAAGCATAAATAATAGGATTTGCCGCAGCATTAGCTATAACTATTGTAGTCGGTAATTGGTTTGCACTCGTGTTGCTGCCGTTCCATTGAGAACCAATGATGTGTTGTCAAGGAGAATGTTATTTCTAATCCATCTACCAGCGTCCTTTATACTTGAAGAGGGTTTGTTCGTGTCGTCCTCCCAATGATGAGGTGATGCATTTCCGTTGGGTTTTTATTGGATATTATATCACTGCAACCATCGCGTACAATGTCTTTTTATTCACCTTTTAGCAACTTTGAAGCAAAAGCATGTATGTTTGGCCTGACAATTAACTCCTCCAAAGAAAGAAATGACAGTTCTTCACTTCTTCAATCAACAAAGCATCAGTATCAGCAGGAAGCTGAAACCTAGAGATTGTGTAGGAGGCTGTAAACAGAGGGCTAAGTTTGGAGCAATTAGTCGTGCAGGGAAATGTCGCTGGAGTGCTGGATCGAGGATGAACACGGAATAAAATGGAACCTTTAGCCTTCGCTGTTGAATTTTCATCTGGACTGCTGCGACTGAAAAGTGCAAACGTTGGCTTCGTTTGAGAGTCGTTTCCAGGTTGGCCGACGTCACTGGCGACGTCGTTGGTGGGCTTTCTCACACCCACATGATGCAGTACCAGTCACGCTTTTGGTCTCCCGTGTCTGAATAAATACAATGAACTCTCTTCCACGCAACAGCTTCTCAAAATAGACGTGTACCGTTTGTGGCCGTGCATTTTCCGGTCGGCTCGCTCGTACCTGTTTCATCTCCGCCGCCGAAGAGAACCGATAATGAAACTCTTGACATGTGTCACGCGGCATCCGATCTCGCCGCGGCCGTCAACAATGCTGTTTACGCAACGTTACATTACTGCCGGTAAATATCTTTAGATCGTGCCGCGTGAGGCACTTGCTGTTTTGCCCAGAAGCCAGTCATGGCGCCGCGCGGCTGTGATGCAATCACATCGCTGTCGGGAGCTTCATAATCCAGCCCGGAGCGGCAGCGCCTCTCCAAGGACTCGGCGAGATAAATAACGATAAACACCGAGTGCCTGCTGTGATTGTCTATCAGACGTAAGCATTGTTATTGTGTGTCTTGTGTATGTATCTTTTTTCACCCAACTCAAGGTGAATGGAGATTGGGTTCATGCGCATAAATAAGGAAAAAAAAAAGTTTTGTATACAATGTACAACAATGCTCTTTTGCATATTTTGACTTAAACATTTATGTCAGTATATTGGGTTTTTTAGGCAGTGCAGTGGTTCTCCCTGTTTGTGTGTGTGTTTACGCGCAAGTGGGTTCTGGTTCTCCACCTTCCTCCTACAGTCCAAAAAACATGCAAGCGAGGCAAATTGGGAATTCTAAATTTGCCTTAGGAGGGAGTGAGAATGGTTGCGATTAGGTGGCGACTTATCCAGGATCTGACCCACCTTCACCTGAAGTCAGCTGGCAAAGAATCAGGCACCAGCTGAGACCCCGAATGCAGGAGAAGCGCTGATAGAAGATGGCCGGATGGATAAACGGATGGATGGATGTTTCAATTTTATCAGGCCTGTCTCTGCGATACGATGATTCTATCAGAACGTAGCCGCTGCTTCTACTGGACTCTTAATTGGAGCACCGGTGAAAAGCAAAGCAAGGGAGCATTTGGGATAATGGGACCTCCGTCCCAGGCTGCATCACTGCGCCCGCATCATCCCTCCTTACTTCCTCCGTCCAAATTCCCGGAGGTGGGGTCCGAGATGTCATCGTTAACGGTCAGCAGAGGCGGCTGATTGGTCAGCCGCGGCAGCACCGAGCGCCGGCCCGGGACCTGTGGGGCCGACCACTCTGTACTCCTGTCGGGGGAGCGGCGGGGGGTTGGTGGGTTTCCGTCCAGCTGTGCGACCACGTGGGCTGGTGGCTCCCCCTTAAGGAACCTTTTCAGCAGCTAATGAGGAAGAAAAGGCTCTGCCACAGGGCGGCGGTCCCTCGCCTCCTCCGGGAAAATAAATAAATAAGTCAGAGTAAAATTAGCTCCGGCCAGTTTTATTAACTTGGCTGACCTTTACATTTACAATTAACATTTACAGACACGCCGTTTGGCGCCATTATTTCCCTCATCTCCATCTTAATATCCCCTTGCCCACCACCAGCCACGTGGTTCCTCCTCTTTGCTTCGCTGGAGTCGTTTGCAGATGTTTTGCAGCTCTCAGACATGACGGCGCACTCAGTCAGAGACCGGGAGGGCCCTTTAAAGTCCGCCTCGTTAAAGTGTGTGATTATAATGATGATAATCATAATAATGAAATTTCAGATATATGCACTGGCTAAAGTGCTTTCTAAACCAACATCCAGCCATTGTCAGTATGAAAAGAAGAGCTGCAGAGGCTTCGCCTGTCAAGGACTTTGTGTTTTATAGCGACTCAGTCTTGTCTATGAGTTAAGTTTTATCCAGACACAAACAGAAAATGAGATTTGCATTAACCGTCTCTCTCTCTCTTTCTCTCCCTCTCTTCCTTTGTGTGTGTGTGTCTGTGTGTGTGCGTGTGTGCTTGCTTGCCTGCCTGCGCCTCTGCTGTGTGTTTGTTTGTGCTCTCCCCGCTTGCAGAACCTAATAAAGAACCTGCCGGAGCAGAAAGAGCTGAGTGCGCTGGCGGAACTAAAGGGTGAATATGAAGAGCTAGTGGAGTCGGAGCAGTTTGGCATTGTGGTGAGTATAATTTCCTGGTGACTACTGAGTCGGCCCGCGAGGAACACGCTGTACGCACAAGAAAGTACGCCCCCGGCGCTCGAGCCAAACACTTTCGAGCGCGGCCGTCGAGAAACGTCACGTTTTAGATGCGAGGCCCTCCGCCGCCCTGGTGCGTTCAAGTGTCCACACGAATCAGTGAGCATAGTTATTGATAGAGTGAGCTACACAAAGGTAGTATTTCATATTGTTATTTCTTTTTCAGCCCAGCCGGTCAAAGCTGCTGGTCTGCTGACACCCCTGGAGGTGATCAAGTGCTTTATAAATCAAAGCTGACTGATTAAAAGGAGTAATAGTTTCACCCAAAAAAAACTTTTTGGTGGAAGTCAGCTCTTTGTGACGCTGACCATCTCTAGAAAAGTCACCTGCACCTACGTCCTCAGTTGAACAGGTCACGTGACCCTGCCCCTGAGGTATCTTCAGAAGAATCTGCAGAAGTCTGCTGTAAGATGGTCTAAATCACAAAGGTGCATTTGTAAATCCTAATTGTCTTGAATTGCATAATTGACTGACAGCAATATGTCAACATATGTTAATCCGATCATTTGATAATTTGAATGTCAATGGTTATCTATTGCCATAAAGTCTTTGTGCCCAATCATTCAATTAAAATATGCTAAACTTGATATTTGGTTCAGTTTTTTTGAGAGAAAAAAATTTAAACTGACTTTGGCCGTTATTTTAAGAGGTTGGCTGTATCCATGTGAAAAACAAGCTTAACAAGCAAAACTAAGGAGCACAACTTTCTAATGACAGAAGCAATTAGTTGGAAAAGAGTGCTTCAATCCTCTCTGATAAAGAGTCTAAATTGAGCGTTGAGCAGAAACTGTTTGACGATCCTGTGCGTGAGGCCAGAGTTACTACACACTTCTACCAATCACTCACAGTGATGCTGATTGTTCGCAGCATCAGGATAAAAGCCTGCTGCCGTCGTGACCGGCCTGTTCTTCAGGCATTGAAGAAAAAAGAAAAGGAATTCAAAAAATAATGAAATGCAATGAATTAGTTGTAATTAAGTAGGTCAACTTCTAAGGCCCAGTCGGCAGTTTGGGCCTTTTATTCTGCTGATGCGAATATGCAGTAAAAGTTTTAAAGCTTCGGATGAAAGAGAAACTTGTGTGTTTTTGGTGGAGAAGGAACGCTATCGAGCTCTTCATTTTATTTCATTTCCCACAATTTGCGTTGATGCTGTTGCTTTTCAAGCAGCCGCTCCAGCAGCTCTTGAACGGCCTGCATGAGGGTCGTCCGTCTTTGATCTTAACCTCCGAGCCGGATCGCAGAGGCTCGCTGCGCTGGACGCCTTCAATTAGACCTGGGAAAGCTCAAGCGGGCTGCGTCTCCTCAGCCGTCGTCATTCAGGCTTTCCTTTTTTTTTTTTTTTTCCCTTCCTTCCTTTCTTTTCTCAAACCAAAGTCTTTTAGTGAGACGTAATGAAGCGGGGAGGCGGGATGTCACTTTCCCTCGTGATTTGCCAATTTCGCGATCACATGCCTCCCCGCTGATGAAGTAGATCCTCCATGCAAAGCTATTTACGTCCCATGGGAAATAAGTCGTGTTCAGCAGCAACCCCCCACCCCCCACAAACACCACCACCACCACCACCACCACCACCAGCCAGAGCTGTCAGCGGCGCTCTCGCTGTTATTGTGATTTCTTCTTATTGTATACAAATTAATTTGAGCGAGCGTCTGTGTTTTGTGTGCGCATCGGATCGGGCTGTTTGACAGACAACCCACCTGCACGCATGAATAAATCCGGGCTGTAATGAAACATTATAGGCTGGATCTGAAGGTTGCCTTCAAACAGCAGATGATGCTACAGTAAGCGGGACGTATCGCCGCTCGGCCACACATTTGTTTTAATTCCCTCCAATGCCGTAGCTGCTTTTTTTTTTTTTTTTTTTTTTACCCGCAGACTCCCTCATTTCCATGTGTCTCACTCCGATTCCATTCCCAAGACCACAAAATATTGATTGAGTCTGTTATATTATTTATGTCAAATCTGTTTAATGGGGGAATCCTCCGTCCGTGTGAACGTCAGCGGGGATCCTGGGGAAGAGGTTAGTCCCATTTGCTAAAGAGGGTATTTGATTTTCAGTTCATTAAAACAAGTCACAGCAGTAATTACACTGGAGATCCGACATTGTGGTAATGACGAGGCTGTGGAACTTAATAGGGCCTCTTTTCTCCTGTCTTTTTTTTTTTTCTTCCAATCACATTATTAGAGGCTATTATAGAACCGCCGCCAGCGGACGTGGGAGTTTCCAAATATATCTGGTATTGTGTGGATCCATGCTACATAACAGGTGCATTCACAAAAGGGATTTTGCAGCTGGAGCAGCGCGCGGGCAAAGACCATTGTGGTTGTCGTGTTTTGAAAGTTAAGAAAGTTTTGCTTCGGAATATTGTGCAACCTGAGGCGAAATATGAAGAGGTTTACTGATGGATTTATATGTATATATATATATATATATAATAAAGAAATAGCTGTTTCTGTTGGTGAAAAAGTGGCCATGTTGCGAGCACAGAACATGAGTGGCTATTACTGGAAAGGAAAAAAAATGAACAAATAGATAAAAGGCTGTTGGTGGTTATAGGTTGTTTTTTTTGTTTTTTTCACTAGTACGTTTTGAGAGATCAAACAGAAGCAATTACTGCGGCGGAGTCAAACTGAGTTATTTGAGAAAATACTCACCGGTGAAACATAAAGCTGCCCGTTTCTTTCTGAACAGACACCAGAGTGGCTCACTAATGGCGAGTCATCAGCTCGCCCTCGTTCCTCATCTCTCTCTCTCTCTCTCTCTCGCTTTCTCCGTAGATGAGCTCGGTGAAGCTGCTGCGGCCTCGCCTCAACGGCATCCTGTTCAAGCTGACCTTCGAGGAGCAGGTGAACAACATCCGGCCGGACATCATGAACGTGACGTTTGCCTGCGAGGAGGTGAAGAAGAGCGAATGCTTCAGCAAGTTCCTGGAGCTGGTGCTGCTGGTGGGGAACTACATGAACGCCGGCTCCAGGAACGCCCAGACGTTTGGCTTCAACATCAGCTTCCTGTGCAAGGTAGGTGGCCAGAGCCCTTCACCAAAAACACCACAAGCCCATTTCTGATACAAATAACCTGTTCTTGTGTTCTTAATATACCCCCGGAGACTTTATTTTGGGAAAAACAGCAATGAAGGAATGTATTTTAGTTAAAGAAAAAAAGAACATACACAATGAAAGAGGGTATAAAGTCTAAGATCAGGGGAAATTACCCTTATTGATAGCGAGCAGAGTGGAAACAATACTCTGTGAGCTATCGGGTGATTTGGAGGAATAGTTGTATTTTCCCCCACCGCTCCTAGTTTGGTCATTTGCTTCAACCATTGGGGAGCCACGTGTAATAATGAGATAAAAAAAAGAGGTTTTGCAGAAGTTTGTTTGGAAGTTCAGCAAATGTTGCTCCGACCATTGCTACTGCAGTCAGTCCGATGGGCCTGATGCATTCTAAATCCGTTCATCAGATTCAGTTGGTTCTCCTTAAGATGTAGAATACAGTGTACTTATGTTCCTTTCCTGATCTCCACCTGTTGACAAGCTGGAACGTGATGATGTTGATAATGATGATGATGATGATGATGATGATGACGACGACGTTGATGATAAACTTTGGTGCCACTGTCCTACCGCACACTGTGAACCAGCTGGGCCCTGCTGAGAGAGAGGGAGGGAGAGATTTTTCGATGTAGGTGTCCGCGCTGGCTGCCAGCTCGCTGCAATGGTCTTTTGGACGTCACTTCGATTTCCCTCCGTGAGCCTCCAGGGAATCTCACAAGAAAAACAAACAATCTATTAGAAATTGGATCCCTGCTGTTTTTGGTTGTGTGTGTGTGTGTGTGTGTTTTTTCATCCTTATTCCACCAACTTGTCAGGTGTGAGGGAGGAGGAAGGGGTAGCGGGGGATGGGGGGGAAGGATGAGCAGACACACAACACGCTGCTGCAGTTCTTCTGCCATATTAGAAATTGCGGTTGAACAAATATGTCTTTTTTTTTCCAGCCCGTCACAACTGGGCTTCAAAGAAGCGGGTCCTCTAAGATCCTTGCAGCCTTATCAGGGATCAAATAAAAACATATTTCAGAACAACGAATGGCAGGAATGTGGCGAGGCGTGAAGAGCGGCAGAACCTGAGCCAGAAAAAAAAAAAAAAAGCGATGCCAGGTGTCCAGGTAAAATCACAGCGCGCTCACGACGTGAATAAGACGACTTGCATTCATTGGAATCGTTTACGCACTCGCGCACATCAGGCAGGCAGACAGAGAAATGTCTTGGTTGGAATAATGAACTGGCTCCTGAACAACAACTCTTGTACTTTTACTTATTTATCTATTTTCCTCTTACATTCATTTGTATATTCTTAAGCTTGATAATATATTTTTTCCATGTCATTGTTGTAAAAATGCTACATTAGCAATTTCGACTCCATGCACGATTGCACTAAGATGGACCTGATCCACTCACTCAGCACCTCTAATTTAACAATATCATTAGAAACAAACGCCGGCGTGACAACTGCTGCTAGTTTGTCCCTTTTCACTTTCTCGCTGCGTATGGTGGGCGGGCAAACGGTTTGTGCAGCGCCTTCGGTGATTGATGTCAAAAAGAAACCAAAATAAGTCGGACCGCCCACAGAGCGAGGATGCGGCTTTGTGAAAAGGACCGAGTCCCTCCGCGCAAAGCTGCCTGACATACAGCAAAGCCTTAAATAAGTTTAGTGTCAAACTTTTTGGGTTGGTCGTGTCTGTGCTCTGGACACATCTGCCGTCACGAAGCACGGCTGCAACACGTAAGCACTGTAAAACACACACACACACACACACACACACACACAAGTGCCCACATGCACACTCATACACACACACGATTTAGGACATGTTATAGGAGCGTTGGAAATCGCGGCGTCACACACGCATGTTTGAGAACAGGCAACCCGCTGGTGCGTGGAGAGGTTTTTGCGGTGAACACGGTGTGCCTGCCGTGGCCTCACCAGCTGACTGAATCAGTGTTGAGTGTCACTGAAGAGCTTGCTAATGCCCCTGGGGGGCTGATTGGCCCATCAAAGATGAGAGAGAGAGAGAGAGAGAGAGAGAGAGAGAGAGAGAGAGAGAGAGAGAGAGAGAGAAACTAACTGCTCTCTCACTTTAGTCAATCAAACAAATGGACCACTGGCTGGTGGGAGGAGGGGAGGGGTGGGGGGCAGTCTCAGAAACCTAATGGGCTCATCAGGGAGGGTGGGCGGCTTTAATGATGGGAAGGGTGCAGCTTGACCTGCAGGCACTGTGCCCCCAACCCCTCTCTCTTCCAAGGACACGCGGACATCTCTTGCTAGCACGGCCTGGTCTCATGTTAGGGACACTAAATATCCACTGGGACACGCGGCTACACGAAGTCGTCTTGAAAAAAATTTCCATTTACACGGATACGCTGGAAACGACTAAAAACGATGTAGTACCTACGCCCGGCCTGGTGTGGCGCCGCAAGTTCACTCTCTGTATGCTGAAGGAGAAGAACACCTGAGGCACGCCGTGTGTAAAGAAGCAGTAAAAACAGCACCACTGAGACCAGAAAGAAAGAAAGAAGAAAAGACGGTGCGGACAGTCGACAGAGTTGTGCTTTGAGTTACTTCAGAACACAAAGCCTGAAAAGGTGTTAGATGTTAAGGTTGACTGGGAGTCGTGCCAGCAAGTTCGCTAACATGTTTGTCAAGTAGGTTTCCTGCCTCAATATCCCAGTCCGCCGACCCAAGGAAGTGTCGAGAAAGTTTACAGTGCAAATTAAAAAGAATATTTGAACCAAACAGCTTGGCGTGACGAACGACAAGCTTATTGTTTTTCCTATTTTTTCCTACTTAACTCACCAGTGTTGACAGTGTTGGAGCATAGTATTGTGAAATTATTATTAAAAAAAAAAAATCTAAATAAAATGGTGTACATGTGCGCGCACACGCCTCGAAAGTTAAGTGGACATTTTCCATTCGCTTCACTCCATATATTACAATATATTAGCAAAGCTTAAACTTGCTTAGATTTTGTGTCTAATTTATTATGAACCGTAAAGGTCAACAGGTTTATTGCAAATTTAAAAAAAAAGTATATATTCTGTGATTTATGATTATTTTTTGTTTAAACAAACCATTTCCTCAGAGCATTTGCAATCATACTAAAAGGCATATTGAGGTTTTTGTGAATATGCACATAGTGTTCAGACCTATTATTATGTCAGCGGTGTTCACCTAACAATACTAATATGCCGGTAATTCCATTAAAAGTTTTAACGGCCGACTTAATACTTGAACCCACACGGTTTCTCAGCACACACTGCACTTAATAAAACCCCCTTTTGTGCCAATTTCCCCTTCCTGTACGAGCGCGAGATTACTTCGTATTAAACATAGTCATCTAAATCATTAGCACGTATTGCTAACGTGGGCAGAGCTAACGGCCGCAGCCTGCAACCACGGGATGGCGACGAGGGAAAAAAACGAAGCAATTTATTCATGATTTCTGTTTTTGTAAAATAATAATAATGGTAATAATAACCAATACTTGATAAAGCTCAGAACCGTAAAGTGTATTTTTGTTTTCTCTCTCTTTCTCTCTCCCTCTCCCCTCCCCCTCTCTGCAGCTCATTTGCTCATATTATTGTTTAGCCAAGTAATTCATCATAACCAAAGGTGCAATTTTGAATGGCAAATGAATAAATGAAATCCATTGAAATGAATGTTTTACCTCCCCATGCAAAGGAGGGATGGACACTCATTGAATAGAAGTGCAAGTCTGTGTTTGGGTGTGGGTGTGTAATTCTTGTGAAGACCATGGCCTATCCTCACAATTTTATCATTAAATGTTGGGTGAAGGCTAATGTTTGTCAGGTTTGAATTGTCAGGGTTACTGTTGGAATAAGGGCCTGGGGTAGCCGGCTCAAAAGAAGTGAACATGAATGAAGGCAGCACATGCATAGTTTGTGCATATAATAACACATGTGCATGCTCGTGCGTGTGTGTGTGTGTGTGAGAGAGAGAGAGAAAGATAATATTCTCTCATGTTGGCCAGAACACGAATTTGTGTGTGTGTGTGTGTGTGTGTGGGTGTGGGTGTGGGTGTGTGTGTGTGAGAGCTTGTGCCCGTCTTTGCGTGCACGTTCATCCACAAGCGTGTTACAGTGCAGATATTGTTTCCGCTATGAATACACACAAGTGCGCTGTGATAATTAGCTTTCCCAGCATGCCACAGCAGCAGCATGGCAGTCATGGTGGGGGATGAATATGGAACAAGTGCTCCGTGCACTGATTTGGAGGCTCTAAATGTACAGCCGTGGACACACAAACACACACCCACACACGCAAACACGCACCCCACACACACACACACACACACACACACACACACACAAACACAGCAAAAGAGTAGAGACATTTCATTAAAATCTCATGTTTTGCTCTTTTAATCTGTTTGGTCTGCTGGTGTTTCATGATTCACGGATGTGCTGTGTGTTTATACATTTCTATTGTCTCTAATAGGACCAGAATATACATTAGTGTTGTGTCATATTTATACATGTTCATTCATCCATGCATTTTATTTCAAATCTCCTTCTGTTGACGTGTGCCTTTGTCCCGTCAAGCTTCACTGATCTCTATTACACGCAACTTTCTGTTACCCCGGCGGCAGTGCATCCTATTCCCACATGTGCACTGTACATGAGGAGGAAAAAAAAGAGTTACATAAGTTGGTTTGCCGCAGTACGTGCACATGACTGTTTGACAATTATATTTTTATAATGTTTCATCGCATGTGAGAGAAGCATTAGTGTCAACATTGATTCCAGCACTGTGGAAATGGTCAAGCGCAGTGCTGTGGAGTATGTTGAGCCGTCGGCGGCGGATCTGTAACTTTATTGAAACTCTCTTTGTTTCTTTCTTGTTTTTTTTGCAGCTCAGAGACACAAAATCCATCGGTCAGGACACGACGCTGCTGCACTTCCTCGCCTCCAAGTGCGAAGAGAATCACGAGGCCATGTTGAGGTTCCCAGAAGAACTGGAACACGTGGAGAGCGCCAGCAAAGGTAGGATGCCGTCCTCACGCAAACCTCATTGCAAGCCTGTGCACTTTACGCAATATGCTCCACATGGATCATCTCTGCTACGAAGATGATTCTACGTCTTGCATTTATGCTCCTCAACGTTCTGTCTTTGCCCCCCCCCCCCCCCCCCCCCCCACACACACACACACACACACACACACACACACACCCCTCGCCTCCCCCTGCCTTTGTGACAGGACTGCAAAGGTCCGGCCAGCCTGTCATTCGGCCCGTCAATAAACTAATTCCGCTCTAATTCGGTTCTCGAGCATTAGGTGAAATCCCCGCAGGCTTATTTACTTTGTTAGTCTTGTAATTGGTTATTTTATCTAATTCCACTAATTTCGCACTTGACGGAGGCTGCCAGCCATTGTGTGTGTGTGTGGGACTGAATCGCCTTTGGGCACTGTGTATATTTAGACGTCCATATGAGGCCATTTCAAATCATATCAGCTTTGTCATTTTATGGAAATGAAGGAGATGCCGGGTAATTGGCTGAAATGAGTAAATACACGCAGCTCGCACAAAACCTTCAGTCACTGTTTGGGGAAGTGGGGGGATTCTGCGTGGCAAACGGCATTGTTCCTCTCGTGATTGGATGTGGTGGTGGGTGGGTGGGGGGCGAGGAGGAGGGGTGATTTAGCCGCGGTATTCTTATTGTTCTCTTTGTGATTGTTTATTGCGTCAGGGTTTGTGAAGAAAGGCTGAGTGAAAAGGTCACTGTCAGCGCCATGGTCTAAATAAATAAATAAATAAATAAATAAATAAATAAATAAAATACAAAAAGGCCACGTACACTAGCGAGGAGTTGGATTCCCTTGCCTTTGGAAATTTTTCATGTCACCCCTCATTTTTACGCCTTTCATTGGCTGAATCTGTGTTTTCTGTTTTGCGCCAGAAATATTAAATAGAGGAATTTTTACGCTTCCATTGGCGGATCCAGTCTGTTCTGTTTTGCACCAGTAAGAATAAAAATAGATAAATCGTTAAATCGATCCATGCGCCAATCAGTCACGCCAGTGGCAGTAGCGGGAGGTCTGCACTGTTTTGTTTGGCCAACTGAACCGCCGAGAGCCATGAGGCCAGGGTGGGGAGAGGGAGGGAGGGGCAGCATCATTCCCAGATGTCTTCCTCTGTCCATATTGTAAACACAGCACACAACATCAGGTTAATAGTTCACATTCCGCTGCTTGGAACCTCGTGTGCGAGGCATCTCCCAGTCTGTCACGAATGCATTTAGGCCCTGCGACGTGTGTCATCGCATTTGATGTCAATATCATTCTAACCATGGGCCAACAATATATAGTAACGGTTTTCTGTCACAGCGTGCGATGCGTACATCTAGACAAAACCGAAAATGGCCGACTGGTGCTGTGGTGAGGCAGTAAGGCAGTAATTCTGGCTGTGATTGGGCTTGGAATTGCCGGAATCCCTGGGATCAGTATGCTTCGGCTGTAGCCGGCGTGCACAGCGGTGTGGGGGCTGTGGGCTTTAGGTTAATTTTTAAATAATACCAGTACATAGATGAGTTCTCAGGGGGAGGTCCCTCCCCTCTCTCCGAGGAGCCGCACATTATGGGCGTGCACCTGTATCAAGGTCAATTCTGATTAAAACTCACTTCATCATGCAGCCAGGAGGCTGCAGCGGGCTGCAGATATTACGGATCGGAGCGTGACTGGGAGGGCTGAAATAATGGCCATTAGAGGTTTATATGTGGCAGGTTTGTCGACGTCGATTGTGTGGATAAATCACCATACAAAAGCGGCACCGACCCTCAACCGGTCAAACCCGTCACATTCAGTATTCAATATTTGCCGTCAGGTGTTGTTTTTCCCTTGAATCGTCCGTGTATAAATGGATCAGATGTATCCGGCTTGCTGCTGAACTCGTTGTTCATCCTCTCCACCACGCCGCCCTAGCTGGAGTTAGCATAGCCGGTGATGCAAAGTCCTCATTTTAATAAGCTGCCGCCACAGAGCGAGCTCAAGGCTGTTTGGGCGTCTGCAGCTCCAGGGAAACTGAATGCGCAGCAGAGCTAATGGGATTCACATTAGAGTTCTGGAGTTTCATAGGCCTGTTTTTAGGGTCTGTACACAGATGTGCAAAATTTAGAAACCATTATGGTTGGATGACACATGCATAACATGCTTCATAATGTGTAAAGCCTGGTTCTGGAAAGCTCTCGTCGGTTGAGGTCTTCTACCTGGTGGGAGAAAAACAGGACATGCAGTTCTCACTGGTGCAGCAATCAGGCGAAGGCTCCGGGTGCTGCCTGCACACACCCGTCACGTAGCTGAAAGCAAGCTTTGCAACACGCTAGATTGTATTCCCAGCACCTGTTTGTTGAGGTGTTGTGCAACAATTTATGCGCCGTCATCATGCACTTCCCCCAGCTTGCGTTGAGCTTACAAATTCAATATTAAGTATACGTGTCGACTGAGTCGCAATGTTTGCTTTCTTGGTTGTAGGGCAACTTTATTACATCCTGAAATGTGGATGACATTAAACAAAAACTGCTTCTCTTCAAGTCTAGTTAAATCATTTTCACCTTGTTCTTCTTTTAAAGGGACTCAAAGATACCTTGAAAAGATCTTTCATCCAACACATTTCTCAAGGATTCTTGTTCCCTCTGTTAACCCCCTGGAACCCTGCTAATCAGTCCTTACGCGATGGCTGTGTTGGAAGTAAAGCAGTTCGGAAGAGACAGTAGGATGACAACCCTGTCTTTGGACACCGGTTGCATCAGAGTCAGCCACTAAACCCGAACTCGGAATGGCCCTCGGAATGGCCCATGAGCCAATGAAAATTCAATCATTTTAATTTGTTCAATTGTATTTGAGCATGCTAGGACATGGGTCCATACAGAGTCAAGGCATTCAAAGTGTCCATGCACAATTAAAGAAAATAGTTGCTAAATTAAACTTTCCAAAAATACACTTTAAGCATCTCTTGTTATTGTAGAGGCCAAAGGTAACTTGTATTAATCTTGCTGGTAAAATATTCATACAGACTGTTATTCTGCCGTAAGCATGTGCATGAATTTGTTTTGCCCGACTCTGTATATGAGAAACACATTAAATGCAAACCCTTCCATTTGAAATCTCTCTGTCTGTATCCCAGTCACAGTTGGACTGCTTGATTTTGAAGTCGTTTGGAGTTTGGAGAGGTTGAAAATGTCACTGTCACACTATTCATTCCAGCACATGCGGTACCAAGATTACGGTGATAGTCGTTTGGAGCGTGGACTTCTTTCTCCTGACCTCATCCCAATAGCGACGCTGCACCAGCCTTGAGAGAAGTGTCACTGGCCAATTTGCCTTGTTAAAAACCTCCCTCAGATAAATATGTGGGGGCCTGACGATGGCAAGAAAGTCTGTGCATTGATTTCACTCTATCAGCGGTGCGCTGACAATCTGTCTTGACAAGCCCGCAGTAGAGGAAATATTATACAAACGTTCTCATAAATCTATTTAGTGTAAGGCATAGCCAAGGGCAAAGTACTTTGGAGGCCGTGAGAGAGAAAATGGGGAACGAGGGAGAGAGAGAGAGAGAGAGAGAGGGAGAGAGAGTAGGGGGGAGGAGATGAACTCTGAGGATATTAATACCGCTGTGAATATATCTATTATCCACATTCATTTCAAGCCACTGCGGCATAATAAAGCAATGCCCGTTTCCCATTTCAACTCCCACCAACACTTGGCTCTGTGCTGCATGGACAAAATACTTCTTTCTGGACGCAGGGGTAGTGCAGCAAGGTGTCATGTTGCCCCTCCCCCTCACAAAATCCACTATAGATTTGGGGAACCTGAATCAAGAGCATCTGTCTTATCTATCTGCTGATCAGTCTATCCATCTATCCACCTACCTATCCATCTATCTATCTATCTATCTATCTCTGTATCTATCTATCTATCTATCGGGATAGCCACATAGCCGCTTGCATAAATTGGACATGTTTATGTCGTGCAGAGGCTTGTTTTCCTCCGACAGCAGGCAGACAGGCAGGCAGGCAGGCAGGCAGGCAGGCAGACACTCCTGCTCGGAAGTGAGCCCCGCTATCGCTCGTGTCCCCTTGGCCTCCGCTTATCTCTTCCTTTGCCAGTGAGCACAGCCGTGCCGTGTTTCTTGTCATCGGAACAGCTCTTCAGTTTTTTGGCCCCTCTGAATTAGCTGCTCACATCGGCGCCACGACACCAAGCCACTTGAGAAATTGGGAGTGTCACAGATGATAATGAAAGGCCAAAAAAAAGGGGGAAAAAAATCTATTTCACACTCAGTGAAGTTCCCCTCTCTTAGATCTGTAGTCAAACTTTTCCATTTCCCTATAGACATAATTGAATGACAATCTGATCTAGGTGCATATTAATATCCTCAGTAGGGGATTCCATTTGCCATTTAATCACGGGAGGTAATAGGGTGTTTGATGGAGCTCGGAAATGTGCAATTATTTTTTATTTTTTTTGCTTTTTCATTGCATGTAGGTACTTCTCCCAACTGTTTTCCGGACGAGGAAACAGTTTTATCTTTTTTTTTACGTGTTGAAATTGTCAGCATTGGCCAGACGTGTTAAGTGGCCAGTCTGCCTCGCAATCATGATATTTCAGCCACGGCCACAACCTGCTATGGCACAGAGGGCAGGAAGAGTGAGTAATGAAATTGACAAACAGCGTGCAGATCGCGGTACACGTCGAGCGCTCGGCAGAGTCTCTGTGTTCAGGTAGCCCAAGAGATATATGTAATCAAAAGCTGTAATGTGCACCTTCGGAGGTCCCCTTGTGTAACGGCCGTGTGCAACAGTTTACCGTGAAACATCTATACGTCATACTTTATGGCCGTCATTATTGAGTAATTACGTTATATAATTTATCTGTCCCCATTTTATTTTAGCCGCATGATATTGTTATGATATGTTTTTTTGGGAAAAAAAAGGCTCTTTTTATACGTAATGGCACCAACAGACGACGATGACGCCCTCACTGGTTGTTTGAGGCGTCCTCCCCGGTGCCTCAACCTAATAGAGCAGGTTCAGTGAGGCCAACGGCTTCAACGGAGAGTCTGTCATGAAGAATATTAGAAAAAGGAACCAGGCCTGTCAAGCATCACCACTCAAGTATGAGTGATGAGATGTGAAAGATTTTCATCACAGTGAAGGGTGGTTTATTGTGAGACCAAAACAACCCCTATCACTGAAAGAAAGAAAAAAATCCAACTCTCTTTTTCCTCCACCTCTGATTTCTTACATCACCACTGTGGTCGGCCACTATGAGTGTAGACAGAGATAGACACATGCAGGGAGGCTAGCAGCCCTGCTTAGCATCACCCTGCGGTCCATGACAGAAGATTGCAATGGGAACTGACACTGGGACCAGCAATGAGAATAATAGTGTTTGCCAGCCTAGAAACTCAGCCTGTCACAGTAGACCATTCCCCATGCTAGAAGTGTCCTATGAGCTGCGGCGAACAAGGGAGCTGAATTTACAATTTACCTCCTTGTCTCTGCACTGACTAACTGCCTGGATCCGATCCACGCAAGTGCATTCTGGTGATTGCTTCTTTTTCTGAGGTTATTTTGATTTCACTGCCAAATTTAAACCATTAAATTTGTTCTAATTTTTTTAATCACTGCAGTCTAAAATTAGTGCATTTAACAAGTTGATTAAATGGCATACAGTAATTAAATCCAGAATGTCTTGGAAAAGCCTCCCAAACGACTTCTTTTAGGTGTTTTTGACTCCCTATAAACTTACAAAAAGGCTGTTTGTGGAATTAAAAAAATATCTAAAGGGAAAGGTGTGAGGGATTTATCAGAAACAAGGTGGCTTGATGGTGGCACTTTTAAGCTGTCCCAGGGTAGTTACTGATCCTGGATGAGCCGAGATGGAGAACATCTGGGCAGAGGCAGCCAGAACAGGAGGCAAAAAATGAAAAACACACACACGCAGGCACACAGCTGGAACTCCAATGTGTTTGCAGCAAAGCGTTGGCCGACTCGCCAGGGACACTTGAGAGAGCCTCTGTCATTTCCATTTAGTCCTGTCCACTCCTGTTGTCTTCAGAATACCCATTAGCTATTTTTCCTACCAAAGAATAGGTGAGTCCACTGGCTTCTCCAAGTCATTTTACTTACAGGAATATGGGCTGAAGTGGAACTAAAAGTGATATCCTTTTAAAAACCCTAATGTCAGTGAGCAGAGAGGCCATAAGAAGACAACGACTTGACTGACTGAAGTGCTTTGTTCCTCGAGGGCGTACAGGTGTGTGACACATATCTCTTTTTCAGTCCAATAATAGGGAGAAGACAATGGCTATGGCCAATGGGAAGCCATAATTCAAATGTTCATTGCATAGGCTGTTTGACTTTTAATTTTACACACGTCTCACTAGAAGAGTTGTGTTCGAACTGTACATTCAGTACCAAAGTGCCCTATACTACTGAAAAACATTGGAATACATATGTTTTCTTGTATACATTTAATTTTTTAACAGTGTGACACAAAGTCAAACTGAGCACATTTCACCTGTCGGAGGGAATGAAAAGAGCTGTACTGTTGGGGCGAAGGCCACATGACAAAACATTGGGCAACTAATCCTGCATGTCACTCAAGCAATTCATTGCTAAGGCAGTGATTGCAATTGCGATACAAATAGGCAGGAAACCAAATTTGCGATGATGATGATGATGATGATGATGACAATAATACAGTACCTGCTGATATTTTACCATAGCTAGAGTTGCAGGTTTGTCTTAAACATTGACTTGGGTGGTTTCATAGTGTGCATCTGCTCTGATGGTGAAGGCCTGCAAACCATTGATGGATTCGATTGTGTGGAGATTCTTTTTCCAGTGGCCGCTCCAGGTACTGCAGCCCCAGTCCCATCTGGCCCAAAAAGCATTTATCCCTAGTCCGCAATACAAAAACAAACGCCTCTAAAACGGCTGACAGGACGACTCCGACCTGTTACGCGGTTCATAACAAATCTGTTTATTGCAGATTTTTCTTAGAATCTATCAAAAAAAAAGAAAAAAGTTATGAAAGCCATAAAATGCCCAGAAAAGTGTGACTTCACATAGCCTTACGCTGCTGCTGTTTCGGCTCGCTGTGATTGGCTGATGCGTCCTGACTGATGTATCTCAGGCATGGTGTGAAGTGTGCATGCTCAATGGGTCGCAAAATGTGGACGCCAAAAACTTACGATATGTTATATCCCGGGGGGCTTAGTGCAAAGCGACAGAGCTGAGCTTTAGCCGCAGCGGCAGACGCTTAAGAAGTTCACTCTTATTTTTCACTCATTGTTAAAATGACAGTTGGCCTTTGGTTTAAAAAAAAAATGAAAGAAAGGGGAAAAAAAGTTGGCTGGAGCAGAGGTATTGACAACGTGGGGGAGAGGTAAATGCCAAATCACTCCTGCATTTGCCTGATCCGCCCCACTTGTCTCAGATGTTGCGGCTTAATGCTCCCCGGCCCGGCGTTACGTAGGCAGAAATGCGCTTTAGGTGTCTCTCAAAGATTATTCACGGCACGTCTGCGTGTTGGCGTCGCCGCACGTCGGGGTGTTATCCCGTTACGGCATTATTATTTTTTTCTCGCGGAGCGAAGCCTCCTGCGCTCCCACATTTTGCGAGACGACAAAGGCGCACGTTTCAACTGGGTTCAAACTGATGGGATGTTCCAGATGGATTTGCAGGGAGGTGGTCCAGAGTTTCGCCCCTGCCTGTCTGCCACCGACCCTAACCACCACCACCACCACCACCACCCTCCCCCAGCACGGAGATCAAACTGTGCCGCGCGGGCGACACAAACGGATTCCGAAATGCTATTTACAGAGAGGCAACAGGTCGTTTACCCGACAAAGAGCCTCTGTTTTCCTTCCTCTTTGATTCCCACTTTCTCGGCCTCTATCGAGCAGTTTTATTTTTCCTCCTCTTTGAGAAAACATGACTGCGGCTGGAATGCTTTAATAACAATCTGGGCAGCCTTTTTATTTTTTTTATTTTTTGCCAACCCCTGCGTGTCAGTGGGAGTGGGAATTGATTTTGGATGCCAAATTGGGTCATTCTTATCAAGGGCTGTCATCGATATATAATTTAAAAGCGAGGCCTGAAGCGAGCGGTGCCGAGGACTTTTATTAGACCTGGGGGAGAAGGCTCCCCTGCGCCCTCTGTTCAGTTAATGCATGCCACCGCGCGTGAAGATTTCACCATCACTCTTGATGTTTGCTCCCCAGAGGAGCATCGAGCTCGCGCTGCATTGGCCTCCACCGCAGTTATTGCCGCCGTATACGGGACAGATACAATGCCGGCGGGGCCGGGAGAAGTCCAGTTGTCTGCATCTATAATAGAAATACATCCATCTGGCGCACTTTTTTCTTCATTCATCTCCACATCCCCGACACAGTTTTGTTTTGCCCTCGTTGGGTAAATAAATTTACCTTCCTGGACTTCAAAATGATTTTGGCTTTATTGCTGTTAACCCGCGCTTGATTGGCGGGCCTGCGTGTCACGAGGCATCACTCGAGCTCGTTTCTGGAGACGTGTTTTTTGTCTTTTTTTTCCTCGTGTTTTGGAAGGCGTCTGAAAGCAGATTGGGCGAGTGTACACCAGCCAAACTCGACTTCACATCAGAGGCGGCTTTCTGCCGCTGCAGCGCCGCCATATTGAGTCTGTTTACCGCTGCGTTGTCAATCGCGCTTATCTCCTCTAAATTTGTCCTCAGGCCTTTTGAAATGAGTTTAATTTAGCAGCCAACCCCTTTTACAAAAAAAAGACAAAAAAAAACACATCCAACAGTTCTGACGGTGACCTCTCCCTTACATCGTGGTGATTGGCATACCCCCCCTACCCCCCCCCACACACACACACACCTCCTTCCCTTTACCTTTTTTTGTTCTTTTCTTGCTTCTATGGCTCTGTGATGTGTGTGATTTGGAGTCACACTGTGCGACGCACATTCAAATGCTATTTAAATCAGTTTTGGCACATTTGCATGTGAAATTGAGGATTTGGAGCCAGGTCGCCTGCATACTGATCAGTGGGACGATCTTCAGTAAAGTGGCGGGTTTGAAATTGCAAATGAATGGTACATGGTTGCTATCAACAATTGGCATGACAAGACACCAGCATGCATATTGCACACTGCTATTACACAGTTTTTTGCCCCCGTTATCCTCTAATTATTTCAAAAACACCCTTGAATGTCTTTCATGGCCAATGTATGCACTACCTGTACTTGGAATCAACACTGACACATTGTCACTGTTCAGCGCAAACAGCTTATTTATTGTTTATATTTAATAGATACAAAGTTTAGGTAAAGCATCAAAGAAATTGATGCCTTAATCTATAATAAACTGTGGTTATTTGTCTAAGCACTTCTGAATTAGGGGAATAATATATTTAATCGCCTACAACAATTAAGCTTGTCTCTACTGAAGTGGTTTATGCCCAAACATTGTACTTCCGAGTGAAATTTGATAGATTTCAATAACCACACATGGTTCGCTGGTGCTTTCATAAAGACGGTTTTCACTCGATGCCATAGTTTGTCACTTCTTCTGGGACCAAGATTAAATTGTTTTGTCAAGGAAAAGCAGGGTTGCCAGTTCAGTGGTCAATCACAATGCAGCTGTCTTGGCCTCTCAAGTTTCATTCCGCTCGGCCATGGCATGGCATACCATCTGAGACCGGCTCTTTACAGAAAGGTCCTTTTTTTTCTCTTCCTCCCTCCCTCCACCCTCCGACCAACTAAAGCAGAGGTAAGGAGGGACAGAATCGATTGTTGTGGGCCAAATTGAGCCTGTGTCGAGCTGCAGGCAGCCGTGAGATAAAGCCTCTGACGCTGTCTACTGTGTTTATCATCAGGTGGCCTTTTCTGTGTGTGCTATGCTGCGATTTTGATGTGTTAAGTCATAATAGGGGGGCCGCCATTCTTTGGAGGGTCTGCCAATAAAATCGCAGACAGAGGGAATTACATTTCATGCCGGCCTATTATTGTGTTCAGAACACATTTTATTTATATATTTATTTATTTATCCATCCCCCTAAAACTCCAATCCTCCCCGCCCTGTCCTCCCTCAGAGAGGCTTTGACTCCAATACAGTGGATTTCCAGCCAGCAATATTGTACAATATATTTGGCTGGTGCTTTTCGAATGTATGTGCCTTTAATGCCTTTAATGTAATCCTGTATAGATGATTTGCATCTCATTCAATCACTGGCCTCCATCGCCTCCTCGCTACCTTGCCCACAGTTGCTTATCGACGGCGACTACGAGTCGACTTCAGTGTTGTTTACGGTTTGTTTTTGTTCACTCTTTCTGGACATAAGCGACACTGACACAAGCAACGAAAGCTGTTGCTCCTTTGCTTTGCATGTGCGCCGCCAGCGACGTTTACATTTGTTTTTGGAAGAGAGTGAAGGAAAGAGCAGGTGGTACATGGTGTGGAGGTAGAGAATATGGACTAGCAATTGTAATTTGAAGCTGGTGAGCCAACGCAAACACCAAAGCCAATGCTTGTGTCGAGGCTCGCATTGCTGCCTTTAAAGCGAACAGCTTTGAATGGTTTGCAATTACAAAGATTGTGAGGAACAGTCCTGAAAAAATCTCTCATCCTGCTTCCTTTATTCCCCATGACGTAATTTGCATTAAACTGTGCTCTGTGTGCTGTAAGAGTTTTTTTTTTTTTTTTTTTTCCTTATTGAACTTGATTTGGACCTGGTCACAGTCATTTATAGTAACAACATAAAAATAGCAATCGTCATTTCACTCGGGGTCTCGTTGGCTGTTGGAGGAAATTTATAATCATCAGAGGAACCATGACGCTGTTTCATCCGTACTTAAAAGTTCCCTGTAGTCGCTTGAACTGTTGGAGCCCCTGCCCGACAACAGGCGTGTCTTCAGGGCCAATTGGAACTGACAAAGTCGCACTTTTTCACACAGCGAGTTCACCGCGTCGTCTTGTCTGATGGTTCCAAGTCCTGCTAATTTTCCAGTTGGCTTATTCTCTCATGCACACAGGAATCAGCTGAAGATCACTCACTCTGAATACCGGTGCTTGACTTGTATCTTTGAACTCAGATGCCCTTTACACACCACTGTTGCAGCAAATACAGTGTCGTGTGTAGTAATGCGCTCGTGCTACAGTGAGCCAACAAAAATGACTGCCTGCAACTGAAAGTTCTTTGTGTGCTTTGTTAGTGTACAATTAAATACTTTGGTAATATTTTTTAAGGCTCTTTTTCCAAGCATGTTGGACTGATCGAAAAACCTATTTGTCGCACTAAAGACGACAGACGATGTCACATTTTCAATCAGAGGCCTAATGATTTTAATTTCCTTTCTGACAATATTTACTCAGCGATAAGGTTCTTCAGTCCTGCACAACGCATCCTCACCTGAGTTGACTTCAGAAATTCCCCACCCACAAGGCAACGGAGGTAGTTGACACCACGAGATCCTAATATGCCTCTGACTCGGTGAGGCTGCTCAAAGTTGCAGATTTAGACCTTGAGGGAATCATTTGAAGAATCATAGAATCGGGATAGTTGAACCATCAAAAAAGCTGTGTCCATCACTTCACCTCACTTCACCTCACTCCCTGGGTTTGTTCCACCTCAGACTATGCAATGCACGTTATTAACAGACTAAATCAAATAATATTTCAAAAAAGGAGTTTAAATTAGGTGTAAAACAAGAACAGCTTCTTCTTTTTTTTAAAGGTAACCCCCTGGTATGTGTTTTACAAGCATTTTACAGCTACTTAAAGGCTAACACTTTATTTCCTTGGAGACCTGTATTCATGGAGAAGTGTTGTACATCTGGAGCAATGATCGCTTTTAGCGAAGCCCGAAGCTGTTGGTTATTACAATGGGCTGATTGGCTGCGAGCTACAATGCCCCCCCTCATACTCCCCAAGTAATGAAGCTGCCTTGGGCTACAAGATAACAGCACAAACACCCCAGTTCTGTGTGTCCTTTTTTTGCAGTTTTACTTTCCTGGTGTTTAGGGCAGCCCCGTGGCTCTCAGCGCCTGGAACGGTTCATTCTCAACTCACCGGTGCGCCAGACTCTCCCTCTCGCTTTGCTCAGGGATGGCTCACATTTTTGTTGGCGTTTTCTTTCATTCCCGTTTAGTTTGAGGGGCAGTGTGGCAACAATGCAATCGATCGGCTGGGCGCTAACAGACCTGCACTTCATCTGCCTTTGGACTTCAGGGACTGGGTTGGTCAAGTCTGTCATTGCTGCTTGTAGCCCAGCGATGGTTGGTCAGCGACTGCGCCGTCTGGTGGTGATACATGTTGTTGCTGGTTGGCTTTGATGGGCTTCACGTGGGTGGTTTTCTGTTGACACCCAAGCACATCTGTCAGCACGCAAGTTCTTTTTGAGCGTGTGTGACCCAAATCAAAGTATTGTTGTTGTTTTTTTGCGTGGGCTTGTTTTCAGTGTTATTTTCTTCCTTCCACACAATGGTTTATTTCTAAACTCCATTGTACCTTTTTTTCAACTAAAAGCTAATCAGTTTCCCTGTTTTGATCTATGTCTTTGTGCGCCTCAGTTGCATCACATACATCACAGTCCTGGATCGCTGCCAAAGTTTTATGCTGCTACTCTGAGGGTGGATATATCGGGTAGAGGATGGAGGGGAGGGAAGAAGGGAGGGAAGGGTATGTGTGTAAGAAAAAAAAAAAGGAAAAAGAAACAAGAAAATCATCCAGTCAATTCAGCTCGCAGCTCAGAGGTCTCATTACACTGCTGATGAGTCTACGGATTGCCAGGGGTGAAAAGAGGCTTCGCTTATGGCTCAGCAGTTGTGCTTATCAGGTCTTCTTGTCTCATGTGGCTGGAAAACAAAAGACTTTCCAGTCAAAATTAATGCCGAACACTATCTGCCTTAAATACGACATGACGCTACACTTATTTAAGAGTACATTTCCCAAGATGTGATGATGTCACATTTAATGTCTTCATGCCAGGGGGCAGCGGCTAAATTTAGACAGATACGGCGGGAGGACTGGAGGAATTGATCCGACCTTGTGATAAATCTCCCCATAGCTACCAGTGTGTATTATTGTTGTATGGAAAACGTCAACCCTTGTCCAGACAGCTACTCGAGAGCCGCAGCGCATGCAGAGGTTGAGATGCACTGCGAGGTAAAGGTTGACAATATTGCTGCATAGCAAATAAATTATTCAGATATTGCATGTGAAATGGATTTTGCCTTCAGTTTTCTATTGACTAGTCTGGAGGTTGGTGATGAATGTCTTTATTCTCTGCAAACATTTTTTGTTATGAATGCATAAATCATCATTGTGAAATTACAACAACACAAAAAGAAACGGGTCGACACTCGATGCCTTGCATTTTTTTTAAGCGCACCATCAGGTTACAGGTGTTTCAGGCTCATACACCTGCTGACAAATGGTTGCTGCCAAGATCTACACCTGCACCCTCAGCGGAAGCATAATCTGTGCGAAAAGAGAGCGATTAGCCTCGGGAAATGAATGATCAGAAACATTTGGCCTGTATTTGGGTGTTTTTTTGAAGGCAGGAATATTCGGTAAGTGTGATTTTTTTCATTTCAGACGGAAAACATTCATCTGCGGTGTTTTGTAAAGGGCGTGTTCATCATTACAGTGCACTTTTGAGAGGCTGAATGCACACGCTGGAATTGCACCCATCCGCATCTTTCAGTCAGAAACCCTTTTTAAAGGCTTTCGCTTCCCTGCCGCCGCCACAGCTCTGCTTCTGTTATGGCGAAGCCGCTATAAACCGCTCGGCTGTGCTTAAAGATAAAACCAATATGCTGAAGGGATGTGACCCGCCGTCTGACGGATGCCTCTTCAGCTTAAGGCCAATCAGGAAGAGCCTGGCTGTCTTTTCACCTTCGCTGAATGTGTAATTTCCATCTAAGTCTCATCAATAATCAGGGACGGCGATGGCAGCAATTGGCATGATTGCCAGAGTTCACAGTGCAATGCTTGACGGGGGGAAAAAAAATTCTAAAGGATTGCTCTCGCTGTGAATTGATGGTGTAAGTCTGACACAGTGAGTGAGTGCCGTCATTCCTCACTGGCCGTGTGGCCGCCAGGGACTGGGGAGATGTACAGTCAGCAGTATGGCCGGGAATTCTAATCCCTCTTCAAATTCAAGCCATGCATATTTAGTTTTTTTGTTTGTATGGAGTTGAAATTTAAGTTTGGGGGCCTGCAAATGGCATAGGCAGATTTACTTATTGAAATTTGCACTCCTCTTGAAAGGTTTTACATGTTTTTGCCCTCCAGATTCAGTTACCACAAATAACAGGCTGATCCGAAACACAATCAAATGTCGAATGTTGTGCGCACCAGAAATAGCAGTAAGTAAATACAGAACATTCCTTATATTGCTTAATGCTGGATTGTCAGACAGCACAATAATAACAGCAGACTGAGGTCTGTTTTGCTCTTTGTGTTCAGGATTGTGTTTTTATGATTATTATTTTATGTTGCCAGTGTAACTGTATGACTGACACAGTTCCAGTCTGTCTTTATCTGCACTTCAGACAATCATATTGCATTCATAATTCATGCAAGCAATGTCAGAGCTTGTTCTCGTCCTCATGCAAAACATATTGACAGTCTAACCGTCCCGCTGTGAATGGTGAGGATGATTCATATCAGCCTGTGCGTCTCGTCCAGGAACTCTTTCAAAATGCCTAAATCCTCCGGGGGAAAAAAACATTAGTGAGATTTATTTAAACGTGGCTGTGTCTGGATAAAGACTTCTCTCACAGAGGGAGCTCTTGAGCTTCAAATGAGCATAACTGAGACCCAAATGACAGGAGTTGGACGAGGAGGGACAGAGAAAAAGAAGCAGGCGACATGCCCCCTCCTTTAAAGAACGAGGAAGGGAAATAAACAAAAACAGAGTCGGAGTGACAAGAGAGCGGAAAAAAGGACTGGAAATCAAGGCACCTACTGTAGCTCACCTTGTCTCAGCGTGTTGGTGTTGATTGAGTTCATTAAAGTCCCATCAGACACGCTCTCAGCCTGAGACCGACTGCTTTGCGGCTGCATATTGCATGACGTCGCTGTACTTAATTTTAAATATTCAAAAGGCGTGTTGTGTTTTTTTGTCTTTTTTGTTTTGCCTTATTTAGCAGCCGCTTGCATTTTGCAGATCCCTGGAAAGTCAGCGAGTCAAGTGACGTGTTAGGTTTCTCGGATAAGGACACGTCGAGTCAAGCGTGCCACCTTCGAGGCGGCGGGTAAAATAGGCCGCCAGCCTGTGCTGAGCGCGAACTTTGAGGCTGTGAATGAGGTTAGAGGACTACGTTGAACCCTGCAGGCTATTAAATCCACCGCTTACACGCCACTGCGCTTCTCCTCCATCCTTCCCACTCACACAAAAATATCCCTCTGTACTTCAGCATTGCCTTATTCTGCTGAATGCACTCATATGGAGCATTAAAAGTGTATCGCATATAAAACATATATAGCCGGTGTTTTATAGAAATCTGTAAATAAATACTTTTTCTTGCACCGTCTCATATTAGTGTACGTGTCTAACGCACAATGTTCCTGAAGCCAACCTGCTCTTAGTGATGTCACAAGGGGCACCACTACCATACAGCCCCAGCCGGGTGATGGGTTTGTTCCGTCCTCTAGCAGCCACCGTTTGTTTCTGCCAAGCACCCCATTTTTGGCAGGAGGCTGTTAACGAAGGGTTAAATGCATCGCCTTTTCCAGTGAACAGCTGATGTTCAGTTATGTAATATTGGAGGGAAAAATGAACACCCATATGTAATGCGACAATGATCACGTTGACTTTGGAAATCAAACCTGCGTGAATGATGTTTTAACAGTGGAACTTGTCGAGTCGATGTGTAAGAATCAGTCACTCTGAAGGCACTCGACTCGCTAATTAATCATTGAGTAAAGTGGCGACTTCCTCAAAATTTCGGGCCAGACGAGACTGCCACTTTGCCTCGGAGAAGTCAGAGAGCCTCGTCTTTGATGAATGTCCTCCAGCTCCGTCCACCTCTCTGGATCATTTTAATTACCACTCGCGCTCCTACCTGACACCTCACACTCTCACCTCCCCAGGCTTCACACTGTCACTCCCCCACCACTTCATGACCAGAATGGCTTACTTTAAAGAAGAAAAAGAAAAGACATTTACAAGGACCAACTGCACATACAGGCAGGCCACATATCCTTCTGTTTATTTATCAGGACTTATACACATTTTTTTGGAAAATAGGGGGACATGCTTTGCACGGGAAACTGGCCCATTGCAGCTTGCAGATTGTTTGCAGATGGTTGATTGTCGGAGAATCGTTTCTATTACAAACAGGTTTGCGTACAGCACTGAAGAAATTTCATCATCATCATCATCATCATCATCATCATCATCATCATCATCGCCCTTGGTCACTGTTTACATTTTTCCCAGCACAAATGTACACACCAGTATTCCATCATTACACAATATAAGAACTTAATGTTTTGCTTACTTTTATATTGCTTATTTACTTACTTATGTGTGTATGTATGCATATATACATGCATTTTTTTCGTTGATGCTCAGTGCTCTTCAGTAAAATCCTCCAGTGCATGCTTCCATAGATATAATAGTGCGGATACATTAAATTCTGCCTCTGCTCTTGCCGCTGTGTTAAAGAGCTGCTGGAGTGAGCCTTCGTAATGATGACTGATACAATAATTAATACAATAGCCCCGCAAGTGTGCCTCAAGTAAAACACGCCCTGGCATAAAACAATGCAACACCCGGGACTTCATTAGTTGTCACTCAAACTCCATCCCTACACATTTAATTATACATAGTAATTTATTCCGGAATATTAATTACATTTTCATTTATTTAAAAGACTGTGCCTTTGATGCTGTTGCATTAGGCCTTTGTAGGTTAAGCACTGCTCACTTAAAGCATATGGTTTTACTTTTTACTGGGGGGCATCGGCTCTAATCAGAGGCAAATCCTTCATTATGGTAAGAGTTATTTACATGGAGGGTTTCAACGAAATGCAGATTAAAATGGGAAACGGAGCAAAAGTCAAAAGGAATTAATCTTTTTTTGTGATTATTATTTTGTTTGCACGCAAGAAGCACATTCGTCAGGGGAATTTTCCAATGTGTTTTGTTTGTACACAGAACAGATTGATGTCCCACGGAGTAAAATAATTACACCGTCTGCCAACAACATTGTCCTATAAGGTTTGATAATGTAACAATTATGTCTGTCTGTGGTTACTTATATTTAGAATAAATTCATTTCTGCATTTGTATGTTTTTCAATAGTGCAGCAAATGAATTCATGTTACCTGTTATAAAACAATAGCTATTAAGTAAACACAGGCTCGCAGACAAAATATAAATTCAAATGTATTTCATAATGTTTACAGTAAATGTAGTCAATTACATTCCCTGCTTTGTCTCATAACTGTGGTTTTCTCCCGGTATTAACATTGTGGCTGTTTCAGAGCGAAAAGCATAAAGTTGAGTTTTGCAATCTGTGTTTTTCCTCTGTTGTACTAATTTATGAAAACGTCTCTGAAGGTTAATGTTGGCATAAGGGTTTGGCTTAGTTTGTACAAAGAAACACTGCAAAATGAACAGAAATCAACTGAGTCCTCACAACTCAGAGTGATGTGTGTGCGTGTGTGTGGCTGTCTTTGTGCCATCGCCTCTCTTTCAACACGCCCACAGACACTCACTTCAATGATGAATACGTATACAAACAGCACGCTCATTTGATTTTGTGTTGCATTTTTCTTTGTTTCCACAAGTGTTCAGATAATTCATTGCTGATCTTTTTTTTTCTTCCTTTTTTTTTTTTTTCTTTTCTGTATGTGGGCAGCGACGTTTAAAATGAATCTCAATTTCCTCCGTAACCCTTGGCGGCACCGCGAGAGAAATGCATAAAATATCAGCTTTGTTTGTCTGTAAATCAAAGAGAAAATTACCCCTCTTTATAAACGGCCGCACGCAAGTTTGACATCTCCGCTTTGTAGCTGTCGGGCTGCGGTTAGCTTCGCCTTGCACTTATGGAACACTGTCTTCATCCGTTTCGCCATTAATTGTTGCACAACCAGGAAGTAAACATCCTCGCCAGCCTAATCCCTAAGATGACGTTATACCTTTTTGCAGTTACTTTTTTACCAAGGAGACGCTGAAAAAAACTGCATCCTTGTGATGTATTTGACACGGCTGGGTCTTAAATTCAGACGCATGTGAGCAGCAAGTGTGATACAATTGCAGGTTTCTGCCATCAGTCTCAACAGTGATGTCCCACTCGGAAGCAGAAGCTGTACACTCAGTGTTGTACGACTCAAACGGCTCAAAAGTCCACCGGTGTATATATGTGTGAATGGGCTGTTTGCTTGCAGACGACAAATCTCATGCGAGTGGAAGTAAAGTGGAAACTGTTGTTTTCTCCTCTTCTATGCAGCACTTGGTGTTTGTGAACATTGCCAATGCTTATACTGCAAAAAGGTCCAGCAACAAAAGTGCTGGGGTAGTAGAGACGTGAGGAGTGCGGGGATGAATCAATACTAATTGTTGAGTTGCGTCTAGTCGCTCCTTATCCAGACGTGTGACGATGATGGACGTCGCTATAAGCTCTTTCCGATGTTGCCGATAACTGTGTCCCTGGTCCCTGCCCTCACCTTCCACACATCTCAGTGTGTACCCGACCTTGAACCCCATCCCCATGACTGTGGCCCACTTGGCAGCAGTGACATGTAGCTTGATTTGGCCCAAGGCCCAGCTGGGCCTCAAAGATCAAGGTCTGCCCACCAGAGGCTTGGCAGAAAAACCTCCCTCTGGGTTTTGCCCCAGAAGCCTCTGGTTTCCACACTCCATGGGAGAGTCTCCAGCTTGTCAGCGGTCGAGTCATATTAAATCCTAAAAATAGCTCCTCACCCCCGTGGGACTAATTTGCCTTGGGGGATGCAAACTGGGACTGTTGCCCCCAGAAACACAGTTGTGAGGATCACAGGGACACACGAGTGCATTCACTGCGTAAAGGAGGAAACTCGCAGTGACAGTGTTGTCCTGGTCTGCGTTGGGAAAAACAAATACTGAGTCTTTGGGCACAACCAAATTAGATAAAGGTTAAATAAAATAAACAAATGAATGAAATAACATAATGGCACAAGGTCTCATGATCCACGAGACAACCCAGAACATCAAGCAATTGTGATCAAATTATCTGGTTGTATAAATGGTTTCCGCAATTGGTTTTGTTGTCCTCAGCAGTTTCTCTGCTACTGTGGTCCCTTTTATGGTCCAGTACACTATTATCGTCACTCATGCCAAAACGGATGAGAAATTATTAGGCAGAACACATTCAACACAAGGTGTTAATGTTCTGTTGTATTTTTTGGGGCGATCCATCCGTTCTGCCATCCCATCCATCCACTCTCTCTCGATTCGCCACGACTGATGCTGCAGCCGCGGCGGCAACCGCTCGTGTGGCTCAGCGGCCCCGTCGGCAGGGACACAGGCGGTGTGATAGTGTGGTTTTCTCACCGTCGCCCCCAGGAGTCAGTTCCGTGAGAATTGAAAGGGAAGAATTGTGAAATCCCCGGCCACTGGATTTGTCCAGCCAGTTGGCTGGCTGCAGACTCTAATAATTACACCGGGCTCTCTCCTCTCTCCTCACTCTTATTGTGGACAGTCGGTGTGCATGCAATGAATTGCTGTCTGGTGTTCTCCACATGGGAGCGCACTCTGGTTGTCTCCGTGTTAGGCAATGTTTCAGTTTGCTGGGAGTGAATTTGACCACCGGAGTTGCCGTCCGATAGGTTATCAACTTGGGCCTTGTTCAGACTGCGAGCCAAAATCCTATCCAGATTGAAACCGGATGACTCTTTTGTTGTCTGAACAGTCACAGATCACATGAAATCTGATTTTTGCGAGACGGAGTGAAACCACCTTCAGGAGGTCGTTTCAAATCAGTGTGAACAGCTCCTGACACACTGATCGGTTTTGACTGTCCATGACGTCACTCTATGCGACGCAAGCCCCAATGCACCAGAGCCAGATTCCATTTGGACACTTGCCAAAAACAGTGTGGACAGTCAACCCTAAAATCTGATTTGAGAAGGAATCTGATTTGAATCAGATTTGACTGCAATCTGAACACAGCCTTGCTGACTTGACTTGAGTCCCATTAAAAGTTCATGGTAGAGTTTTTTTTTTTTTTTTTTTCATTGCTACATTTTTTTTCTAAATAACATGATACTTGTGTTTGTATCTAAATATAGACATGGAAGTACTAGAGAGTATATTTGCATATTTTAAAATTAAGTTTTTACACACATTTCCATATCTATAAACATACATATGTTTGTATTTTAAGGCAACATTTTTCAGGGGAAGGTTGTTGACGACAACCTACAGTAAATTTGTATATGTGCGTGTCCAAGTGTGTTTTGGTGTTTGCGTGGTAGCAGCAAAGCCTCGGCGGCAACCTAAACATGGTAGTGGATCGCTGCTCCTGTCCCGCCTGCCCCCCCGAGACGCCACTCGCTGTTTGAAGTCCCCACTTGAAAGCCCTCATCTAAATACTGCCGATTCCACATTAACTCTGCAAACAGCGATTACTGATTAATGAGGCACATGCGCGTCCCGGTACGCATCACGCACGACGCGCTCGCTTTCTAGGCCAGACGCAAATAGATCACGCCAGAGTCAGTGTGTCACGGCCGTCGCTCCTTTTTCGCCCAAAAAAACCCAAAGCGGTGTGCGATCGTCGCCCTGCCGAGGCCTCGCCACCGAGCCCAATCAGTCTGACTTTCCGCGTGTTCACTCCCATTTGTTTCTCTCTTTCTCCACAGTGTCCGCTGAGATCCTGAAGACCTGCCTGACCAACATGGAGCGCCAGATCCAGAGGCTCGAGAACGACATCGAGCACTTCCCCAAGACGGACGACCAGCAAGATAAGTTTGTGGAGAAGATGTCGATATCCTTTTTTTTCTGCCTCCTGCTTTTGTTTGTTATTTGCGCCCCGTGCGCGGTCTCGTAGAGCTGCTCCCCGGGAAAACAATCGCAGGGTGTTTTTATGTGCCGTTTGGTCGGCGCCTGTTTGTGTTTCTGCCTGGTAGAAGCAAGTGCTTTGAGTCACTTGTCGTGATCGGTGGCGCCCAGGGGAACTCTGGGAATGAATCTGGCTACCTTGCTGCGAGATGTTGATCAGATCTCCCTCCTCAGCCTCTCCCTGGGTTCCCGGCCGGAAATGGTGCCTGCGGCTATTTTTACAGCGAGTTGTCCCCCAGGGAACTCTAATAGGGGCTGTAGCCCCTCACACAAACTTATCACCTATCCCTGATTTCATCTGCTGGCCGAGCCACGGCCTCCTCTGCACACGAGCGTCCGCCGGCCGCGCCTCTTCCCTGGTGGCACCTCTCCTCTTTCGATAACAGAGTGTTTCGCTTAAATCCGGGCGCGCCGCGCTCCCAAATTGAATTAGCCGTGTCTCGACTCTTTCTTCCGTGGCCTTTCTTGGATGAAAGGTCCTCTTTTGTATGGGTTTGATCAATGATGGAAATCAATTAATACCTTGGGGCTCGGGTTTCTTTTTTGAAAGAGGAAAAAAAAAACATGTCCTATTTGTCCCTTTGCACTCTGGTGTAGTCTAACATGTGAGTGGGCGTTCCCATATGTTTGGCAGTGAAATGCAACACTGGCTTCTTGAGATTAATTAACACTGATTGTGTATGTGTGGCGGTTAAGTAAAAAAAAAACAAAAAAACTTTGAAGTCACTTGCAGTTAGCGCTTCAGTCAAAACAGGGCCACTTCAACTTTCGCAATTAAAAATAAATAAATAAATTAATATAAACAAATCATGAAAAGGAGCTGAATCACAGACTTCCCTGGTGGCCATGGCTTGAGGCAGAGCAAGTGCAAAGGAAAGCTACTCAGCCCCCCACCCCAATGTCAGTATTGATTCCTGCTCTCCTTTGGGAACTCAAGGCTCGAGTGAGAGGAAATGGAGAAGTGTAGATATACTGCAGCTCGGCTCTGCCTCACTGTCTGGAGTCCGTCCCTTGTGTGTGGCAGAGAGATGCTGGCTGGCCATGACCTCACACACCTCACATCCTCGTCGGTAACTCTTCTCCAATCCCACCTGAAGCAGCCTTGCAGCCGCGGCGTAGAAGTAGCGGTCTGTCTTAGTGTCGTTCTTGACTTCTTTTTTTTTTTTTTTTTTTTTTTGTTCAGGCACCAGGAAGCACTGACAGGCAGAGATATTTTTAATTCAACATCTGTGTTGTGTACCTGCGAACCACCGACCTGCCTGCCATCCCTCCTGTGGAATTGAGTAACGGTGCAGTCATACTAGCAGGGTATTGCTGCAGCCGTGGCTCTACATGTCAATGTTGTAGTAGAAATAACCTTTCAAAAGACAAAAAGGCACATGTACGTATACGATGTATATGCATCCTGGTACATCCGCCCCCACAAATACTCTGCAAATCTTCCATGTTCAGCTGTTTGGTATAGGATCTATGTAAAAAAAAAAAAACAATGGCTATGTTTGTTACAACAAGGACCTCTAGGGCTCCAGCAGCTCCCGCAACATGTGTTACACACAGGGAGAGTGAAATGTGATACAAGTTGTGTTTTTTTTTTTTTCTTTTTTAATTTGCGCAGGTTTGTGACTTTTTTTTTTTCCTTTTGTTTTCCAACACTAAAAATAAAGGATGTGGGTTCCTTGAAGCGTGACAGATGGGAGAACAGCAACAACAGCGACTCAGAGTCGTGCTTTTGATGCTTGAACTACCCTGAGAAAGTTAAGTGAAGCTCTGTTGTCTCGACTCTTGGCGCTATGATGAATGATGAGTCAGTGTGTGTCTGGGAGTGTGTGTTACAGAGACAACAGAGAGGCAGAGAGAGAGTTCCCTTTTGCAGTGCTGTGTGTGTCGGGGAGGGGGTGCTGCACCTCCCGCTGGATTCACCTTTTCTTGGGATTAATTTCTGAAAGCCGTCATCACTGTCTGGGATATCGATAATAGCACACATGTAATTAAATATGATTTTTTATTTTTTTTATTTTTTTCCAGCTAGGATAAGTTAAGATTAGACAATCCTTTATTAGTTCCACAGTGGGGAAATGTCCAATAATACAGCAGCAAAGTGGATAGCAACACCCATTAAAAACACTGTAAACAAATAATACAGAAAGTACAGGTGAACCGTTAAATAACCAAAGAAAATAAAAAAATGTAAGAAATTTAAAATTTAAATTTGAAATATGAACATACGGACAAACCCATCTTCCAGTTTTATCTCATCAGCAAGGTGATAAAGAAAGAAAGAGTGGCCGAAGCACTTTTTTATTGGTAAATTTTTTTCCCCCTCTGCGCGACACTCTAATGTATGCAAATGACTGAATGTAGTGTTTGTTCAGCAGTTTAGGGATCTCTATCTGTCAGAAGTAATAGGGGGTGGGGGGGTGGGGGCCCACAAAGGCTGTAGAGTTGAGGCACAAGCCTCCCGAGAGCCTTAACTCATCGGCAGGCTGCAGCTATCACATTTACACACTCAAACACACACACACACGCACAAATGTATGCACTCCCAGTAACTGCCGTGCGTGACCGAGTGGAGCTGGAGGCTTACAGCAGGCATACTGGGGTATTAATGTTGCCGGATGGAGGTGTTGAGGTGACTGGGCCAGACTGGACCGTGATTGGTAGCCGTCCCACGGCGCCTCCCCTCATTATACCTAATGCTCTGTCCCCGCCCACTGACATTGATCTCAACCATTTGCTCAGCAAGTTAGCATGAGAGTACATCATTCTCTCCACTCGGCTGCGTGATTATCTGGAAGTCGGTTAAATTATGAGACTTTACTGCTGACAAATGGATTGATGGCGCCGAGCACGTTTCCCTTTTCCGATATCATCGTTGCTATTGGACCAATGAGAGGATGAATAGTTCTAAATAAGCTAATGAAGCAAACAGAGCTGCTGTGCTGATTTTGCTCTGCTGTGTGTTTGTGCTGTTGTGCGTTATGGATGCTGATTCCCCCGAGTGGAAATGTCCTGGTGGCTCTTGGATTTCTCCAGCCAGAGGAATGAGGGAAGCTGAGTGGCTTGAAGTTTTAATGTGACCGTCTTGGATTACACAGAGTCCATGTCTGCCCTTGTTTGTATTCTCAAGGACTCGGATTTGTTGGACCCAAGCACCAAAGTCTTGGAGGAAAAAATAAAAGAACAAAAGGAGCCTTTGACCTTGTATTTTCCTGATTTCAGGTGCAGATTTTTCAATAAAATGTGCACATCTATCAATGAACGTCCTACTGTAGGGTCTCTCTGTATATGTACTTGTCATCGGAAGAACCCGGAAGTTCAGTGATCCTGGAAATGTCATTTCTGAAACACACTTATACATCTAAAATGCAGCTGCAAACTGTATATTGTTCCTATACATTCTGATTTAGTTTGACAACCAAAGCTTTGTTTGGATTCCTTCACGGACGCCTTCATTAAATGGCGTTAGTGGGAAACGTTATTGGCTGCAGTCTAAGTTAAAGTACAAGTTGTTTTTTTGTTTAGTTTTTTTCTTCTCTCTTTCGTCTTCCATCTGCACCTGGTACTTAAGGTTACATAAAGGGCTGCCAGCAAAACAATTGTTGTACTTAGCCGGCTGTTAAGATTTGAACTGCAGAAACGCAGCCTATTAAAAGGTTTGCCTTGTCTGGAGAGGCACTGTTCTCCATCCTCCGGAGAGGTTTTCCCTCTCTAGGAGGCCTGCACCTTTTTATGTGTCTGAATAAGAAGTGAGGCAGATTGTTTAGCCAAGCGTCAGGCTTTATTTCTACGTGTTTGTGTTTTGCGGAAACTGGGTTAAAAGATGCTGGTGGCACTTAAAGAAGTTGCCTGTGATATTTTAAGGCGGGAGCACCAAAACATCCTCCTCCCTTGCTGCCGCCCTCACACATATACATAAGCTTGCGCTTAATCACCACCTTCCATTTGCAGCTTCCGACCCGGGTGTTTTCCTCCCCTAATGAAATTCACGCTAAACTATGTGGCCAATTAACTGGAGCAGAAATAAACCGTGCTGTCGATTCAACGATTCCAAGATCCAAGCTAACCCACACCACTGTGAGTTGGAAGAAGAGCTCCAGCTAGTTGGTGTATCTGGCCTACTTGTCCTTCCCTTCCTCAGAGTCAATTGCCCAAATGCAGCAAACAGTATTTCTAAGTTATTTTATTATTTGAAGTTATCATGATATTTGTATTTTAATTAACAAAAAAATGCTGGTCTGATGGAAATGACGTTGAAAAATACCAAAAATAATAACAGAAATGAACAACACTTTCTTTTGAATAATGACATTCTTTTTCTTGGAATACTTTCATTATCAGAAGCAAAAGCACAAAATGTTGCTGCGCTTTTAATTATTAAAAACAAGCATTGCTCACGAAGAGCCAATGCCGCATCTATCCACATTTACCTGTGGATTTTATTCACCCTAAGTAAGGTATCGACTGACATGACTGCAGACTGAGCATCTTCAGTACGACATCCCCAGAAAGCAATAGATTTCACAGATGAATTTCTTTCCCTTAGCAAATTGATTCCACCGTCGTGCCGCTCTCCGAGTGTTTTCACCATCCTAATGCCCGCTGGCCGTTTGTGGCTCACGAATTCCCCCGGAGTTGGCCGTTCAGTATCTTCGGAGGCAGTTGTTCTCAGTCAGATGTGGCAGCCCGATTAACCAGTAGAGTAAGCTCCCTGACAGCCCACACAGGCCTCGATTCTCAGGGGCGAAAAGGAGATCTGAGTTTGTGCTGCGGCACGGACTTGCGCCGCTTGATGTAAACCCCCGCAAAGGAAAAAAAAAACAAAAAACCTTTTGGCTTTGGCTTCCATCGCGGACTGAGCAGCTCTTATGTGCCGCCGAACCTCCATCAAACAAGACAAATTATCCACAGTTTGGCATGTGAGCGGGGTAAAGCTCGGGGTAAATCGGTTTGCAGTTAATGGATGTTGTAAAAATTGATGGTAAAATGGGCGGCTAAATAGATTTGGGCCGATGTTGTAACTGCGTTACTCCTGCACCTATATTGAAAGAGGAGGAGGAGGAAGAGGAAGAAGAAGGGGGCGTAGAGTCGCGCAGTGCTAATAGATAAGAGAGATAATCCTTTTATCGATGCGCGCGCACGCGTATATCCTCGGGGTCACGACGGCCCCTTTGGCTGCTTCCAGTCCGGTGGCGGCATTTTGTCCACAAATTGCCTCGGAAGACGCCCTCGGGATGGCGGGGGGGGGGGTCGGGGCGGCGCCACCGCCGCACTCCGCCGAGATTTAGGGTTGCTTACCTAAAATCTATAATCCGGGAAATGTATGCTTGCTGTCTACACGGTGGGGGTTAAGCACCGATGCGCGGCGCTCGCATTGTTTTTCAGAGCGCCGACGTATGTATCAGGCCATTAGCGTGGTGAATGGCAAAGCGTTTGGCTAATCTGTTTCCCAGGTTCCCGCGTGTGTTGCTCGGCGGTGCCCCCCGTGGGCTGCGGTCTCCGCTGATTATGAGTGCATTACCGCTGGAGGGAGAGAGAGAGGAAGAGAGAGAGAGAGGGAGCCGGGCCGAGGAACCGGCGGCAGAAGCACAAATCTGCACCTCATTACTTCCCCAAAAGGCCTGGGCTTAGCGGAGGGTAATAGACAGAGGCCCAGCCGCCCTCATTTGTCATGGGCTCCTGGGTTTGATGCAAAGCCCCTCTTGAGCACTTGTTGCCGAGCTTCTAATCCTGCGCTAGACACCAGCCACGCTCCTCTGCTTAGCCGTCCCCCACTTCTCCGGCGTCATGGCTCATGATTTCACTTTCATTTGATGTTTTAATGAAATCCCCGGGACGCGCTTGAACGACGGGCTCCATTGTTGGCGAAAATATTCTATCAAACGCGAGCGGGGATGGAAACGTGGCTGGAGTTATCGGGGGGGGGGGGTTTGCCGAGTGTTTGCCTGCGATTCCGCCGCGTCACAATAGACCCCTGGATGGGCGCAGGTTTAAGACTCGGGGAGGAACAAGTCCGCGTCGGAGAGGTTGATCGGTGCTCTCGAGCAGGTGAAGCCGCGTTTAATAGGCTTTGTGACTAAAAGTGCAGCCCCCCGCGGTCTTGAGAATTGAAAGGCCTCGGTGTCATTCTTCAGAAGTTGCTGCGTGCGCCGGGTTGGAAGTTGTCCTAAAATGCACGTTGAAAATATACCCGGAGCTCTCTGTAGATTTCTGACGTCCTCAGCTCTCCCGGGGACCGCCGCCGCCGCCGCGGCGTAACTCCGGGCTGTCTCCCCCCGTAGCCTGCTTTGAAATGTGGCCCCGCGAGCAATTAGCTAAACGTATCGACCGCAGTCGCACGCCTCGGAGAAATTAGATGCTTGATTATGCAAATAAAGAGCACGACTTCCCCCTCCGCTCGTTTCCCTAATTGATTAACGGATCCGGCGTATGGTCAACATTAGACTCGACTACTTAGAAAATATTTGGGCTCCGGTGCGTTTAACTCGTGTGCTTTGTAAATTTACATCACTGGTGACGGAGCCGCCGACGGAGCAGGCTGCTCTGCAAAAAAAAAAATAATGATAATTTTAAAAAATCCAGGTACAATGGAAATGTCGCAGTGATGAGAGATCTCTAATTAAAACGAATCCCTGACAGTCAGAAACACTAACAGACACAAACGGCAGTCTGATGGTAAGTCAACGGGGGATTTGCCATTAATTGGCAAAATGAGGCTCATCAATCACGCAGAGGGGGAACTGCTGCACACAAAGTATCCACCCACTGTGGGTGGAGCAGCAGGAAATGTGTCTCTGGGACTGAATCCTGTAGAGAGAAAACAGCTTCTCTCTCTCTCTCTCTCTCTCTCTCTCTCTCTCTCTCTCTCTCTCTCTCTCTCTCTCTCTCTCTCTCTCTCTCTCACACACACACACACTGCAACTCTGTTTCTCACCACATGTGGCTCTCAGCAGACTTCGCTCCAACTTATTCTGACAAGCTTTGTGTTTTGTTTTTTTCCCTCGCATTTCAAACAGGGATTGGCTGCCGTTCGCTGCCCGTCAGGGCCGAGACAGAATTGTCAAAACACAGTTGAATTCCGGCTTTCGGGGGATATTTTCTGCGCCATTGCCATGTGCCGAGAGGCTCGTACTTCTAAACGCTTACGGGTTGTACTTGCACCCGTGTCGGCATCGGGATAAAGACAACTGTGAATCGCCAAAAAGTATGAATTGCTGCCCCTCTCGACGACGGCAGGAAATAGTGGGCGTGGCCTGTTGCCGGAGGTCTTCTTCTTTGACTTGGTTTTGCTTGGACATTTGAACAAGAATGACGCAGTGACAAGGAATGAAACGAGACCTAATAGCCAAGAAGAGGCGATCTCAGCTTAATTCTGTCCCAGAGCCAGTTTGTTTGCAGTGAGAACACGGCTTACGCAGCAGTGGCAACAAATAGCCTTGATGTTTGCTGCCTGGCAACAGGCGGCAAAAGATTGCTTGTCATGATGGATAATATGGTCCCGCACTTGTGTCCGCCACTGTCCTCCTGCGCCGCTTTTCCACTAAAGAGCGTTCTCTAGCCCTCCCTTTCATACCTTTGTTTGCTTTTTTTTTTTTTGTAAATTCATTGTTTTTTGTTTTGTTTTTTTGTTTCTCGGCAGTGTCCAGCATGTGGTGGAATGTTTTAGTCCGTTTCACCTGCTCACCGCACCAAATTAACCCGAGAGACACTTGGCCGGCGCCGTGGTCATTGTACTGACGCTGCGCTGTCATGCGGAGCCGGAGCAGCGTGCACGAGGCAGCACCTGCATTCCATTACAGTTTGTCGCGAAATAAAAGCAATATTTTGTATAAATCTCGTCCCAAGGGATTTATGAGGATTTAGTTTGTGTTTGTTTGTTTACGAGTCCAGAATGGTTGTTACACTGTATTTCACGTGACCCCCGTACGTCACGTCTGGTGACGTGTAAATGCAAAAAAACTATTTCCATGACACTTTTGCAATACCTCTATATGGATATGTTCGGAAAAATAAAAAAACACCTTACGAGAGCATAAAAACCTTTTAGCCATATTTGAGTTTTTTTTTTTTTATTAATTTTTTTATTTAATCATTTCCATTACCAATTTTTCATTGCCATATTTATATTTTGTGCAATTCTACGGGTAACGGAAAGACAGCTAGCGACACAAGGGTACGAGGGCAAAACTGTATTCAGGTGTCGTCTTCGACCCACTTTACAGTAACGCACTGTGAACCCAGAACTACACAGATAAAAATTTCAAATCGATTTTTATTTTATTTTTTTCCGACCCAATTGATTCAGCACTAATGCCATAATTCTGGCTTTAAAATAGCCCAGATTGTAAGTGCAACGACTGCTAGTGGCCAGTGTTTTATTTGCCTCTATGGTCTTAGGTTAAATAATTACACTCAGGAGGTCATTGACCGTCGCTCCATCAATCAAATATGCCTCTCTTACATGTATCTCATTTTCTGCATGACAGTTAGAGGCAAAACAAAAAAAAGTACAGTTGATACCATCGTGCGCGGTAGTACTGAGTGATATCCGATCTTAATTATAAACGCTCCACGGTGCAGTGTCGACACTCACTTGGCACAGACGCAACGTTAGTGTTTTCACGTATTAACCGTCGCAGGCAACCCATTGATTACTGATACGAGCCGCGTCCCACTTCATCACGCAGACGAGCCGTGTCAGAGCAAATTTGTAACTGCATCAGTAGCAGTGTTGCTTGTATACTGAGAGACAGAGTTCTGTTTGGGATTGCGTTGACAACTGTGATCACATTAGCAGCTTACAGAGCCGCGGCAAATGCTGCCGATGCGTTTGAGGGCGGCGTCTCGGTGAAAAGGGGGACCTCTGGATTGAGCGACAGACGAAAGGCTGTTTTTTTTGTTTCTTTAATCTATACACTTTACTTTCTATATTTCATGTCTGAATAGAGATGATTTGTCCAAAAAAACGTCAAGTTGTGACACTGTCACATTAAAGTGGTAGCCTTTGCAAGCACAGAGCAGGGAGCCTCACCATGCTGGAAATTTCATATTAACCAGCCTTCCCAAAAAAAAATTGAAAAAAAGAAAACATGAGCATCACTCAAAGATGTATGTTTTGTTAGCGAAGGACTATCGCCGCTCTCGCAAGTGGCTGACATCTGTTTTGAAATATTTGCGTTTGTTGCGTTCTGTTTTCTCAAGCCTCTTTATAACCACCAACCGCACAGAAACTTGCTCTGCTTGCAGAATTGCAGAGAATGGGAAAGTCTCTCAAGGTTAAACCGGAGTGGGAGAAACTCTTTTAAAAAATATCTAAATTTGTGCTCTGCGCTGTCTGCACGCATTAAGGCGAGACACGTCTGTGGCTCGATAAAGCCTGCACCCGCATGCGGGCCAGTTAACGCTGCTGCGGCGGCAGGAGACGTGGCTGAAAGGCGTTGGAGAAACGACTCCAGGTTGTGTCCTAGCGTTTGTCCCGCCCCGCACTTGTGTAAACACGTACGGGTCAATAACAGAATTTGTTAACGTTTGCCTCAATTATTAACCCAAATAAAGTGAGTTGTGCTGGTTCTTTGTGGACAAGGTCACTCTGCAGCGAAGGAGAGCTCTTGCCGACACTTCAATAATTTAAGGACTTTATTTTAGAGTCAATTGAGTAAATATTTTGCGCACCAAATAATTGTGGCTTATTGAATGTGACGTTTTGGTGTTTCTTCAGTGTGCCCCTTGTTAACGATTGATCATCCTTGACTATGAGAATACTAACTCACCCAGCAGCTGACCTCAGATCGTCTCTCTGTGATGACTCTCGTGGTTGATCTGGACTTTTGTCCTCAATGCATTTCCCTCCTCACTGAGAACGCTGCCACCAACTCTGTGTTTTTCTAATTTATTTATATGCAAATATCTCATTTCTAATGTGCCAAAACTTCCTAGAGTAACCATTGCAGTGTTTTTTTCTGTCAGTCTTTCTTTGCGTAAAAGCTCATGACCACCATTGACCACCTTCCAACGTTGACGTTTTTGACTGCTAGAAATATATGAATATATAAACAAGAAACAGAATAAAGAAGCAATAAGACGCAAATAGACAACCTGTGAATAGACCTTTAGGAAATGTAACTGTAGTTTCTGCTCGATGACATCTTTTGCAGACACAAACATACACACACACAGATATGAATCACAGACAGGGTGATGTACACATTGGTGTACAGACAGTGTAAGGGCCAAATTGTGTACATATGCAGTTTTGCAGATCACATACACAAAATGATTTCCCGTTCCTGACGTCTCAATTGTGCGCCACACATAGACCAACACAAACCAGCGCAGGCTCATCAATTGCTGCCTGAGGTGCAGCAGGAACATCAGCATTATATCAAGTGCATCACACTGTGAGCGAGAGCACAACCCCTGTTTTTGTTGTTGTTGTTGTTTGTCTTTAAATAAATGTAGATATTTTATCAGTTGACGTGATTAGCACTGAGCGCTGTCCATTTGTTGCTTTTCCATACGGCGTCATGTCAGAGAAGATTTGCATAACACAAAGCTGGGATTTTCACTTTCTCCTCAATGTTGTGGCACAATTAGTTCCTAACATAGCAAAGTCAGTGTCTCCTGAAGCCTAATAGGGCTGAATAAATCTTCTTTTCAAGCACCTTCCTGTCTGTCGAACCATATGCAGCCTTTGCAAATCTTTGATCCGGCGTCGGTGTGAAAACACACATCCTGAGGTGCAACTCTGGGCAGGTGTGAATGGAGAGACATGTCGGCACTGCGGCGGCTCAGCCTTGACAAGGTGTTGCTTCGCAGCAGCAGCGCAGTGTGGTTGGCATCATGGCAATGCTGCAATGACTGCAAACACACCGAGGTAGATTAAACAAAAATATCATTATTTTCTCATTGCATCTTAAGCAAGTTTTTTTTTGAGAGAGAGAAAAGTATGTAACAAAAAAAGGAAAGAAAAGAAAAATAGAATAAGTTGAGCATCCGAATGATTGACCACAGTTTTTATGCAGTCTGTGGGCTGAGTGTGCTCTTGGGGCCTGTTTGTGATGGATAGCGCAGCAGAGGTGATGATGCCCCAGGCTTGTTTGATCCATGGGTCATATTCTTAAGCGTCTGTGTGCAAGGTCGTGATGCTCCATCTGAGAGAGAGTTCTATTTCCATGCGCTCCATTGCCCTACTCCTACAGTTTGAATGTGCAAATAGGAGCTGGAAAGGCTGGTTAATATGAAATTTCCAGCATGGTGAGGCTCCCTGCTCTGTGCTTGCAAAGGCTACCACTTTAATGCCCAACCTGACCGTTCTGTACTGTGACAAGTTCCTAATGTATAGTTTGTGTTTATGTTTACTTTCTTTCCTTCTTAGCAGGAGGAAAACAGGTTTGGCTTTCAGTATATCAGCTTCAAAATCAGTTTGAAATGAACTTGACTGGTGTACGACCATGGCACTGAGGTATCGTAATTAAAACAGCCTAAATTAGGATAGTTTATTTTTAATGCAAACCTTTATTTAACAGCAAATGAACAAAACAAACCAAGTGCATGGAGAAATCTTGCAGAATCTCCCTTGGTACCCTAGTAAGTCAGTTGGCAATCAAAGTAGTGGCAAACAATTGTTTGGTTCTTAAAAAAAAAAAGACTCGCATCCATCTTTAAAAAAAAGAATAATAATTGTTCAAACTATAATTATTTATAGGCAAAATATAAAAGAAAACCAACCTCAACAGTGCACCCTCAGATCTTGGCATCTGATGAAACATGAACAAACAGAGAAATTTAAAACACAATGTGTCCAAATTCAGGGCCCCATTCCACAGCTACTCTCTGCAGGGCGGTGGGGGACAAAGGGTTGGGGTTAAAAATAAATAAATGGAATTGGGTTCATGGACTCGGGGAGCGTGCGGGCCTGAGATTGCTGCCGGGCAGCGCAGAGTGATCGCCATGAATGAGGCATTTCCCCATTGAAGTGATTAAAATGATTGAGGACAGTGGCAAACTCGTTCATCTCACAGCAAGGTGACGAGGGACACGCCAAATGTGCCGGCGTCCAAAAGGGGAAAGCGCCTCAGTGTTGTTTTTTTTATTCTTCTTTTTTTTTTTTAATGTACTGTATACATGGCGTGTGCGCTGGCGAGTTTCAGTGTCACACGCAGCACAACGAGTTGCAAAATGGGACTGGCAGCGGACGGTGGCCCAGAGACGCCCACAGGAGGGCCACGTCTTTTCCACTGCACATTCAGCCAAAAATATTTACCATCACACTCAAAGCAACCTACATTTTAATATGACCTTCATCAAATCAGAGAGCTGGGACAAAAAAAAAAAAAGAAGAAAAAAAAAAAAAACTAATTTTCCATCTTCAGCCCTGTCATTTTGTCTTTGTGTTTAATCCTTTTTTATTTATTTATTTGTGGTCCGTTTTATTTTAAGAAGGCGATGTGGAGAGCAGCGGTATCAGCCATCAAAGGTGGTCCTCCAGGATCCAGTGGGTGTGATTAAGCTGGACTTTAATCAGTCTGGCTGCTCTGTTCAGCAGATCGTCTTTAATTACCTCAGCGAGGGGATGGCAGGTCGGGTTCCTGCCGCGGGTGAAAGGTAACGGCGGATGCAGTTATTTTGATACTATTAATTTATTCCCTTCCGTTAATTTATTTATTTGCTCTGCCGCTGCTGAGCTTGTCTTGAGGCTCGTCTCAGTGGCCTTGTCGACGAGCACCAAACCGCTGATGGGGTTCACCGAAATTATTTTTTATTTACGCGCCTTGTTTTCTTTTCAATATAGTGCATTTACTTTTCTTTAACTTTTCATGCCCATTTTCATGATTAGTTAAATATACCCTGGACCGTGTTTCCCTCGTTTTGCCAGAAGAGGCTTTGGACAGTGAGAGGTCTTTGCTTTTTATCTGTGCGACTCCAATCGATACTTTGTTGCAGTGCCACCGTCGCCGCAGAGCCAGAAATTGTGTTTTCCAGTCAAAACTGATTAAATAGGATTTTCTTTTTTGAGGCAGAGGTAAATCATTTCTTTGTCATTGTTATTATATTGTTATCTTCTTTCTGCGATACAATTCAGAGGCATATTTACAAAAGAAAACCAGTCGCTTCAGTGATATTTGGTGTTTCTCTGTAGTTTCACTCTGTATTTACAAGTTGTCCAATTCCTCAGACCGCTGTGATCATAAGCATTGGCACATTTCAGCAGCCGCCATTGCCGGACTTGTGTCCGTGTCGTACAGTTGCTCAGTCGCTGTCGTTCTCTTCTGCTCACACCGCACACCTCATCCTCCCCCATCAGCCGCTTTAATCTCCTGCAGCCCGTCCACGCTGTTCATCCCCTGACTCCAGGATTGGTTTCACACGGTGATCCCTTCTCTGAAAAGACAGACAAGTCAACAATTAACCTCCAAGGCTGACCTGAGATATCTCAGACCTTCTCCCTTCAGCTCCCTTATTGGCTCTAATAGATTTCTAACAGGTAGGGGGAGAAAAGGTGGATTGAATTCCGCCCATCCTACCCTTAGACTGTGCCCCTCTCTTACCCCCCCCCCCCACCCCCACTGTGCTAAATACCACAGTCGTGACTGACATACAGCATGCTGTCTGAGCTCTGGCTGAAACTCAATACTTCTGCTGGGACATGTGCCAGTGGAGAAATAATAATTTTAGACTTTGTACTATTCCCAAAAATACCAAACAAAACAAACAAAGCCAAAAAAATTCTGGCTTCTCAATGTCCACGCTGTGAAGTTCCTCCATTTTGTTTTGCCGTGCAGGTTGATTGTTTCACCGGGGTTGTATTAGGACTGGACGGTGCCGACTCAGCCCTTAATGCACAGTGTACCACCGGTGTATCATCGGCTGTTCAGCGGTTCTCATCCCACACACGGCTCTGGATTCGCTCCAGTGTTCTGTAGACACAGGTTGGCAGTCCTCTGGTTTCCACCTTTGTTCTTTTCCACCCGAGCTGAACGGTGCTCATTCCTCACCTCTCTGAATGTACGTCTGCCATATGGATCCCCACAATATCATTTCTTTGAAATGGTCTGAATATAACAATAAAAAACTACTTTCAGATAAAAGTCAGGTATCAGCTAGATAGATGGATAGATGGATGGATGGCTAGATAGATGGATAGATAGAAATAGTCTTTTGCTTTCCACTAAGTCCTTCACTATGGGAACGTCACAATTTTTCAGTAATATGTTTCCCCTTTAACTCTTTCCTCCAAGTGTGGAAATGTTTCCAATTAGCTCATAAAGTTTCAAGTACTTGCTTTGAATTTTGATAGTGAAGATTTTTTTAACCTGTCGGTGGGTCCGGTTGAACCAATCCAGCGGTATTCTACCACCCCTTCCAGTCTCTCTTCTCAACTGTGCGTTTGTGCATGGTCATTGTTTGCTGGCTAAAAGCAAGAGGCCGAAGCGGATCAGGTTGTTAGCAGTTAGCTAATGGTTCGCAAGACAGCTAGTAGGATCCATCCGCTAATAGATCTCCTGGGAGATAACCTAATCCCCCAACAATATCTTCTTATCATATTACAGGTGAACTATGTACAGAATGGGCTTCTCTATCCACAAATGAATACTAAGCCCCACACTTACCTTTAAGCTTATTAGATTTGATCTGAAACAGAGCGGTATCAAGTATTCTCCCCACTGCCAGGCTGATGAGATGATAATCCTGTCGGAGATTAGCTTTAATTTTACATCTTGCCACGAGGTTGTCATAAATAATTTGCAGTTTATTTATTGGTGAGAAGAATCCCGAACGAGCCAGGACGGAGTGGCTGGCCCTCCGGGGAACGAGCGCCTTGCGGGAGTTAAACTACCAATGGTGGGCCAGTAAATACGCTCTGTAATCTGTCCGTGGAAGGCTTTTGTCATCCAGCGAGATCACAAGAGGAAACTTGTCAGTGGCAAATGAAAGACTTCTTTTCAAGGTGCGGATTTGAGATTAGCAGTAATGCTCGTCTCTGTCTGTCTGTATGCTTTCACTGCGATGATGCGATTTGCTGGAGATGAACCCCCTCCCCCATCCTCTCTCGCTCTCTCTCTCTCTCTCTCCATCTCTGTCTCCCTCGCCCATCTATTACTTCACCGCCGTAACTCTCTCATGTTACCCATCTCCTTTCTGTTCTTTATCCCATTCTTCCACATTGACGAGGCTCAAAACTGGGTTATCAAACCCTTTCAGGATTTCAGGAGGAATACATTTCATGAGTAGATGTTCAGAAGAGAGCCCCGAGTGGCCTTGCGGCACCATTCTTTGGATTTTGATTCTGTTCTGTCTCTTTGTATTTTTTTTATTTTTATTTAATGTCTGAACATGATGTTTCCATTGATCAGACGGTGGCCAATAGAGGAAAGAGGGTATTGATTGAGTTTGTCGCTGAATGAGAACCAAAACCAAGCATTTTCATAGCAGACTTAAATCGGAATTCCGTGTACTTAATTGTGCAAGACGGTTCACTGGCCGAGTCTATTGAAGAGATCTTTGATATGGCAATGGAAATATTTTCGGTCAGTTTTTCTATGGATGTCATAAGTTTGTAATACTGTAATACTGACACTGCCGGCGCTGATAAAAGAACTCATTCACTCACATTTTAAAAGGTTAACATGTTCAAATGTGTAATTTGAGGGAAGTATAGAAATCGTCAGTTTTCTTGTTGTTTTGTTCCCTTTTGGTTTCCAAGGTCACGAGCCGAAATGTTTGTTATTCCCGTCGCCACACTGTGTGTTTCTAACCCACCAGTGGTTTGCAGCTGCACTGGGCCGCGGTGCACAAACAGGTGCCGGGCGCTCTTGGCAGAGCGCGTCTGTACTTTTTAATTTATATATATCATATATATATATATATATATATATATCAAAGTGCCTTTTGAAATGCAGCATTGTCTCGCGTCGCTCGGCACCCTCCGTTTCCACGCGCGCCGGGATAACGAAGGGAATTTGTATTGACCGTCCAAACTACTTTTATTTCAGCTTCGGGTTTCATTACGTGGCGACAGCGCACGTTCGATAGGTCGGCGCGCAAAAGTTTGATTCACGATTGTTCCCCACTGGGTGTTATTGGAGCGGCATCAAAGAGCGACTTGGTAAACACATTTGCATTTTAATGACTGATATAGATTGTTCCCGCAGTCAATAGCAACATCACCCCGCAACCCGGCCCTGCCCAAATATGTGGGAGGGAGGGAGGCAGGGAAGGGGGAGGGCGGGTTGTGCTCAGTTGGGTTCAAGAGCATCGACCAAACGTGCACGCGTGCCTCATAATGACAAATATCCTGATGGAACGGCTTCCTGGAGAGACCTGTTTGTGCCAAAAGAAAATTCAATGTGAAAGGGAGTGAATGACTAATGACTGTAATACCTGGGTTAATGTGTCCTCACGGTAGTTTGGCACAGTAAACATCGCCAGACTGGCTTTTGACTGGATATTGGGGGGTGGGTGGGGAGGTCGGATCACTCCCGTGTCCCCGGCTCACGTCAACCGCGCAGCCCATTAACGGGGAGTCTCGACTCTGCGGACGTGCAATTTGAGTCAAGTTAGCGGAACAGACTGCTAAATGAGTGCGGTGGTTGTTTGTTGGCCCGGTGGGGGGTTGGACTTGAGCCTCTTTGTCTTTGTTTATTACCTGATGCTGTCACTGTGACCGGTCATTGTGTTTTGATTGTCGCTTGGGTTGAAACGCTGGATGAATGTGGAAAAACTCACTTCGTCAGGAAAAAAACTAGAGTTCTGCATGAAGAAAGGGTTCACCTGGAGGCAAGCATGCTTGTTCCCTCTGTTACCAGCGTTATGACCACCTGGCGCACCTGGCAGACCACAAGAAAGGGGAGACTACACAGTTAAAGCATTCCAATATGTTTATTAAAAATAATAAAATACAAAGAAAACAAAGGATCGGTGTGAAGCGGCAGCTAACTAGTTGTAGTGCGATATGGACCGTGGCTTTGAGAATGTGTACAACTAACAAGAAATAACTAAGGAGAACTTTTTTTCCCCTTCTAAAGTTTCTAAAAGCGTTTTGCTCCCGTTGCTGTGAAAAATAAGTAACAATGCACTTTCTTTAAAGGCACATTCAGTATTCACATCCGACACTCAAACTTATCCAGAGACTTCAAAGTCTTTTTTTTTTTTTTCTTTAAATAGCCCTCTGACTAATGTTAACCTGTAAAAACCCTTAATTCCCTACACTGTCAAAGGACTCCATTTTACTCCATGCAGCTACTTTTGCTGCCCTAAATGGACAAAGTGGTGCAAATACAGCCTCAAATTGAACACTTTTTCTGTTTTTCTGTTGTTTTTTTTCCCTCCTCTGGAAGGTATTGGAAGGTGCAGTGGGTGCCCGGACTCCACAGGGTGGCGTTTTCAGCCGCGCCGACATTGATTTTTTTTTTTTAAAAGGTTGCGCAGTATGGCGACTTAATGCTCGCTAAAGCATGTCACACCGGCAAGATAATTACACCCTGTGACTCCGGGGAAAAAAAGAAAGAAAGAAAAAAACACTCCAAATAATGACTTGAACGCGTGCGTGCGTGCGCTCTTAAACGTGCACACCGCTGGCACGGCGGAGAGCCATATGTTCCCGCCTGTTGAATTCTAATCCGGACGTCGAAATCTCTTTTCGGCGGCTGCGGAGTTTGGCGCCGTCTTTTACTTTTCTTGGAAAGCTTGGCGGGCACTTTTCCTGCCGTCACATCCACGGCGTGAGGGTTAAACGGAGAATGCGGAAGGATGAGCGCGAGATGGATGCCCAGATTCTTTTTTATGTTTTGTTTTTTTTATTGTTTTTTTTATGTTTTTAATTCTTTTTGTTGTTGGTGGAGAATCTCCGCGAAAGACGAGGTGGAGGTTGGAGCAGTAGGTCAGAGTAGAGGAGGGGGAACGGAAAAAAATATATATAAAAACATTCTTATTTGAATTAACAGGTCGGAGGACACACACACTCACAGAAGCACTGGAGGCAATTGATCAGCAGCTTACCAGTGCTCTGTCTCTGTCTCTCTGTTCTCTCTCTCTCTCGCTCTCTCTCCTCCTCTCGCAGTCAGGGTCAGGTGTTCACACCATCTAACTTTTACACAAAATCCCCCTCTTGTATCACAAGTACCCAACATGAATTAATGTTGTTGTTGCTTTTTCTGTTTTTTTCCCTCTCTTTTCTCTATTCAAGTCACATTGTCAGCACCCCCCAAAAAAACCTCAGCAGTCGACTCCCATCGAGCAACACCGACGCGGAGAAACGACACCCGGCACCGTCTTTGGTCCCGAGTGCTTCTTCATGAATATTTCTCAGGAAAATGTGTGTGAATCGCTGCCTTTCTGGGGCTTTGAGCTGAGGGTGGATGTGCGTGTGTGCGTGTGTGTGAGTGTGTGTGTGTGTCTGTGTGTGTAAGCATATGTTAGGAGCACATGGCAGACAGCTGCCTCACACATCTATTACTCTACCAAAAAAAAAAAAAAAATATAGAAAAACACTGCAAGTGCCAGTTTTCTGTCACTCATTAAGCATTAATAGTCAGAAAATCCACTTCCCTTTGAGTGAGCGCACCACTCCCGCCCTCTCCGCCACGCGCCCTGTCACCTTGCAGTCCTTCTCTTATTTATCCATCCATTGATTTATTTATTTATTAGCCAGTCAGACGCAGCCTCCTCGGCCTGCCTGCTGAGCCTAATGACGGCCGGGGGAAAAAAAAAAAAAGTCGGGGAGATCATTCCATCTTGCTCTTGATTGCCAGATAATTATCAGTTAATTATTTAGAGCCTTAAATTAATTTGCTAAAAATAGCCCCGTCCGTTGCCATTGGAGACGGCTCTTCATATTTTTTTTTTTTTTTACTTCCTCGCCGCTCTGGGTTTGTCCTCCTGCGGCCCCCCCGACGCCGTCGACAAGCCGCTGGTGCCGTCCGCGACGTCATCGATCGTCTGAATCCATCCCGACAAACAGGGCCACACCGAAAGTTTGCTTCGCTACGTTTGTCTTCATAAATCACAAGTTTCTGCTTGACCCATTTAGTTAGTGGCGTCCGATGACTTTGACCTAAGCGTAACTGAGACTTCCTTTTTTTTTTTTTTTTTTTTTTTTAGCGCAGCATCCGTTTTCAATTTGAAAGCTGGACTCTTTGGAGACTTCATTAGGCGGGAAGTCCTCTAAACAAAGGGATGCGCTGTAAGTGGTCTTATAATGGGATTCATTGGCTTAGAAGAATCAAACGTGCACGGCGGCCCGCTTTTGTTTTTTGTTTGTGCGGCGTGCGCGCGCTGATGAGCACGCACTCACTCGCGCACCGAATCAGGGGGCCAAAAACTGGCTGACCTGCCGAACGGCTCTGTGCAGCGGTAATGATAAGGCTATTGAGTGCAGCGATACTGTGTCAGGTGGCGCTGCTGGTCTTACTGCAGGAATCTGATCAATATTTACTCTCTCGCTCTCTCTCTCTCTTTCTCTCACACTCCCACTCCCCCCTCTCTCTCACACACGCACGGATGCCCACCACACAGCTGTCTCGCGACGATCAATCTCGCATTCCTCCCTAGCATTTTTTTTCTTCTTCTCATCTCTCTCTCCCCTTCGCCGCCGATTGCTCGTTAATTAAAAACAGGGGAAATCCAGCCGGCGCAGTTACGTGCGATTAAAAGGCATCAATAGCGGTAAATATGAGCCGCGGCTGCGAGCCGTCTCACCTTTGAGGGAAATTATCGTATTGCTGCATTGAACAAGTGAACTAATTGAGGCATCGATTTCCATATCATGCTTGCTTTTTTTCCCCCCTTTAAATTACTTGTTTGTAAGCCATACTGCCGGAGTTTTTTTTTTTTTTTTTGAGCCATTATCTTCGTTCTTCCATCACAACTACAGGAAGCTGATTAATTCCAGCCAATCAGTCTTGATTGTTGAATCTCCCCATTTTTTCTGTCTTCCCATTTTTGTGTGGTTGCTTCCAGGCTGACAGCTAATGCATCATATCTCTCTCTCTCTCACACACACACACATACATGCTTGGTCTACTGAAGGGGCCCCTGAACCAGAGCGGTGGGTCTCCGTGTTTTTCCACCGATTGGATCTGTATCAGGGGAGGTGAAAAAAGACTTGACCTTTTTTCTTTCTTTCTTTCTTTTTATTTATTTATTTATATTTTCCCAGTTTGACAAGTATGAAGCTTGTAAACACAGCGGATCTGCGTTGTGGTGTTTGCGCTCAGAGAGAATTACGGCGCCCCCCCCCCCGGGCGTCGCCCGACGACACCAGCCGGCCTCACGCGAGGACGAGAGAGAGAGAGACGGGCGACAGCCGCTAAAGGTTATCGCAGATTAAAAGAAGAGGCACGTGCGTGTTTTTTGTTTGCCTCTGATCCCTGGAGGGGCGGCATCGTGCTCGCCGGCATGGCGGCGGACAGCCACTTCCTTTTCCTTTCTTCTCTCCCCAAATTCACTCCCGTCTTTTATTAATATCCTATCCATGATTCAACAGGTCATTCCCATGGATCTGATCCCCTCATATCTAATTTATATCCTCGCTTTTCCCTCTTATCAGATGTAGTCATTACATCCCCTCCCCTGTCAGGTGTTCCAACACCAGCTGGGCGCCGTCACGGAGGCCTCTGAATGCCTGAGCAGGCGACCGCCAGCCCCGCCCCCGCCCGCCTCCCTCCTCACGTATGAATATTTCAAGGGCAGGCAGTGCAGAATAAATTGACAGTAAAATTGACATCAAATCCGCCTTTTAATTTCAGCAGGAAAACGATGTCAGAGCTGCAGGGAGGACGGGGAGGGAAAGGGTCGCGGCCTCGATGCCGGCGTGATGATATTATTCACATATAGTCTCTCATGTATATAAGATGCATCCCTCGCAATTCTGGAGCGCACGTGCCTCCGCCGTGCTTTTCCGTGCGCTCTCGGATGAAGTTGCGGTTTGTGTACAAAAAGAAACGACGAATGGAAGGAGCGTACGCGCAGGTCGTTGGAGCTTTTCCACAAGACGCTGCAGGAATTGGTGACATTTAAGAGGTTGAGGCCGAGTCTCGACCCGGCAGCGGCTCCCCGACCCCGTCACAGTATTATATTAATTACATTTTGAGGGAAGGGAGGGGCGGCGCGGAATAATTGCAGCCGGTTGGCACCTCTTCACTTCCCAGAAAAAGGCAGTGTGTGTGTGTGTGTTTGTGAGAGGGTGAGAGAGAGAGACAGAGACAGAGACAGAGACAGAGATTGATCAACAGGAGTTTTCACATTGGCTCCACTTTGGTTTCCGTCCAAGGTGCTGTTTTGATTACTTTGAGCAAAGTCCAGAAAGTTCCGGGACACCGTCACACATGGCCGTCGAGCTCGGTGCAGATTTTAATTATTTTCCACTCGGCTCACTGAACCTGACCGGAGTCCCTCATTCAAACAGGCTGCCGTCTCGCATGAGCTCTGGCTGTGAAAAAGCTCAAACTCATCGTCCCGTGATTATTATTAATGTGATTTTTTTTTTTTTAAATATAAATGGTGCCGAGGTTTCTGCCACCCCAGTGTTGTTCATCTGAGACGTTGGCATGTGCATCTACAAGACAAACGCCCGGTTTTCAGCCAAGTCAACAGCTAATGTTTGCGTTGCCGTGTTTACAGTTCAGCTATGAACTGTCATCAGTCACCCGTTGACGTGGCTCTCCTCGTGGCGGCGTCGCCTTGCCAACATCGGCTTGTGGCGCATCAAGAAAAGCCTCTCGGAGCCGCAAGCCCTTCTGTTTTATTCATGACGTCTAATTACCCTGAAGTGAGTACGGTATGGAACGCTGATTACTATTAATAACTGCTACCATTACAATTAGCATTAATCAGAGCCCACTGTGATGTAAGGTCCTGCTAATGGCTGTGCATTGTTACACTTCTCGGGGAAATTTAATTAGGGCGCAGAGTCTTGCTGCCACTTCCCTTCACCGGCTGCGTCCTCGTCCTTCCTGCCGCTCACGACGCTCCCTCCCTCCTTCCCTTCCTTTCCTTCCATCCTTCTCCTCCTCCTGCCTCGGCGGCACCAGGTAACGTCCCAAATTGCCACAACTGGCTGCTCCTCTAATCCCATCTGAGAGCCCTCGGTCTTGCTCGGTCAGCCGACTTGTGCTGCTACTCAGGAACATCTCACACAGCTCAGGAAAAACTCTCACTTGAGTTTTTTTTTTTTTTTTCCCCCTCAATCCCAGTTAATGCAAAGAGAAATACTTGGTGTTGTGCGTAGACCTGAGTGTCTGAAATGCCCTTGACTGGTACCCTCTCCCTCCGTCCCCGTTCCGCCCTGCTCTTGTTCTCTTCCCGGGTCGTGTCCAGTCATTCGGCAGATTTGGGATAATTTGGCCCACAGAGGCTGTTGGTTGGCAGCAGGTACAGAGATACAGCAGGCACGGCGGGGCGGCGCTAGCTTAGCGTGTGGCCTCGGACGGAGTGAGGCCAGCAGGCACAGGGAGAGCATTAAGTAAACATAAATGCAACTGGGTTACAGGAGATTTATTAAGGCGGCTTTTTGGGGCCCCCCACTCTGGGGTTTTATGCGGCACTTGAGCAACTCTCCTGTGCGCACAGGTAAACAAACCAGATAATTTATTACCATCCTCATATGTGGCCCGAACTTTTTATTTCCGTTTGATGGATAATTTCTTCTTCCTCTGTTTTATCGAACATGGTTAGACTATGAAAGATCTTTGATTTTATTCAGGGTGGGTGTGACTTCGATATCAATTCTAATGTCACCTTGTAGAGTTTAAATATGCGGCCTGACTCGAACATCAGAAGTTAGTGATTAAACCGACTCAGGATAACAACAAAGAAAGTGACTTCTCTAAGGGTTTCTAATTTGTGTTTGAAATATTAATTTACTGTTGAAATTTTTACTTTCCCTGTTTTATTAAATTGTTATTTTCCAATTACTAAACAGGAGTTAAAGTGGAACATGTTTTGTTTGTCCTATATTTTAGCTGTTGTCAGCTTCCTGACACAATTAATTATTCAGAAATGCTTAAGATCTCAATTTTCAGACTTTTGACATTATTGCTCGACAACCGGGGTAAAATGAAGAACATTTGCAAACAATTTGCTGGACCTTTAAAATGATTCCGAAAAACTGCAGTGTCCTGCCAACAGGTCAGTCAGTGCATCTGAAAAATATAAATTAAAAAAAAAAAAAAAAAAAAACTCAACCTGGAGAAAGAATTAGCGCCGAGCCAAACATTGGCCGTGTTTGTGAGAGTGCATGCATTAATCTGACCATTGGCATAAAATTTAGCAGGCGCCTCATGCGTCTCTTGGTAGCGTCCACGTTCTGCAGCCCTCCAGCCTCGGCTCAACTGTGTTGCTCTGCGCTGCTGAGACTCGCAGGCGCGCAGGAAGTGCAGGCGGCAACACACCTCAGAGGGAAGCTGGAGGAGGAGAGCCGAGACTGACAAACAGAGCGGGGACGACCAGCGGCTGTGTGATGCTTTACCTTGAGACCCATCACCTCTGCTCCCTGCTCGGCTCGGCTCGGAGCCCGAGTGAGGCGAATACCAGACGCGGCTCGGCCGGCGCAATTCCGAAAGTTCACCGCGAGTAAGAGTGAGGGGGAGGAGTGGGAGGAGGAAGAGGAGGAGGAGGAAGAGGAGGTGACTTCCTGCTGGAGTGAGAGGCTGGCTGTAACGGAGGGAATATCAAGGGGAGAAATGTAGAAAGAGAATTCTAAAAGGGGGCCGCGTGTTTGAAAAAGGACAGCGATGGACAGGAAGTGAGCAGAGCGACGGCCGAAAAGCAGCAACGCCCCGATGAAAAGACAGAAGGGCGTGTGGCAACCTTTTTGCATGTGTCTTTCAAGTTATCCTGCAACGGTTGTGTGTGTGCGTGCACGTACTTATGCACGCGCATGTGTGTATGATGAAGGCCACAGCACATATCCTGCTGCCGCTGCAGGATAATATGTGTCAGGCTCCATCAATATGACATGTTTTTGATGTGGAAATACAAGGAGCCAAAGCTCAGCCAGCCTCAGTCCAACCCCCAGTGGGACACTTCTAACACTGCCTGTGTGTGTGTGTGCGTGCACGCATATGCGTTTGCTGTGTGTGTGTGTGTGTGTGGGTGTGGGTGTGGGTGCACGTGTTACGGTAAGATGGAGCCACAAACCACCAGCATTGACTAACGTCCTGCGTGAGAGTCAACAGTTGTGGTCCGAACGTGGTCCCAAAAAATGATTTATTTCAAACTATAAACAAAATCCAAACTAAGGGTCTCCATAAAGGTAAAAAATTAACAAAACCAAATCAGGAGACTTAAACAGAAAAGACAAGGCGGTTACCAAAGAAAGTCATAACGAGGAACTAAGAAACAACAGACTTGAAAACAACTGAACACAATGGCGAGAACAGGAACTACAATCACAGACCAGGACAGAAGCCAATGAACCAACAGAAACAAAGCGAGACTAGTGCTGTGTCTCAATTCAGGGTCTGCACCCTTCAGACCGAGTGTCCTCCGTCTGAAGGAAGCGTTCTTCGAGGACCCAGCCTAGAAGGACAGACCAAACCCCGCCTCCCCGGTAACCACTCAGGACGGTCTAGCCTTCGGCGTATTTCCTCGTTTGGTCACCGCCGTTAAAATAAAGTAAAATAAAGTAAAATCCTACATTAAAAACTGGATACTTTATGTGAAACTTCAATATTTAAATGTATATGTTGTGTCTTTGCCAGAACATGGCGCTAATTTCAGCTGACTTCCCAGGACACACAAGTACGCGAAGGATAGTAGCGGTGCATCCTTGGAATCGAGTGCATATTTCCGAGTACGCATTTTGAGCGTCCTAAGCACCCTTGGGAATTGGGACAAGCCTTCGTGCAGTGCTATGACGCAACTTCCTTTCAAAATGCGTACTTCAAGGATGCAGACCTTGAATTGAGACACAGCAAAGGACTATCTATACACAAGTGCAGGGGAACACAGGTGAGAACAATCAAGGGCACGGCTGACAACGAGACACAGGTGACAGACAAAAAGTAAAACTCAGGACGCTGACAACAGACTAAACAGATATCAAAATAAAAGAGGAAATACACAGAGATTAAGAGGATATCTTTGTTGTTCTAGCATCGTAAACTGTTGCGCCAGTTAGATTTTAGCTTTAGGACCCTGACTTTGATGGTCTTTAATGTTTAGTAGCCAAAAAAACTGCAGCAAGTACTTTTTCATTCCTTTCAGGACCATTCCTCGACCCACACACACTCATGCGTGTGCACACACACACACGGTTTTCAGACTTTACGACAACAAATAGAACTCGGCCACAGCAGTACAGTTCTTTCTGGAGTTTGGACGATGCAACGCTGAGCTTTTTTTCTTTGGCAAACTTTCACTTTAACGGTACGTCTGTCTGCAGGGGCCTCTGAGTTTTCTTTTTTTTTGGGGGGTTGTTTTTTCTTTACTCTCTCTCTCGTTCACACACACACACACACACATACACACACACGCAAGAGGGGAGAGTGAGGGGGAGGCTGGACAAAAAGCAGAGATGAAGGCAGTCCCACAAAGCAAGGAGGATAAATCAGGTTGAGGCGGGTGTGGAGATGGAGCCGGGGATGAAGGCAGGCGGACAGACGTGCGGGTCTGTCGGGGGGCCGTGGGTGGGCCGGTGGCGAACCTGGACCGAGCTGCCGCCGCCGCCACCGTCATGCTTGGGGGAAACGGCTCGCGTGTTGGTGAGATGGCGCAAATGACGGAGCTTTGATCGCTTATTTATTTATAATACAAATGATATGAGTGCCGCGGTTTAATAAGCGGAGGAAAGCGGAAATAATCCCCGGATCTCGACTTGGATGTTTACCAAAGTGGCAGCGGAGGAGGGGAATAATAATTAAAAAAAAAACAATAAAACCAAACAAAGCAAAAGAAGAAAACAAAACATCAGAACAAATGAAATGGAAAAAAAAAAGAACCGAGGCACAAAGCCGGCACAGTAATGACAGATTCCTTGGACAGAAACAGGGTCTTGATGACTGTTTCACGCCGACAGTCACAGGCCACATGCAGTAAATGCGCCAGCCAGCGTTGCCAAGGTGACTGCGCAGCAACATTAATTGCTCCTAACTGAATTCATGATGCAGAGAATCGGCTGGTATTCAAACATATGTCCGAGACACACAGTCCCGCTTTTTTAGTTGTCGCGTACCTTGGACTCGAAGTTTTAAAATTGTATTCAAGCCCAGTTATTGTCATTTCATTTCTTTGCCAGACATTTGTTTTTTTGTGTTGCTGTGCGTGCGTGTGTTTCAAAATGTTTGGCTGCATCCAGAGGCACACAAACAAATGGAAATGATTGTGTTGTTTATTGTTCATAAGACAAATTAAAGTGAAATGACTGTCACTCTTGTACTCTGGATGTGTTGCAAAGGGACAAAAGTCGGCGTGCTGAAGCTTCCAGTTCTCTGCGAGGAAACAAACTGCACTCGGAGACCTCAGACTGGTGGCGCAATACGGTGCATCACAAATGCACGACGCGTCCGACAGCTTTGTTTGCACCGCTGTATATTTTGTCGTATAAGAAACTACTGCAAACGGCATTGACTCTGTATTGCTTTTACCTCACGAGGCTGCAGGTGAAGCAACAGTGCTGACTGGGTGACGCTGAGCTTAACTCCACTCTGGTTAACCTCACTGCCTCCGCCGAGGGCGGGGCTTCTGGGATCTTTAGACCTCAAATCAAAGTAGTGTTTTGTTTTTTTTTTGTGTGTCAATGATTTTTCTGTCATTTTCATTATTTTTTTTTCTGGACGACGATCCAATCATTGTTGAATCATTTTTTTGTGGGCCGCTGGAGAGTTTCATGGCTCCCGTTCCCTGAAATGGTGCAAGTTGCGATTGTTGTGCAGCCGTGCAGGATCCTGTCGCCTCGTCTCCAATCAACCTGTTCCAAATTTACGTGGCGCAATCGCTCCTTTGTTCGGTTTATGAAGAAAGCCTGAAGCTGCCCTGCTCCCCCTGTCGAATTCCCTGCAGTTTTTGCGCCATTTTATTATGAATGAGCACTTGGAATTTGGCCCCGTGTCAAATCAACTTCTGTCAAGCTGGCCACAAGCAGGCAGCGATAAAGCAGAAATAATAATAAAATAGGGGTGGGGGGGGGGAGGGGGGTGGATTGTTTGCACAGGTGACTCTCTTGTCTGCTCATTTCCCGCCTCCTCTGTGCACAGTTCAGTGAGGAGTGTGCCGCTTGGGGTCAGCGGGAGCGGGAGCAGGTGGGAAACATTAACAGGAAGCCAGCGTGTTCCTTAAATCATCTTTTTTGTTTTGTTTTGTCTTTTTTTTTTTTTTTTTTTTTGCTTTTCCATCACACATCATTCCAGCCTGAGTTCTTCACATCAGGTCCCGCAGCCTCAGTCAGTGTGACTGCACGGTTACTTTTATACATTTGTCTTTTGTTTTTTTCGCTGGTTTGTTTGTTTTTTTGCTCGCCGACAGCCGCGGCCTCGCCCGGCCCGGCGCGGCACCCCGCCGGCAGAGTGCACGAGCGCAATCTCTATGAGGTCGGGCTGCCGCGGCGATAATGCTCAACCGGTGTCAGCTGTCAATATCCATTCGCCGGGAGAGAAGTGCTCCGCCCGTTCAGTAAATTACACCGCGGCACGCCGGCGGCGCCCAGGTTCAGAGCGAGCTGACCCCGCCGGTGTTGGAGAAACAATGGGACAATGACTGCAATCAGCTACGCCGCCGACCATCTGTGTCGGGCCGCTCCACTACAAAACGCATTTCCATTACGGCAAAAAAGCAGCCGCCGCCGCCATTAGCTCGCCAACGCGGCCGAGTCCAAAAAAATCGAGTTGGATGGTTTATTGTAGTGGCGCCGTGGATTGTGTGCGACCCTGCTTTTGTCCGGCCACGCTGTTTAACCGACCCCTGCGAGTGCTGTCAACCTCTGGGGATATCGTCGCTCTGTTTGGGTCTGTTTTTTTTTTGGGGGGGGGGGGGGGTAAACGGATTCAGAAATAAGCAGTTGGTTAGCGCTGCCATCTCCCAGTAAGAAGTTTGTAGGGTTTGATTCCGGGCCTGCGACCTTCATGCGTGCAGGTTGCATGTTCTCGTGTGTTCTCTCCGGGTTCTCCGGCTTCCTCCCACAGTCCAAAAACATGCATGTGAGGTGAAGTGGGATCTCTCAATTGACCATAAGTATGTGTGTGTGTGAGTGTGACTGTACAGTTATGATTTGCAGGTGTTTCCATTGAGTGTGAAGCACATAAGCCACAATTATTGTAAGATCTCGTCCCGCGAGATCCCACTTTGAGGAGGATGGAGGTACAAAATTTCTCGTATTAATCTGCATTTCAATGTTGTTTGCTGTCAAGGATGGTTGTTATGTTTTTTCTCTTTGATTACTTGTAAAAAAATATTCCGTCTCCTCCTCCGTCTAAACATATTGCGACATTTTCACTTTGAAGTGAACTGGTCACGTGACCCTGTACGTCACGTCCGGTGACGTGTAAATGCAAAAAGAAAGTGTCTCCATGGCACTTTTGCGATACACCTCTATATCGATATGTCTGGGCAACCTCCTCGTGAAAGCATCGAAACCTTGCAGCCATATCTGAGGGCTTTTTCCAAGTTCAGGCGTTTCCATTACCAGCTTTTTATTGCGATATATAGGTTTCGCGCAATCCTAGGCTTCTGAAACTCCTCCTGCTGTTTTCCCTTGACTCCCCTCCTCTGCTCACGGCTTCTCCAAACATGCGCGGGAGCAGTACGAGAAGCTGTCCACCATGCACAAGAACATGCAGAAGCTGTACGAGAACATGGGCAACTACTTCGCCTTCGACCCGCACGTGGTCAGCACCGAGGACTTCTTCGGGGAGCTGTCCAACTTCCGCTTCCTCTTCATGGTGAGTGCCTCACCGTCGACACCCACCCACGCACGCATGCACACACGCCCACGTGCATATACACATTTACATTTTCTTGGCACTGTGTTGACGTGCATCATGTGTAATTTCACCACCTCCGAACCATCTCAGACGTATTTTCCCATCAAGACATGGCAAAGAGTGATTTCTAAGGAGAATCATTTCCTCCAGACGTCGCCCTCTGCAGTGAGTGAGGAAGGTGCTGATGTATTTAACACAAACATTCTCCCTAAACGGAAGATTCTGTTCCTTTTCGCTATTCAGCCTGGTGACGTTTTCTAATCGGCGCGACTCGTTTCTTAGCTTCTTCGATTTTCACCCTGAGGATTGGCTGTGAGAACACGAACCGAAGCATCCAAAAGAACAAACACAAAACAATCTGTCCAGCAGAATTACTCACTGGGGAAGCGGAATATTAGATGCCATCACAATCTTACGCTGGTGCAGGATTGTGTTCAGAGCTCTTCGCTTTACTGTACGTGTTGCAGTTCTCCAAAATCCAAACGGAACCGCCCTGAAACACAGACATAAAACGCACAGAACATAACTTCTCTTTTATTTTATCCGCTCCTTCTAAGCGTGGACACCCTCCACCTCCTCCTCCTCCACCTCCTCCTTCCTACCAGTGAACTGATTAAGTGCCGACTCGGGGGCTGTAGGAAAAAGACAAAGTTATAAAACAGATTAGAATATATTATTTAAAAAGTAGAAATGCTGAGAAGAGGAAATATATAATGTCAGTGTCTTACTGATAAAAGGAGCTCAGCCAAGCTTCTTAACCTTTTCAACACAGCTTCATTAGCTCGCAACTGCTTGTGTGTATGGCCGCGCGTGCGCTATCACAGCCGCCGGGCATTGCTGGATTTTGTTGGAGGTGATGAGACTGGAGAGGAGGTGAATATTTCAAGCTCCTAAAGTAGGTGGTATCAAGTTTTTACTTTCTGGACTTCCCCGACTTTTAGTGTCTTTATATCACTGAAATGTAGTTCTGTAAATCGGCCACCGGTTCCCGCTAGAATCGCGGCCCTTAATTGCAGAGCGGACATAAAATTAAACCAAAGGAGATGAACGAGGGGGGATAAAGTGAACAGGTTATTTTAAAGAGGCAAAGGCAACGGAATTGACGGATCTTGCAAAGTCAGAGGAGCCGGCAGTTTGGCAGAGACACATCCTCCAAATCCTCCTGTTCCAGAATCCGCCATCCTGGTCGCGCCTTGCCGGCGTATCCAGGAGGATTTGACTGTTAACTTGAGAGCCGCCGCTGCCACCGCCGCCGTCCTCTCTGGTGGGATCGTCCTCCGCTCCTCACCGCCAACTGATCAAAGTGCAGCAGCACACGACAACACAATGCTCCCAGAGTGATCCGGAGTTGCGCCTCCACCCAAGAAAATAAATCATTCTCTTAAGCAAATAGCTGCAAAGGAATATTTTCTGACTGATTTAAACTCTCCCGCTACGGATAAGAGGAACAAGTGAGCAAGCGGGATATGGCGCCGTGGAAGGGGTGAAGTGTGTGTGTGTGTGTGTGGTTGGGGTGGAGGGAGGGGGGGGGTAGTTGTTGGATTTAAGTTAATGTATTCACATTAAATAAAAACAACAATCCTTTAATCACCGTATTCTTCAGATATTATTTATAGATTTTGTTGCTGGGGTTTGCTGACACTAAGCCGAATCCCATCTGCTCACAGCACCAGGAATCACTGCCTGTTTATTTTGTTGTTGGTTTTAATCTTGTTTTTATTTTTCTGCCCTTTGAAAAGTCCTGAGCCGAGGCTGCTGCCATCCTCCTCGTCAGTGGAGGATGAGGGGGGAGATGTTTGCTTGTTGCTTTGCCCCGGCGCAGTCTAACCCACAATAACCACCGAGTCATTGATTTTGTCCAAATGGCAATTCAAACAAAGCTTTTGACGCCGCGGGGCGGCGGCTAATTCGGAGGAGCAGAGCGCCGCCTTTAATTTAACTTCTTCGCCGCCTCGTTTGGTGGCTCCTCGGCTCCGGGGGGCACTCGGGGTCGTTTGTCGGAGGGCCACGACATCTCGGCTAACCTCCCTCTGTGGCGTCGCCCTCCGTAATGCATTCGCCGAGCAGAACCATCTGCAGTATTAAGGAATCCCATTGCAATACAGTCGCCTCAAATTGCTTTTGCTAAAAAGCATGAGCTTAATGCACCCGACTGACACAAGACATTGAACGCCTTGACAGACAGTCCTCATAGAGCTGAATGTAACTGATAAGAGAATCCATTAGCTCCATTTTCCCTCTGTTTCATTATCTTTCTCTCCTCCACTCGCATCCTATTCTCTTTTTTTCCGCCTCTTGTGGCCAATGAGATTCTGCTTTCTTTCTTTCTTTCTTTCTTTCTTTCTTTCTTTCTTTCTTTCTTTCTTTCTTTCTTTCAGCCCATGGAGTCAGTATTCCAAAGGTCCAACGATTTGTTAATTTAATGCTGCTGCCATATTCTGAAACTGGGGATGAGTGAAATGCAATCACGGGGCCTGTGTGTGTAATCCTGACCAGGAGCAAGAGAGATTTTTTTTTTTTTTTTTTCCTTAATGAGTTATCAAAGTGAAGCAGATGGGGTTGGATGAGCTGAAAGTCTTCCTCGTTAATTGAGCGACTTTCTAATAAGAGCAAAAAAAAGACCCCGTTCGGGTTCACAAAGTGCAAAGATGCAGCATCTTTGAGATTAGAGAACGATGCCGTCGTGTTTGCACTATTTTTTTTTTCCCAGCCCATTTGATCTTTCCGGCGCTCGCTGATTCTTTCAGAATGTGTCAATAACTCCATAGTGATGCTAAAAGACAGAGGAGTGCAGCCTACACCTGCTACGTTTACTCACACTCACCCGCCTTCGATTGGGAACGCCATGCTAAAAATAAAAATCATTGCACTGCTCCTTGGAGTTCATGCGTCCATACGGCCGTCCATCTTTCCCTATAGCGTCAGCCCGCCCGTAACCCACAACTTGCGAAGGCCGGCACGCCGCCCGCGTCGTGGCAGACATCGTAGCAGATGGCTAATAAACACATTTACCGCTCGGCGTCCAGGCGACGTTGTGTAAAATTTAAATGAGACGTAGCAGCAGCGACACTGCGGCTCGATGCGAGAGCCCCGGCGCGGCTCAGCTGGTCGGAAAACACTCATTGCGCCCTCATCGGACCAGCAAACTTGTATGCATGAGAGAAGTGGGGAGCCGTGCTGTGGGAGATGTATTGTGTTGTGCAGGGTCAAGGAAGAGGAATGAAAGAAAAGTGCAAAAAAAGAAGAAAAAAAAACACACACACACAAAAACACATTCCATGAATTATTGAAACAACACGCTCAGAAAGGCACACCGCTGCCTGGCCCTTGTTGGTAAATTGGACCTGCGGGCTGCAAAGCTTTCACTTTTCCACTCTGGTGCAGATGGGGGGAGCGCCTCCATAGGATGTTCTTCGTTTTAGAAAGCTTTTCTGCCCTCGCATCGCCGTCAGTGCGCCCACTCCACCTGGAATTGAGGCGCCTGCATGCAAACGGCCCCCGTGTTTTGTTTCCATTTTAGGGAAGCGGAGGGGGAACCAGAAATTCTAAAACCAATGCAACTCTCTGGGAAACGTGTATACGGAGTGTGTAGCGTGCACTGGACGTCTCTGGACCGTAGACTTGTGGTGCAGTGTGTAAAATTTCTGACAGCATGTTTTGTATATTCTTATATATATGAGAACCGTTCTAAGGGTAGGAAAACCAAGTTGCTTTAATTGTACTGCGATTCTACACTTTTATTTATGTATTTATTGGCAGTACATTGAGTTTTTACCAATAAAAAAAATCTTAAATCGACCCAAATTTCACACACTGGACATACAAGAGTTTTAAGACAGACCGCGTAGGCATCAGACGACGCTAATATGAAGCTCATCACCACACAAATTCTAATTCCCTCATGTCATTCTTCCCCCTTGCTGTTGTTTTCGTGTGTTTAGCCGTTGCGACGTTTGCTTTGCAAGCAAATTCCCTCAATCTGTGGACCGCTGGGCGTTACAGCAGCTGACATTCAGACAAATTGCTTTCCTTTTTCACTTCTTTTACTTCCTGGAATCAAAAAAGATACGTGGCTCCACAATAGACATTAATAAAGCTAGGTGTCAATCAGCCGACAAATGTCTGAGGGTCGCTGGTATTGTCCAAATGGTTTCTAAAAGCCGCGAGTGATTCTCGCATCGAACACCAGAAGCTGCATTTACAATAGAAACACCAATTATGTCACATTTGAAGACGGCCGCCTTTAACTGAAGGGCCACTTATACCGACGTCTCTGTTCCACTTTTCTATAACACTAAGGTCTTCAAGTACATCGGCTTTGTGTCGATGTGTTCTGTAAGTGTTTCACACGCAGTGGTTTATGGTGCGCCAGTGCATTGAGGGCACCTGTGGAGATCCATGAGTGCAACCAGGCTTCAGTGTTTACTGCGCACTAATAAAAATTACAACAGATTCCCCAGAAGTGAGAAGAATCCGTCTTTGTATTTACTTCTGTTTTCACAGAGTTGATGCTATTACAGGCAGCTATAGAAACAGACCCTCTGTGATGTCATAAAGGGTTTCCTTTTTTGTTACCCTCTTTCAATCATATAGCTAAGTAGCTAAATATTCTGTCTTCTATGACCTTCTAGATGTTTTTTGTTTTTAATTATTATTAATGGATAATGAATGTTGAGGCTGTTCCAGTGGATTCTGTGATTCAGCATTAAGGCCTGAAACTGGGCAGAATTTGAGCCCTTTAGGTTCTGAGTACTTTGGAAGTATGCCCGGCCCTGGTGTGCTTTTTTTATTGATACGTCTCAGTATATAACTCAGAGGGTTTGTTCAAATTGTTTCTTTTTCCACCCACATATGAATTATTACTTTATTATTTTGTCCGTAACACTGTAGCTGAGCTCAGGATCCACAAGGGGAGATTATGAGGATTCAATCGGCCAAACAACATATTTCCACTGTGTGTAGATGTAACTCTTTGATTTGGAGTGTTTTAAGAGACACTTTTACTCAAGCCTCTTTTTTTTCTCTCCCCGGGCTCCTTTAGAATTCATACGTACTGTTTGAAAAGGAATGGGATCTTTGGTTTACGTCCCAGCGAGATTAAAAACTGTTTACTGCTGTTGTTTTTTGAAGACTCGTCCCACGAGCAGCTTTTTTTTCTTTTTTTTTTCCCCATGTCCGTCGACAATGTAGCGGGTTTAAAAAATGAGAGCCGACACAATCGGCTCTTGCCCCCGGCGAAACAGAGGCCGTCTGACACAATAACAGAGGGGGAAATAACAGATCATCAGCAACATATTTGTTGCCATGGCAATTAGCGGTTCCGTGTAATTAGAGCAACGTAATTAGGTTGCGTAATCGTGTTTACAGCCAGAACGAGTTTGCTTGTTTAAAATAAGTTTTGCCGGCAGGATTTTATTTGTGATCTGCATAATTCATCTTCCCCACTAACACGCGCCGGTGATGTCGAGCAATCCTCGCGCTGGGCTCAGGGGAGCCGCGTCCCCGCCGCCGAGCTCGGGACCGCCGAGTCGCAACAACTGGCACCAGTCAATTGCATTTAGCAATCCAATCCGGGGAGGCGGCAGAGTGCACGCAGTCAATTGCCCTCTGCGAGGCGACTCGTATCGTTTACACAGCCGTGATTAGGTGATAACGTGAGCACTCTGATTTTTGTTTTTTTCTTCTAAGTGTTCCACCGACGGCTACAGCTCGCGCACGTTAACATTGTGTTGGGGAAGGAGGCGTCATGGCGGGCCGAGGGTCCTCCTCTCGTCTCCTCTCCTCTCAGAGGCGCTCCTCCAACGGCGCCCTTGCGGTCGGACGAGGAGGCGCAGCCACGACGAGGGCTCGTGTCCTTGGCCGTGGAGCGCCGCTCGGCTATTGACCGCCGCCGTGATGAGCTGCTCTTCCGCTGTTTCCTTCCCTGCGATCCCTGCAATCCCGCCGGCCCGCCGTGACAACAGGGTGTAGAGGAGGTGGAACTGGCGCCTCTCGTGTAACTGTCCCCGTCTTGACCTTGCGCCACACGTGCATGTGCATGTGCACGTGCACGTTAAAGGTCATGTTTTCTCCTTTTTATTTTAAGAACTCTTCATCAGTCGTGCTGGACTCTCCAGTGGAGCAGCTTTCCAAAATGAGTGGCTGCGATTCTGTAGATCTCCAGGAAGCAGCACCTTTAGCCCTCTGTTTGTTTTCACCCTGCTGCAAAATGCAGTTTTAAGCTTCCTGCTATAGCTGAGACTGTGTTCGGACCTCGAAGATCGATCAGAACCAGCTGACCTGAGCGACACACTCAGAGATCTGACCTCATCGCTGATCGCGAAGGGCCGGATTCCAAAAAAAAGTGCATTTAGTCGTGAGTTTCCTGGAAAACAGAAGCCAGAAAAAGTAGGCGAGACGACCGAGAAAGTAGAAGAGGGAAGATGGACTCGCCTCTTTTCTGGAGGAGAGAGAAAAATGCGACTGTTGGAAAACATCGGTCAAGTGATTATTTCTGCATCGTGCGGGACCTTTAAGAGGAGCTGGAAGACGCATGACGCCCATCGACTCCAGCGCAGACACACTGGCTCCAGTGCACACATGCAGCATACAGTAGGGGAGCGCACACACACATACGCACACATAGGCGCACAAACACTATCACCTATGATGGGTCCTGTCAGGGGCTGCGCCACAGGCCGGGGATGAGATTTTGTTGTCTCCAAAGGTCAGACGCTCACGTCTTATTCTCTGTTGGCACCAGAACAAACTGACACATTTGTAAAGTCTGAATCCGTACCGTTGATAATCTCTCTTTCTCTGACTCCTTCCTGACATTTTAGTCGGTCACGACGGAGGCGGGGGGGGATGGGGGAGGAGGATGAAGAGAATATCTTTTTCTCCCTCCCTGTGAGACTGCATGGGGGCAGGAAAAGAGCAGCTTAGCAGCAGTGCGCCGCAGTAGAAGTTTGACGGCATGATGCATGTATGTGATGAGCGCGTGCCCCTGGAATTGCACCGGTGACCTCAGAAGAGACAAAAATCCGACTCGCCACTGCCAAAGATTGTCTCGATCATCCTGAGAAAATCCTGCAGGCGAGAAAAATGGTGAAAGATGAGTTTATTAAGAAGACGTGGGACCTGCTGGACGCAGTAACACAATATTCCCTCTAGCCTCCCACCAGATAGCAGCGTGGTTGGATGACCTTGTTGCTCCGGCCAACCAACAACGGCAGAGAATCGACTGTCAAATTCAAATTCAAAATTAGACGTTTTGAATTAAATTCTTTGACCCGCCTTGAAGAATAAGTTCACATCCCACAATCTCTCCAGTTTGGCTGAATTAAAACAACACCACAATGAAGGGCAAAGTCCCTGCACAATCATGTCGGGGGGGGGGGGAATCATCACTAGTCACCAGAAACATTTAATTGCCGTTATTGTCGCCAGGGGTGGGCCAAACAGTTATTAGGTTTAGAGGCAGCAATTACTTTTTTCACTGGGGTAATAAAGGCTTTGAATAAATTTACCTTCAATAAATGCGGTAATTTAAAAACTGTAATTTTGTGTTTGCTCAGGTCGTCTTAATTCTAAAGCGGAATTAGTTTGGGGATTTTTTTTCTTTTCTGGCGGCGGCGGAGGAGGAGGATAAGCAAATATGTTCATAAACAGAGATAAGGCGTCACTCCTCCGTAGGAGCCGGACTGGAGGCAGCGCAGACACAGACAAATAACGCTGCTATCGGGAAGCAAGACGAGAGACATGATGTATTGTTTATTGGAGCAGCTTATCTCCAAATGTGAAGCCCCCTCTTTGAATGTGAATACGCTAATGGCACGATACTGCTGCTGCTGCTGCTGCTGCTGCTGCTGGTGGTGCTGCATCTTAACGCCGTACAGTAGTGACGGCGCTATAAAAGTGTCAGTTTCGGCAGCTAGATTTTGATGTTTTTTTTTTCTCATCCTCCTGTGTGTGTGTGTGTGTGTGTGTGCGTGCGCGCGCCTTATCAGGAAGCGGTGAAGGAGAACCACAAGAAGAGAGAGATGGAGGAGAAGATCAAGAGAGCCAAGCTGGCGAAGGAGAAGGCGGAGCGGGAGAAGCAGGAGCGGCAGCAGAAAAAGAAGCAGCTGATTGACATGAACAAAGGTACGCCACGTCCCCCCGCGCCGCCACCGCAGAGGCAGGGGGTGGGTGGGCAGGGTGGGGTGAAGAGAAGGAGGCGGTGGGAGGGATGGGGGCGTTCCAGGCGCTCTCCTGGAATGCGGCTGTGTGCACCATTTGAGGTGCAGGCGGTGGCGCACTCGGGGCGGGACCTCGGACTCGTAGCTCGCCGACGCTGCTTTTCCTCCAACAGGAGCTCGACCCTCGTAGGAAGTAGCTGAATGCCACAGGCCAAGCCATCACTTGGCGGGCGGTATTGTCACAAAAGGGCATCAATAGCAGCGTTTCCATGACAGTTTTTCTCAAAATGAAAGCGATTTTTCTAAGATTTCGACAAAGTACAATTGCGATTTGTAGGCGTTTCCAAAATTTTATAGCGGTATTAGGTTTTGCGCAATTCTAGGGGTAATGGAAACGCAGCTACCGGCCCTTTGTGACGACACAAACTGTTTTTGTTTAATGTTTTTTTCTTCAGCTCATACCTTAAAAAGAACAAGAAAAAGACGTCACATAACGATTCAAAACCTTTATTTGTCACATGTTCACGCTGGATGTGCAGTGAAATGACAACGGACCACATCGATGGACCGACATCATGATCATGATGATTACATGATGTGGGTCAGAAACACATTATTGCTAAAACACATTGGTGAAATATATTTTGCACAACATGGGATTTTTGAAATTATATTTATATATACATATATATATATTTATATATATATATATATATATATATATATATATATATATATATATATAAAAAAAAATCATCTGTCAGAATACAGCAGCAAATCAACAAAGAAACACATCACAGGCCATATTAAATGTGACTGACAGCTGCTCAGTCGGTTCCACTTTCATGCTGCTGCTGCTGCTGTTTATCGCTGGTCAAGTGCGAACAAGAGGACGTCAAATGATTATAATTCTCTCAGTCCGAGACTTGTTTCGCAGGCTTCCTGCTTATATTTATTGCTGTAAATAATTGGAATTACCCCCCAGTGTCTCCCCCAGCGACACTGGCCACTGTGTATTGATTGGTGTGAGTCATTGTTGAGGAATGAGAGCTAAATGGGAAGGGGGGGGGGGGGGGGGGGGGTGCCAGGGCTGGATGGCGTCTCGTTGCGCCAATGACATTGTGAAGGAATTTCAAGCCTGGCGGGTTTTTTTTTTTTTTTTTGTGCGCCGCTCGCTGTGATCTTTTGTCCATTTCCCCCCCTCTTTTCCTTTTTTTTTCTTTTTTTTTGACAAGCCGTCTGGGATTTCCACAATTCGCCAGCTTCTAAATGTCAGCGGCAGCCAAGGACTTGTGTACGGCTCAGCCACACTGCAGGAAAAAATGTGAGGAGCCGGCCCTCAGCTCGCCACCAAAACCCTCCACCATAATTGATGCACAAATCACCCCCCCCCACCCCACCCCCATGACCTCTTTCGGAGTTTCACTTTTAATAATCCAACATGGCCGGCTGTCCCACCCCTCCCTCCTGGCTAAGCGCTTGGGAGGAGGGTGGAGGAGGAGAAGGTATGGTATTAAATATTTCTGCCAGAACAGATTTTGATCTTCGGTTTCTGGCCGCCATGAATAAAACATTGTGGCTCGGTGTGTGTGTGTGTGTGTGTGTGCGTGTGTGTGTGTGTGTGTGTGTGTGTGTGTGTGTGTGGGGGGGGGGGGGGGGGGGGGGGGGGGGGTGTACGGCCAACGACCCAGCCTGTAGCCTCCCAGATAGCCGGTGGATCGTCCCCTCGCCTCGCCACCGACCGGTCCTCGCCGCCGCGACCTTGGCATTTATGAAAGACGCCGCGCACTTTTACAATGCCCCGCCCCTCCCCCCAACCCCTTACCTCCCCCGCCTGGCCAAGGCTTCCTTCCTGCTCCGATGAGAGATTTTTTTTTTTCCTTGCAAAACCTTGAATCTCTCCCTTCTTTTTTTTATTTATTTATTTCTTTGCCTGTGCGCCGCGCGTACCAACGTTCCCTCCGTGTCAAACATAATCAGACGGAGGACAAAGCCGAGCAGGAGCACTTTTTTAAAACAGATCAACCTGAATGGAAATTAATTTGAGCGAGAAGCAGTTTGGAGGTTACAGCAGCTTTGTGTCTTATCTCCTTCTCTTTCTCACTCTCTCCGGTTTGTGTTTACGCCGCCCCACTCGCGAGCGCACGTCGCAGGATGTTCAGTGTTTTTTTTTTCCTTTTTTTTTTTCTTTTTTTTTTCCCTTTCTCGTCGCGCCTCTTTCTTTTTCCGCAGCGCCTCGGCTCGGCGCCTGTTGACAGCCTTGGCTTGAGAGGCTCGACTCTTTTCTCCCATTCTGCTCTAAAATTCTATGTGAGCCTCAGACATTTGAAGGGGTTCGTTATTTGGGGAGACTTTCCGCATCAATATTTCATATCCGAGCATCAGCTATGTTTTCTGCAAAGTTTGATGAGAGGGAGGCGGAGTGGCTGCGGCGCCAGGAGGTTACGCCAATCTGCCTCCAACAATTTGCCAACTCACCACCAAATGGCACCGTTTTACAATGGCGGGGACCACGGAGGCGGCAGGTTCAGTCAGTTTCAGGTTATTGTGTATTTACAGGGAACAGGGTGAAAGCACACAGGTTGATATGGGCCATAAGGGCAACCACTGCAATTATAAATGAAGCAGGGATGCTCCGCTGCTAATAGGCAGAGGTGGCAAAAGTATTAACATGCAGTACTTAAGCAAAAGTATGGATACTTAAAAAAAATACTTAAAAGTAAAAGTACTTATTCAACTCCACTACTCAAGTAAAAGTAAGTACAGGTTCTGGTTCTCTACTTGAGTGAAAGGTAAAAATAAATAAATTATTCCATTATTGAAATAGTACATGAAAAAGTTTGGACAGAACAATCTGGACTGAGCTGACCAGAGGTCTTGATGGGAATCTGGATCATTTTTAACAGCTTCACTGCCGATAAAATTTTTTTTTTATTTTTTTTCAGCTGCAGCACAACCAACCAAACTGCACTAATTATTCTGTCCTGTGAGCCATGACTGGATGCTCACATTTTTAGTTCAAAAGGCTCCACTTCAAGCAACAACAACTTTCATAAATAACAAGTGAATTACTTATTTCTTTTTCACCGATTTTAAACACAACAATGAGTGTGTTTTTCCAATGTAAGGAGTAGAAACTACAGATATTTGTGTACACATGTACGGAGTAAAAGTAAAAAGTTACTCGTGTAAAGTACAAATACCTGAAAAATCTACTCAAGTCCAGTACAGTAAGTATTTGTACTTCGCTCCTTACCACCTGTGCTATTAGGAGTTCAGTGGGCGAACAGCGTTGATCTCATTATACTTGGTGTTTACTTTCACAAAACGGGCGGCATCAGCAGATGGCGAGGTCATGTGATCTCCGCCCGCTCTGAACAGAGTGTCTGGTGGCGGCCACACTTGTGGTCGTGCAAAGCTCCCCAAAGAGGCTATTTTTGAGAGGCGCCGGATTTTGTCATTTCACAAATTGCAACCTAATCCTCTTCACTTGCATATGATTAACAACGAGATGCATATTTAATGAGGGTTTAATTCATTTAGCTTTAGCCGCTGATGGCGGCGGTGGGGGAGGGGTCGCAGACCAGTGACGTTTGGATTAATGATATTTTTTTTTTTTTTTTTTTTTTTTTCACACCTGACACGGCAGCCTCAATGAGCGAGCACGCTCCTCCGGCGGGCCAGATTGATACGGGAGACAAGTGAGCAGCTTAGCGTGTTTTCCTTAAAAAAAAAATCCCAATCTGGGAAATAGCTTCTGAAACCATTACCCGGTCACCCCATTTGTTTTAATTTGCTCTAAGTGGATTCTCATATTCTCTTGAACTGACCAGATGTTCAACATTTGCCAAATTGCTTTAATTCCTCCCCACCACCGCCGCCGCCGCCGCCGCCACCGCCGCCACCACCAGCGCAAATAGCTGTTGAACACATTGGAATAAACAACCCCCCAAAAAAAGCACACAAACCAAGGAAAGCAGGGTGGGTTTGTGTGTGTAGCGGAGGGAAGGCGGCTGGGCACAGCGGGCTCTTCTTTATTGCAGCACACGAACCAAAGTCATGAGCCGCGTGCTGAGTTTTGTCATGAGCGGGGCGTTGGAGATGGAGGGGTGTGTGTGTGTGTGTCTGTGGGTGTGTGTGTGTGTGGTGTGGCGTAGGGGGCGGGGGGTGTCGTCAGAGCATCTGGACTCTGTGTCTCTGAGGGAGTGGGACCCTGCGGCCACCCGGCCGCCTGCCTTGGCCAGGGTCGTCGCCCCCCGTCTGGGGCAGAGTGTCTGCGGCCGCATGTCAGCCGCGCAGCCCCAGTCACATCCTCTAAGCCTTGAACGCAGCCCAAAAGCACACACGCCGCTTTGAGCACAATGAGGCCTGGCATACGGCACATAAGAACAAACTAGAAACGCCGGCGGAGAAGGCAAGTTTGTGTGTGTGTTTTTTTTTTTTTTTTTTGTTCTGTTTTATTTTGTCGGGGGCTTCTCCCTCCTCAGGTGAAACTGTGGTTCTAACGCTTCTGTTTAGTTTTTTGGCTTGTTTTTTATCAGCCTCTTTAAAATCTAAAAATGTTACAGCGAGGTCTGTTGCGCCTTAAACTGCACATCCGCCTTAGCGTAGTAAAAAAATATAAACAGGAACCTATGAAGCTGCAGGAATATTTGCAGTAAAAGCTGCATTCGACTGAAAATGTCAACCTTAAAGCTCCAGTGTGACTTGCAGTGGATGTGTTGTGAGAGATATTTGGAGCTTATATTTACGCTAGTGTGTAATCACACTCACACTCTGGCATCATTTCGTTGCGTCTCCTTCCACCAGGGGCCGCCACCTTTTCTACCAAAACATGATATTATACACTGCTCAAGCTAATGCCCAGGACTGAAATGGATGAAATTTTGCCCTACACTGTCGAAGAGAAGTGGAGGCCCCTGGTGGAACTGTTTAAAGGACTGCTTTAAACAGTTGCAAGTGTCAACACATGGCTACCTCCACTACAACAAACTGCGAACAATAGAGAACAATAACACACGGTGCTCGTGGATCGATCGTGGATTGTGTGTCTTTTCGCGAGCAATCTTTCTTTCTGTGATCTGTGGTGCTTAATGTTGTTCGCGAGCTCCTCCTTCTTTAAACACGGCGTTCTTCAGGTGTTCTTCTTCTTCTTCTTCTTCCGCCTTTGGGGAGTAAACTTGCGGCGCCACACCAGGCCTGACATAGGTACTACATCGCTTTCAGTCGTTTGCGGGAATTTTTTTTAATATGGCTTTGTGTGAACGCTTTTTTTTGTTGTTTGTTTTGTTTTTTTGAATACGGTTTTGAAAATGTGAGGCTTCAAAAAAAATCCTCCTCTGTGTAAACAACCCCCTACTGACACCAACTGATGTTGATCGCTGTAAGAATCTATCCAACGAATATTCTGTGGTAAGATAACAGCGTTAAGCTGAACAAAGATATTTTTTGCACAAGCAAATATTAAAAACAATATGTGGCCTTTTTATTTTTTTCAGCGGCATAAAGACGCATGCAGAGGCTCCACAGATGCTGCCTCAGTGATTAGGTTTTACCTGCGGAGCCCACTCAGCCCACTTCGATCTGTTCTTACAACAGCTTGCAGACAACAGCAGAATGCAGAGCTCCGGTCTGGCCGGCTGCATTGTGGAGCTGAAATAGGTTTTGTCAAGCTGTTTTTTTGTACGTTTGGAGCCATCGAAGTAGCCTTAAACGATGTTTCTTTATTTATTTTCCTTCAAACAACCTCTATTTTCAGCAAAGCGGAGGTTTCTTTTCTTTTGTTAGAAAAAGCCGCAGAAACAAACTTGTTTAACAAAATGTTCAGTAATTCCAAAAACGTGCTTTTTGGCAAATTGTCTGATTTGCTGGGCGAGCGGTCTCTCCGAACCAACACATTTCTCGTCAAGTTTGCTCCCTTCTCCTCCAGAAGCCACGGAAGCTGGAACTTTTTTTGTCAGTTTTTTTTTTTGGTTTTGTTTGTTCCTTTCAGCGTGGCCCGCTAGAATGAGGTCTCTGCGATTCTCCGCAGAGAGCTGTTGGCATCTTGACAATGATGGGCCTGCAGCTTCTATTTATGCACCCTCCCTGTCGACCTTTCGCACTTGGTGGAGGAACCGGTCTATGTCTACATAAATAAAATTGTATCCCCTACCTCCCCCCAAAAAACAAAAAAAAACAAAAAACAAACAAACTAAAAAAAACCACTCAAATGGTTCTAAATTTGAACAAGTTAGTCCGGCTTTGAAGACGGAATATTTTCTATTTTAAACATCGCAAGATGCATATTTGGACTTTGTTTTTTCTTTTTTTTTTTTCCCCTCTTGTTTATTTCCGCAGGAAAAAGTTCAGGTTTATTCTTCCGGACTTTTGCTTAAACCCGTGTCAGCCTGTCTTGACGTACCAAACGGAGAGCGCCGCAGCCGGCTGTCAGCTCACGAGCGGCTGGCTGGCGGAGCGGCGTCGGGGACTGACAGGGCCGGAGATGTGGATTGATGGCTTTTTGAGGGGCTGACAGCTGCCAGTAGGCCAGCGCGTACCTGCGCCGCAGCCATGCCAGCGACACAATCAGAGACAAGGGCTGACAGGTGGCAGCCGTGTGGGCAGGTTAGCTCCCTTCGTTTGCATAGAGGCCAGGCAGCCCAGGCAGCCCAGGCCCCGCAACCACCTACAAATAAAAAAAAATAAAATAAACAACAACCACCTCCGCCGCCGCCGCTCATCGCCGCTGACGTGAAGCCTGCGGACGTGTGAAGGTCGCAGCCAAAAAGTAGATAAAAGAAACATTCCCCAACTTAGCCAGAATCATGAAGCCGCCGAGGATAATAGACAAGGGCGAAGCTTTTTGAGGGACGTGACAACACTCTCACCTTTTTATTACCTGCTCGAATCTTCTTCCCAGTGATTCAAGTGAGGATGTGGAAGCAGTTTGGTGCCAAACTCCGATTGAGCTACTTTTTAATTTTGCCTTTTTTTCGACGTCCCCGCTCCGTCCTTGCCTTTGAGCCGCGTCGATTCAGATGAGCATTGAGGCGAGCGCACCCCCCGCCACCTCACACACACACACACACACACACCACCCAACCCCCAGCACGGATTTCTGAATTCCATCATTACTCTCAAAGACGAAGAACAAGAGCGGCAAGATCATCTGCTGCTGTGCACCCACTCTAATAAACAAGCGTGCGTTCGACCACCGCTGCGTCTTCGGCGCACTTCGGAATTTGCCCTGAGGCGACGATGATGTTGATGGCGCTGCCGCTCGCGTACTTGTGTCTCTCGGCGAAGGCCCGCTAGGAGCCGGCAGATCAAACGGAAACCAAGAAGTAGCGAGAAAGAAACACGGGGTGGAAATAAATATACCTGATTGGCTGCGGAGTGACATTTTCGAAAGGAAGGCTATTCCCAGAGTGACGTCGCTGTGATCCCCACCTCAATTCGCAGATTAGAACTTGACCAGCGCAGCTCCGTTAATGAATGTCAGCTCCGGCGGAGGAATCGCAATAACAGTGTCGGCAATTACAGGCGACGCATGACGAGCCTGATCCGCCGCCTGGGTCCTCTCATGGTGCTGCGCCTGTTTGCTCCGACCCTCCTCCTGTGTCTGAAGGGGGAAAGCAGCGGCTTGGATCTCACCTTAAAGCCTTTAAATAATTCTTATCTGCTGCCTTCAACTCGGTCGGTGTCGCAATTAAGGGAGTGAGTCATGCGGCAGATATCTCTGTCTTCAACCGCTCGCTCTTGGTTCCGTCTCCAACATTCGCTTTTCTTGCACAACACTCCCACTTCGGGTCATGTACCCCCCCCCCCCCCCCCCCCACAACCCGCCCCCAACCATGGTATCTCTCTGTTGCTTTTTGCAACGATTTATTTATTTATTTATTTATTTTTTTGCATGAAATCAGCTCAGGCACTGTTGGATCACATTCATTTCAGGTTGGTTCAAGTGTCTGATGTTTGTTTTTTTTTGTTTAGTTTTTTTCCCCTCTCGCAGATCTGGACCCCACCAGTCTCTTCACAGTCAATCAAACCTAATTACCCTCACTACAAAGGCCCCACGGTTGATATTGTCAAATCCATTTTGTTTCACCAGACAATGCTGCCTTTCAATGATGCAAAACAAGCCACATGTGGCTGGTTTCAGATCTGGCTCACCTTTTTTTATGCCTCCCCAGTTTTTTTTTTTTTTCACTTCTTTTTATTCCAAGCCTCGGCCTTCACGGTACAACGTGCCACTCCAGTAAAATGGGTGACGACTGACCTCGAGGGGTAGAAACCCAAAATGTTTATACCATCTCAGGAAATGTTGACTTTCTTTTCAGCGCAATAACCCGAATGGTGTACAGTGTTGCTCGTAGGAAAAACTCTTTTATGCACGGCGTACAAAAGAAACCATAATCAAAGGCTTTCATTTTAATAGTTCAGGGCCAATTTTTTGTTCACGCGCCGGAATCGCAAAGCAGAAGAGGTTGTTTGCTTCACACTGTTCAAAGAAAAAGCATTGGCACCTCCTGTTCGCGCCTCTTCATCTAACAACCTCGCTGTGATCCTCTTTGACAATGTCTCCGCTGCAATATCTAAAACCAATCTCCACACCAAAAATGAAACTGTCCTTGAAGTGGAGCAATCACCACCATCAATTTTTGTGAAGATTAAGTTTTTCTTTCCTGTCGCTTTCTCATAATAAAGTCCTCGCAGTGTGTGCACCACACCACACAAGAGGAAAAAAAAACATTTTAGACGGGTTATCTGAACGTGTCCAACTGATCCATAGGATTCAATTGAGTTTTCTTTTCAAAAATTCCAAAGAAGTCTGCATACTATGCATCATTTCTCAAATGTTTTTGTCAAAGACGCAGTTGTTGACATCAACACACACACACACACACACACACACACACACACCCTCCACACTTTTCCTCAAACTTGGGAAACCAGTAAGAAAACAAACTATCGACAAAGACAGTGGGGTAACGCTTTCTTCTTGTTTTTATCAACACGCACAAGTGCATTGTGTGCTTCAACGGGAGCCTTTGAAAGGTTGTATGACCTACAACAACAACAACCAAAAAAATTAAAAACAAAAAAAATGCGCTCTTTGGAGCTTTTTACGGTTGCTGAAATGAAAACATTTCTACTGCAGTGGCAAAGGTCAGACCAGAAAACCCTGGAATCCATTAGATGAAGGAGCTGCTGCTGGTGGTGGTGGTGGGGTAGTGAATTGTGTGGCTGAAAATTTGTCAGCAAACCAAAACAACTTGTGCATTATGTTCTATAAAACACACTTGAAATGCTGCTGGGTTTTTTTAAAGCAGGAACTCAAACGGCCTCGGCTGCTTTGTGAGCCCAGCAGACTTGCATCGTGCTGCCTCGTTCCCGCAAGGTTTGGCTCACCAAACCTTGCGGGAACGAGGCTGCTGGCGCCCTGACACGTTGACCCCGAGTGGCCCGCAGAAAAGTGTGTCAACTTAGCATCTGTCGGCGGCAGTGGAGCTGGCGAGTCCGGGGGTAAATTCTATCAGAGGAAGCAGACTGTGGCGACTGCCACGTTACCAGCACGCCTCTCTCTCTGTCTGTCTCTCCGCCCCCCGCACCCTCCTCTCCACCCACCCACCAGGGGCCTGGCAGCATCCATCCAGATGGAGGGTTTATTTTTGTTTTTGTTTGTTTACTTATTCATGCATCCAGCTATTCGGGGCATCGCAGGGGCTTTTTCGTTCCGCCACCGAAATGCAAATCGCCGCGGCGGCTAATCCACTTTCATCCCTCCCTTGTTGACATCCAACTTCTCTCCACGTGTCGCCAAGGCTTTTTTTATTCACTTATTTATTTAATTCCCCCCCTCCGCTGTCGGGACGTCCCTGCTTCTCTCTGAGTGCGGTCCGGCCAAGGCTTCCGGTGTGGCTACAGGATCTGTCCGGGGCTACAGGATCTGTCCGGGTCCGCGATTGCCAGTGTTTTCAATGACGTAGCAAACTCTCATTGGCTAAGTGCTGTCTGTAAGGGTACGAGATCTGTCCGGGGGTCCGGCGACTGCCAAACAAACAAACATACAATACATAGATTATTAGATAGATAGATAGATAGATAGATAGATATCTGTTCCACCGCCATGCAGTTTGTCCTAATAGAGTTTCTGTAAGACCCCGGACAGATCCCGTAGTCCTGGACAGATCGTGTAGCTACACCGGCACTGATCTCGGCCTCGTACGTGTCAAATGCGATCTTCACCTCTTAACTCACCGCCAACCTACCCTCCCGTCCTCCCGTCCTCCCTCCACCGCCGCTCCCCCACCCCCCACCTCCTGACCCTGGCGCCACCGAGGGGCTGGCAGCAGGATGAAAGCGGTAGCCGGCCCCCTCACCCCGCCTCAGGATAGAGGCTGGTGGAAGTAATCGAGTTATTGTGGACGTGAGTGGCTTCGGTCATCAGGTTGCTCCACTAGAAACAATCCTGATACATCAGCAGGCAAATTCGTCTGTTTTATGACCCCCCTTCACTGCAGCGAGCTAATGCGTGCGGCCACACACGCACTCTCTTTCCCTCCCTCTGTGACGCGCACATGCACGCGCTTCCAAAAATTACTGAAAGAAAAAAGCCCTGTCTGAAAAGTTTCTTGGGCATTGTCTCAAACCTTTTTGTCAGGACTGGGTTGCTGCACCTGAGGGAGGAAGAGCGAGAGAGGTAAAAAACCAAGAAAAACACGTCTAGCAGGTGCATGACTGCTGTCCTTCGGGCGCCCGTGTTCTCTCTCCGCTCGGCGCTCGGCAGCGCTGGTCTCCGTCTGGCACAGGGCTGGGCTAACTTTTTGACCGGTGGGTCGCAATGGGTTCTGAAATTTGACAGAGGGGCTGGAGCAGCAGCAGGTGGATGGAGTGTTTTGGTGAGCCACCTGATTGGAAAAAAATATATACATCATGGGTTATGTAGAAAACATGTGCTTTAATGTCAATTGAAAATGAACAGCAACAGATGTGTCTTTGAAGCCCCACGGTATTTAGTGCTGTATTGAAATTATTCTTAAAACACTGAAATAAATGGATGAAATACAGCTATTTCATTACTTACTTATTAAAAAGCACAATGGGCCACATATGACCCCCGGGCCGTAGTTTGCCCACGCCTGGTCTAGCAGAGCCGCTGGTGGGAGCAAGGAGGGCGGCAAGCGGCGCTGGTGAGGAGGTGGCCGAATCCAAATTCAGATGTTGAAAAATTAGACAGTGAGTCAGGTGCGCGGTGAGCGAGGCTGGAGAGTCGGTGGGCGGAGCCTCCCCCACCTGGCCGTCCGGGCCTTTGCTTCACGGCTAATGGTGGAGGTTAATTGCGCAGGCGACTCTCCGCGGGTGAGCAGATGGGCTCAAATGTGTTCAGAAACAATCTGCGACGGGTCGAATGAAAAAAGAAGTATAAGAAATAAGTAGATAAACGGGACGGACTCGTCCTCCCTTCCTACCCCCCTCCTGGGAGTCGGGGAGGCTCGCCCGGCCGAGGTTGAACTCGTGGTGTGTTTCTCCCTTCGTGGTGATTCCAATTCATCAAGCGCGAGGCCTGTAAGCTTTCATTAGATCTCATTACAGTACAAATTAGAGCAGGATTGGCCACTGCGAGGACAGCGTGAGAGTGGCGGGTAATAGACATCTCTCCTCAGCCTGACGCGTCACATGTCCAGCACTTTCATTTAGTCTGGGCAGCTGCTTGATGCTACGCTGCCGTCAATGCGGAGATATGCTGCTTGTTTTATTAAAACGTGTGACAATGATGAATATCATTATTTGCTACGCTTACCACCGTTATTTATCTTTTCAATTAGCATGCCGCGGATGCTAGCAGTTTCACTAGTTGGGGCTCACAGGAGGTCATTATTTTCTGTTACAAACCAAACCAGACAAAAGTTTTGTTATTGTCATTGTTATTTTGGAATCAAATAACATTTTTTTTCTGCCTCCAATGAATCACTGCGCGCGCGGCTTCACAGGTCGGGTCCGTTAATTGATCTGCTGTATTTCCCCTCCCGCCGGAGTGCGACATACAGGAAGTGACAGAAAGCAAATTGAATTTATGAAGGCGTTCCGCGGACGATGTTGCGCCCGCCGCCGCATAATTACAGGAACGCATGGCCTCCTGGAGTTAATAAAAGATGCTCCCGTCTTTAATTTAGACGCATGCAGAGTTTTCTGCTCGAGCAACTGAGCGAAGATCTCTGTCATGTTCTCAAGACAGCCGTCCACGCTTCTCATTTTGTAACGTCGCCGATGACTGATGGTAATCGCCTTCTTCCCTCACTTCCCTTTGTTTTGGTCCGACTCTGGCCTCTTGCCCACCGACTCGTCCTGGTCCGAGCCACCAAAATCACGTACCTGTTCCTGTTTCAACTGATGCGGCAATAAGCGGCCGTGAGCGTAGATCACCGTGCTGACACATGCTCTCTATCTTGGCGCTGGCCCTCCCACCCCCCACCCATCCATCCTCGCTGATTAAGTCCATCAAGCTTAACGTTCTCACCTGACAGATCTGCCCTATAAATTCACGCTGGTTAAGTGAAGCAGCTGCTCTTGCAAACGTAGGCCCCTACATGAATCTGTATCTCGGCGGTGGGGGTGGTGGCGGCGAGGCGATGGGGAGGGTGGGGGTAAAAAAGAAGAAAAAAAAAAAAAAGATGTAGGCAGGTTTCCTCGGCATATGCGAGTCTCTCTCAGCCCGGGATTGCGCGCCGTGGTGTAAGTTTCCGACATAATTAAGTGTCACAGGGATCAAGCTATCAACTTGCCAGGAAGGTGCTTCACGACCCGTGTCCTGCTTCACTCCACTAGTCTTTCTGGAAGAAAAAAAGAGAGAGAGAGAGAGAGAGGGGAAAAAAAGAAACCCACTCCGCCACACACAAGCGCAACCACAGAAAAGACTTCCCTTTTCCTCCGGAGCGGACTCGCATTGTCTCTCTTCTCTCCCGCTTCTTCTTCACATCTTCTGCCTCCCCTCCGCTCCCCCCCATCCTTCCTTCCAACCCCTGCAGTATCACAGCTGAGGTTATCCTTCATTATTCCTCTAACCTTCCCTTTTCCACCACACATTAACAACTGCCTGCTTCGGAGATACCCGCAGTTGGAGGCATTGTGTTTTTTGAATTGTTAATTCCTCTCATTTATGTTGGATGTGATATCTCAGGAACAGCTTGAGGGGATTTCCTCACATTTGGCACAAAACGCTCACTCGGAATCAAGGATTAACTGACTGGAGTTTTGCAGTTAAAGGTCAGCGTGACCTCACAAAACACAACGTTGGCGATAGGCGATATTTCATGTTAATTAGGATAAGGCACACATGTGTAATGGGACGAAAAAAGAAAAATATGGCCTTTTCATATTCAGCGGGTCATATGTCAACTTGACGTACCTCCTGGCCATTGTTTAAAGCCGTGGCTTCGAAACGCAGTCGCTCACCCGTCAGAGTTGCATTTTTGTTTTTCTCAAACCTCATTGGCCGAGCATCGCCGCACAGCAGGAGTCCTGCGATGGGCTCATGTGTTTCGCCGGCGATCGTCCTGCAGTAATCACAGCTTAGGTCCTCCTCTTTTAAAGTGCGAAAGCACGCGAGTGCAGCCTGGCGCTCCTGCTCCCCGCACTGAGCCACACCATCCCAGAGGGCTAATTCCACTTATTTTCACTCCAGAAAGGCGAACCTGGGCTGCGGAGCCCCTTTATGTCAACCCCTGCTCCGAGCACATTATTCCTCTTATGCCTCGTAATTAGAAAAAAAAACAAAAAAACAATGTGAATGTGCTGCTTGTAAACATGCCGCACACTGATCCAGTTCCCCCGGGGCTTTTCGCTTTTAATCTGGCACGGCCCTCGGGTTGAGGTACCACCTGATCGTCAGGTGCAAGAGAGGCAGTCGGTTGGTAGTTGGCAGGGATCAAAGGGAACGGTGGCAGGGAAGAGTCCACTGCTTCTGTTTGGGAGCTCTTCAGCTCTGGAGTGTTGCACCATTTTAGAAGGTATTTAAAGGTGCAAAAGCCACAACTGAGCTTCACACTTCCTCTTCTTCTTCTCACAAACTTTAATAAGATCATTAATGGACCCTGGGGCTGTCTGTTTTTGGTGCCCTCCAAGGTGTTTCATTGCTGGAAGGGTTTGTCAATGTCTTGGGTCTTAGCCCATCTTAACCCATTTAGAAAGCAATTTCCTGCGAGCAGAGGGGAGCTTTCCTCCAGAGGAAGATCTTTGGGCATAAAAGGTGAGCTTTTCTGTAATTCCCTCGCACGCAGTCTACCACTACTGCTAATGAGAAGTGGATGAATATTAGCCCGAGGTTTAACAGCTCAAAATTGGACTGGAGTGAGTTGCAAAAAAGCGGTCAGGAATGTCTGCTAAATTGAGCAACGTTAAAATAAATAAAGGTTGCTCGGAGGATTACTTGATTAACTGCAGTGTATATACAGTGTTTGTTTTTTTTGGTTCATTCTAGTCAAGTTCTGATTTGCGTTTTCAATGGAATACGTTCGCCAAAATAAAGTGTAGATCGGCAAGTCCGCCTGAAAGCTCATTTGTCTCGACTCCTCAGTGAAAATTAAGGCCTCCTTTAAGCTCAGGCTTCGGCCCAGCAGGGCGGTGGGCGGTTAAATGAGCGCCGCAGAGTGACTGGGGACTGTGTTTCCACTTTTAGACATTTCACTTCGTCTTTGTGTCTGTAGTCCGGCCCCGGAACCATAGTCCACTGCTGCTCTTGGCCATTACAAATGATGAATTGTGCTACAGTTAAGCGAGAAGTAGGACAAATTGATCAAAGTGTCAGGTGCCCCCTGTGACGTCTGGGTCTCCATGAAGAAGGCAGTGAAGAAGGAGGTGTCAAAAAGTTTTTCCCGTGCCAAGGTGGCTGCGGATAAATGTTTGCCAGCCGGCCGACGCCTTCCTCCTCGTGTCAGACTCGCGCCGTGTCCTTCCCAGCCCACATGCGGCGACGCGGGAGTGGATACACTTATAAAAGCCGCAAGTTGTTAAGCATGTTGTACTTGAGGCCAACGGCGCACAATAACGCCCCCCCACCCCCCACCCTTAAAGCACCGCTATCTGAGGTGTAGCGCTGCAATTTGAGATAAGCACTACTTGGCACGGCTTTGGTTTTGTTCTGATAAAGCTGGTCTAATTAAGCTTGATTTAATCGGGATTGCTTTTAAGCACAGCACACAGCCAGAACAGATACTTTGATTTCAAAGTAGCCCCCGGGAAGGACTCGAGGAGGAAAGGAAGGGAGCGAGATGGAGAGCAAAGAATTAGCGCGAGTCCATACGAAGAGCAGCGTTTACTTGAAGTATTTGCCTGACGAGCTTCTATTCTCGGCGTGCGGGTTCCTTTCGTGGTTGAATCCACGGTTGCAGCTTCACCTTTTTTATTGTATGCTAAGTATAAACATGGATCTATCGTATGGAGTCAACGTATTTGTGCCTATGTTCCGTTTTTTGTTGTTTGTTTTTTTCTGGCAGCTGAAAAGTGCTGCAGGCAAAAAGTAGCGGTTGTCATCACTTCTGTAACTTTTAAGTCTCGCCACAGCAACACGGCAAGAAACAAAAACAAAGTTGCTTTCATAGTGAGCTTTATAAAAAGAAAATAAAGAAATAATAAATACAAAAAAAGAAAAAAAAAGAATAGAACCGGTTTGCGCCCATGTGAAAGAATTGATGGCCGAGTTCCCGGCGCTACAATATGTCACCCTAATGATCTTCTTTTAAAATAATGTCTGTTCTGGACTAGAATGATTAAAGCGGTGCCCCTCTGACTCATTAGCATTGGGGTTTAAAGATAGATGACCCAGATATAGAACCTAAGCTTCTTTCTGAGGCCCACGCTCCCAGTCAACGCCGTGCTTCATGTGCGCAGCGTGGGCACAACTTGTAGCGTCGGAGGCCCCACCAGTAGCCTCCTCCTCAGCCCGGCCCAGCCCGGCCGGCTGCCTCCGCTTCTCTCCTCCCATGGATCGGGGTGGACAGCTGGAACGCCGGGCAGGGGGGAGTGTTGTTGTTGGGTTTTTTTGTTTTTTTTAAAGGCCGGTCCAATGTCATTGACTAAACAATGATAGAGCGGTCGGGTATTGAGCGGCTCCACACTAAATCTTTGTAAAGAGCACTTAGCTCCCCTGTGTTAGCCACAGAGAGAGAGAGGGGAGGAAAGAAATATCTGTCGATGAGCATCAGTGGATGCTTTCATCCTGCGGCTCCTCCGCCTGTATCGGTCCGCCTTTTCCTTTCTCTCCTCGCAATCAGCGCGGAAAAAAGAACGAGCCGTGAGTGACAGCACTCACGCTGTCGTACAACAAAGGGAAATTGTAATATCGCACTCCGACTCGTGGCCCCCGTGCGGCTCGGATCTGAGAGGTCGTCCGTGCACCTGCGGTGCTCCGCTCTCTCCCGCAACAATGGGAATTACAGCAGGAATCAGCCGCGTGCGAGCGTTTGCGCTTGTGTACGTCCTTTTAAAAACTCGCTCACGTTTGTCATCATGTTTTTTCATGTTTTTTTTTTTTTTTATTCCCCATCGGTCAGTGGCGAGGCTACCTGTCACCGTGTAATGACCGTTGCCTGTGTAATTTGCTCTCTTGCAGAGGGAGATGAAACCGGCGTGATGGACAGTCTGATGGAGGCCCTGCAGTCCGGGGCAGCCTTCCGCGATCGCAGGAAACGGACACCGCGCAACGGTAAGGCCATAAAATAGAAATAAATCAATGATTGCATATGAAATATCATGACACTGCTTTCTCTGCACACTGGTGAGACGAGTGTTGCTCTCTGCTGTGTTTGCCGTTGTTGTATATTTCTCTGATACAATACATCCTTGGGTTGCGTACATAAGGTTAGTAATTATCAACGCTGCTTTGCCATTTAGAAACATTGCTGGGTTCTTTTCAATATGTATCCATGCAGTGTGGAAAAGGTCACCGAAAGAAGTACACACACTCATTACCTTCTATATTAATTACTGTAACCACATTCCCATTTGCATATTTGCTTTAACTAAACCTGACAAGCACACATACTACTGCAACACCATATTTGCATCTGCTTTGACCATTCTGACCATTTCCAGATATTGGAAAATGCTCCAATTTCCTTTATATTCATTGTATATACATTTTCTCAAACTATGGGTCTAGCTCTTTCAGACAAATACCTGGGATGTCTCTGACTCCTTCTTTGTCTTCTTTCTTTTTCTCGCCCCTTCCTTTCTCTCGTATGTATTTTTTCCTTCTTTTTTTTTTTTTCTCTGTCCATTATCATTACCAACACTGTTACAGGTGATCAAAGTCCTTCCAGTCCATCCTCTCGGTGGCCGGGTGCTAACTATGGTAACAGAACTTTAGGTGTGTGTTTCACTGCTTCTTTTGCTAGGCACCACCCTCCCTTTTTACCTTTAACTGCACTCCTGTTGGCTGCTTAACTCACACGTCCATCTCGTCAGAGCACCTCAACTGGGCTGGTCGGACATGTGCAGATTGCACCCAGTCACTTTAATGTTTAATGTTATATTTACTGCAGTAAAAAAAAAAAAAAAAAGCCAGAGTCAAGGCGGCTCTACTGTGACTCATGCTGAAGCTTTGAAAAAGTATTTTAAATGTAAATTGAATTGCAGAACAACCAGCAACAATCTGCACAGTGTTACAAAAGGCTTTAGTGGGATATAATTGAACTCTCCAGCTCCAGTTATCAATGATTGTTTAAGTCTTGTGGTTGGCCCAAGCTGTCAAAGCATGATGACATCACTTCCTGTCCTGTGGCGGCTGTAGAATGTGCTGTGCTGGAGACCCTAGAGTTTTCCCCCGTCCCGACTGTTTTGCACTCGGCTCCCCTTTTTCCTTGTATGTTTGGTCCGCAGCCTCATTCTAAACGTCTTGAATGATACGTTGCTGAAACTGACATGCCTTTAACCCTTTTGGCCCCACAGGTTCTTTATGTGATGCAATGTCTTTTCTCTGTGTTTTTTGCCGCCCGTCCATTAAGTTCATACAGTGTGCGATTGCTTCTGTGATACCTGAGTAACAGTGTCCCTGTTTTATTCCTGAACTATTGACAAATTTGAGAAATCCCGCCTCCAAAAAAGCTTACATATGCACTTTTTGATGGTTACCTCATGCATCTTGTTGAGGTATTTCCTCCATCTATAAACAGGAAGTGAGCCAGCCTACAGACACAAGGACATCTTTGCTTTAGTCCCTCTAGTCCACCGTGTTTGTGTTTTTCTGCTATCGTGCAATTGCCGGTTGAAAACAGCTTCCCGGCCGTGCACCGTACGAGACGTGGACGGAAGCTCTGTTTGTTTGTCTTTGAACTTGCTTGACACGGAGTTGGGTGGGGAGATATTCTCGTGTGATGGCACAGGTTGTGCGTCAGACACGCTTTGTCCCTCTGCTACGCCACCAAAATGTATTATGCACCGGCGCCTCTGCTTATGAGCGAGCAATCTGGTCCGTGGTTTATTAAACAGCAGCATGCATTCCCAACTCTGAGGTGACGAGAGTGGAAGAGTCTCCCCTAACACGCTGGCTGCTCCCTGGATTTTTTTGTCTTCTTCCTGGAATGGTATTTTTAAATGAGTTCCGCAGCTATACAGCAAATGAGGAACTTGTCTTACCATATGAAAGGTTTGCAGCGCGTCTTCAATTTTTTTTTACCCTCTTTTGCTTTGCACAGCGTGAGAGGAAGTCTTTCAAAGTGCTTTCCGTAAAGCAGTAAAGAGAAGTAATTAAGTTCCCCGGAGACAGACGATTTAGTGACAAAAGGCATCAGTGAAACCTTCTTTTGGCTGTTACTTCTTTTACGTGAAATAAGGCATGATGTGTCGCACACAAACACACACAGTGTCAGGTGTGATAGTATTGTCAACATACTTTGTCTGTGTGCATATTTGCTTAGACTCAAGCACTGACCTCGTTAAAGCCACTCAAGATGAGCTTCCGATTTCAAAAGGTGCCAAATACATGCATTCTATCATTTGGCCAGTGGGGACCGCCAGAAATGGTTGCAAAAAAGACAAAAAGTGACTCACTGTCAGCCTGGAAAGGAGAACTAAATTCTGAAGTTGAGTAAGAAAATTTGAACAAAATGGTTCGAATTTTTTAAAACCGTTTGAAATGATGCAAATCTCCCAAATATTCACTGCCCACATCCAAATGTGGAATCTTCCAAGATTTCCAAACGAACGAAAAACTCACGATAGTGCTGACCATGAAACCAGTCACGGCTTTGCTCGCAGACTAATGGGTGACATCACAACGTCCATCTTTGTATTCCGTCAGTTGTTCTCTGAACAGTCGTGACGCTCGCTCAGTGTTTCCCGGATCGGTTCCCTGCTGCTTCTCATGTCTGCTCCAGTCTCACGTCTTAAAGTTTGATTAACTCCCGTCATCCTCAAACGAGCACCGTGTGCCAGAAAAAGTCTCACGTGTATCCCTGCTCGCGCCGGCGGCTCGTTCACGCCCAGCGGTTTCCGATCATCCTGCCGGCTGAACTCGACTCCAGCAGCTACCGTAAGTGTTGGGCTGAACACAATCCTCGGCGCCACCAGACACGATTACCCCCCTGTCCAGAGGCTCCTGTGATTTCCCTGTCACTACTCTGTGTAAAATGGAAAATGTAACCCATGGGACTATACTTATGTGCTGTACAATAACACCAGCGATTCTTTTTTTTTTTTTTAAGTAAGGAAAGAACTGGAGAGACCGATAGAAACTCATTTCAGGCTCATTTTAGGTAAAAAGTTTATTTTCCCCTATATGCTTTTCAAAAGCAATGGCTTTAAATGTCGCATTTCCTATTTTCTGTTTCTACAAACGGTCGACTATGGCTGCGTTTTACCAGCACAAGGCATGAACATGAGAGAGAGTTGGCTTTACTGCTTATCCCTTCTCCTGTTGCCTCACCTGGGTATCTGGCAGGAGATTGTTGGGTAGAGAGCCGGTGCCTCTCGTACATCCTGCCTCATCGATTTTCGGTCAGGGATGAAAGCCACAGAATCGGTAGGTCTTTCGTACTGGGAGGCATCCCGAAAGACACATCAATCATTTTTTTTTTTTTCAAAGAGAACCGAACCAACCTTATTTATTTACTGCCTTTCCAACGTCGTTAAAATCCTAAAGCAGGTGCTCACCGCCTTCCTCCCACTGCCCCAGTCTGCTGCCTCACCTTCACAGGTCACTCCATCAAAAGTTCCATCCCATGCTCTTCGTAGTAAGCCTCTTAAGGACTTATTTGACATTGAACGGGGACGGATCATCTCACCCTCATTAAAAAAGAGAGAGAGAGATGCGGCGATATAATGCTTGTAGGGGTTGGAGGATGTCTGGCCAACTGCGCTATCGTATTCCCAGAGGTCTCGCAGTTTAATCCAGCTGGTCAGGCAGAGTGGGCTCCCTGTATGTTTAATAATGATTAAATTACCTCTTTTTTTTCTCATGAAATTTTAAAAGGAAACGGCAGGAGACTCAGCAAGGAGCCAACTGGAAAGACCAAAGGGCGTCTGCCAAATGCACTAAACTCTGAATTTGACCCGCAATATTATCTAAAATGTTTTATTTAGTTTTTTATTTATTAATTTTATTTATTTATTTACTGATTTATTTGATCGTAAAAATGCAAATGATTTTCTGAGTCATGCAGGTTTTCTTTCATCCAGTCCAAATCTTTGGAATTTGATATTTTAAAAATATACAAATACCTCACACCAGGGAAATACTCACTATTATTACATATGAGTTAGAGTTGCAATTCTTTGAGCAGTTATGCCCCCATAGCTCCGCCTCCTGTTTTTGTGTGTCAACCTCACGATCCGTCTATACAGGTGCTGTCCCAAGCACGCAGAAGCCTCTGTCACATATGATAGATGGCGACTGACGCTGTCGGCTGTCTCCCAGTCGAGGGGCCGAAGCCGCTGCCTCCACTCGCTTGTGGCTTCCGCTTGGCTTGATAGATGCTATTCATCGGAGCGGTCCTGGAGGCAGTCCCTCAAGGAAGTGAGGCTAACACGATTTTGGGGAATGGGGAGTGGGGAGAGGGGTGGGGGGGTGGGGGGGGGGAGGGGGTCCAGAGACCCAGAGGTTCTAGCCGCCCGGAGCTTCATTCCAGATGGCTCAGTAGATCTGATATATCAATGGAGTAGATGAGAAGGCGCCCTGTCGGGCTGTCCTGCGTGAAAATCTATCACCTGTTCCTCATAGATAAGGATATTTGCCCAAAGGAAGGGCAGGTGGGGATGCGGCGAGATTATAGACAGCCGCTCTGTGTCAGAGTTGTCTTTCCAGGACATCCACAAAGCTTTTGTCGCTCCCATTGACCCAGAGAGCCGTTCCACGGACCTTATCGTTTTTAATCCACGGCGGAAACCCATCATGGAAATATAGATTAAAATTTTATGTGCCGTTTGAGTACTCCAGGCGCATTACTGATTTGTTGCCGGACTCTGCCAAAAGCAGTTGTAAAGTAAGTGAAGTGTGACATGGAGCCATTTTGAGAGAATAAATCAAATGCTAATAAAAAAGGTGGACTCTCTGAGTGGACACCGGGGGTCTCTCGTCCCTGCCCCCGCAATTAATTAGCCAGCACCTAAACCCCACCGCTGTTTAAAGATATTGGAGTGATCTGCTCGAGTACTGGGTGCCAACACAGGTGTCCTTTTCATGCCCTTTTGCTGTCATTATGACCTTTTAAAAGACAGATAAAATTTTTACCATGCGGAGGTTTGCTCCCTTCCATTAATACTCACTGGTTTCCTCTCTTTTTTTATTTACTACTTTTTTTTCAGCACGAACTAAAGTCAGTGACCTGCAGCGCTATGTCAAATATTGTCTCACTTCACTGGTGTGGGACCCTGTTGTTCGAGGAACTCAGCTCTCCCGTCTAGTGGGCGATCTGGGAACAACCACAGTGCAGAAATGCCTCCCAACTTATCATATTCAGCAATATCCGAGAGCATTGGCCGCATGCACTTTTTTATTCCCTCGCTCGCTCTCCAAACAATATTGGCTTTCAAGTATGTGGGCAGTTATGAAAGGTCACACTAAGTGTAAATTGTCAATAGTGGATCAATTTTGGGGGGCAAATATGCTTTGGAGGCCCCGTAATGGAAGGTTTCATCTTATTTTCACCCAGGGCACATTCACACAATAAGACTGATGTCGTTCATTGTTTGATGAATTCCTAATAGACCTATAAACTCGCACTGCTTAAAGTCAAAGGAATGCCTTTGGAAGCCAAATATCAGGGAGGCGGTCGGGCCAGCCCACTGGCTGAAAAATTGCCCTCATATAATTCCGAATGGAATTTCGCGCAAGCCATTCGCGCCGCGAGTTGAGGAATGGGCAACTTGCGTCGCTCGGATTAGACCTTATTTATCGCTCATTAGGCATACTGCAGGGCCGAGTGATGATGAGCCGGAGAACAAATAATGTGCCGTGGAATAGGATGCCATCCTGTATGGTTATGTGTATCGCAGACAATAAAAGGCAGTGAAAGAATCAAATGTTTCTTCCTCTGATGTCCCACTCTGGCTTTTTTTTTTTCTCCCCCCGCACGATTCTTCCTAATGCGATGTGGCTGTTACAGAAGTATAAGCAATAATGACCGGGGTGATGTTTGCATTTAAATTGCCAGCCACTATCTACTCTCTCAGCCACAATGAGGCAAAATTAATATTTTATTTTTCCCATTAGATGGGCTCGATGTCTGCATTAGGAGGTAAATGAAAGGAATGGCACATGGGGCAATAGGTGCTAATGGTGATACGCAGTGCTAGAAATAAAAGGGAATGTGTTAAATAATTTCAATACCCCGTTCAGTCAGCAACATTAGTGAAGGTGAGGCAGGGAGCATAAGAGACGCTGCAATCGGCAGCGCTGTCAGCCTTAACTAGTTGATTGGATTTCAAGATGCTGTTGCTGTTACTTCCCTGAATGTTAAAAGAACAACAACACATAAAGCACCTTAAAAAAAAACATTATTTGATATCAGACTTGTTAAGACAGTTGTTAACACTTTAGAGGTAATGGTGTTTTTAACGCCATGACATCACACCTCTTACAGCTTTGAAGACACCTTGATAAATGTCTGGGACATTTGTCTTTGTGACACTTGTTAGATTATGTTAAAAGGTGTTGTTGGTCTTGACACATCACCTTCTATTGTTTTTTGTCTCTTTAAGAGTTGAACATCATATGCATTACTTTTTGACCTGTCTGGCTTGGTTTTGATACTGATGTGTCCTTGGCATGCCTTTTGAGGTCATTGTTGTTGAGAAGATATTGTTAAGAAATTCAGACTGTCTAGTTCATGCAAGTGCATTTGGAGAATTTGTATGGAACTTTTATTTGTTTAACACCAGACAAACCATATTTTCTTTCTGCATATTCTGAGAAGTAAAATCAAACTGTGAAACTTCATGCGTGAACATGCCCACACTTTAATTAACACTGAGGAAGGAAATTGTCTTGCAGTGTGGATAAGAACAAGGACTTGGCAATTCTCACCGGGTTTGCACACTTTCTTTTCTTTCCTTTGCAGTTGTTTCCAGTCAAGGTTGGCTAAGACGGATTCACTCAGTTTACTAAAGCGTTTAACATAACACGTGTGACTTTACGACCCCAATAAATCAGCTTCCTCTCACTTTGAAAAAAAAATGCTCTTTAAGTGCTTTTATCGCGATACATTCCGGGCATGATTTGATCAGTCGGTTGCTGTTGCTGCACCGGTGAAAATGGTGGAAAACATATTTTTTTATGGGGGAGAGCAGGAGAGTCAAAGCATTGTGACACGCCTGCGCTGGCCGGCCGTGCTATCTGCTGGAATGTCTCTCCCTGCACTCAGCCACTCCTCCTCCAGTCGAGCGTGCTCGCAGCTTGACATGGTTCCATCACTAACGCTGACTGATGCCCATTTGCCTGGCTCCTCGCATTTATTTATTTATCTGTTTATTTGTGTCATGTTTATTTATTAATGGGCCCTGAGGACACGGCGGCAGAAATCTCCATTTGCTCTTATAGCCAATACAGAAAAGTGGGGTTGGGGGAGAGCAGGTGAGTGGGGAGGTAGTAACATTCACACATGAATGGACAAAAGATGGAGGCAGGACAAAGTACACTTTTTTTTTTTTTTTTTTTTAGGTTCTAGTAGTTGAAATAGCTATTCCTTTTCTGGTAATGGAAAAATGATATGGCCCATTTAGTGACTTAGCACTAATCCCGGTGGTTCAGCTGCCTCTCCTTTCTTCTCCCCCTTTTATCTCTGTCTTTCTCTCATCGTTCCTCTGACTTCTACTCAGGCTGCCGTCTGATGGAAGGATTCTGGGGTCAAATTACTTCCCTGCCCGTTTTGAGTTTTTCCAAGATTCAACAGCACTTAAAGCCACATTAAGTGCGTGCGATTCCCCGCCGCTCCGCTGCCATTAGGGATCTGAATCCTTGTTCTGTTTAATGCGCATGTGGCCTTTGGCGACCTTTCATTCCAGGATAAATCCTTCCGTCCGGATCCGGCCTGTGTTTATTACATTTTGTTTACCGCAGTGAAGACGCCCCCCCCCCCTCCTGCCGCTCGCGAGGGTGTCGCGGGGCGATGATGCAATCGCGGCGTAATACACATGTATATGTGTAATTGTTGTTTATTTTTTCGCAGTGACACATTTGCCGCTGTAAGCTGCGGGGGGAGAAGCCCTTAATTACCCACAAGTGTACAATTTAGGGTCGTTAGTTGTGCGAGCCAATATCCCTGACCAGAGGTCTGCCAGAGGACCTTCGCTCCGCTCCTGCGAGCGCTGGCTGGCTGGCTGGCCGGCCGGCGCGGAGAGGACCGAGCGGCGGCCGCTGAAGGATTACCGTCCGGAAGTTTCCTGTCCGTGACCTTCAGCGTGTCGCTGCGGCCACTAAATCAGCCGCCTCTGGTCTGTGATTTTGGTGTAAACACTGGCTACGCACGCAAGGAGATGTTGTTTGTGTGTTTGTTTCACTGCGATGGTGACTAACGGGACAACAGCTGGCCTGCACTCCTTCAAGGACGCAATTAGATGACTGTTAGAATAATTAAATAATGCTTCTCACTTTTCTGAATCAGAGTCAGAATTGGCTTTATCGGCCAAGTTTGTGCTTGCCAAAGAGGGAATTTGACTCTGGTTTGTCTCTGTTCTCTCTACTTAGGTTAAAAAACAGAACAAGATAGTCAAGAAAAGTAAAAAAGTAAACAAATGTGCAACTTGATGATGGAATTAGAAAAGAAATATGTATATACAAGAATACATTATATAAAAAAATATAATATATATGCAAGTACAGTATATATTAACATGCAACATGTACCTAAATATAAAAGTATATACAAGTCTACATATATATATATATATATATATATATATATACACATATATATATATACTGTAACAAGAAAATAAAAAAGAAACATAGGTGCAGCAGTAGGAAGTAGACCATACACAAATGATATTATTGTGTTTTTTTGTTTTGTTCTTGCTGGGTACCTGCAACTCTGTTTGAAGCGAGTGCAAGCGGAAGCTAATGCACCCCAGCTGCACATTTGAGCGCACGACCACAAAATGACCACAAAATGGCCTCGCAGAGGCCGAGCTCCGACCGGATTGCACCCGTGAGCTCACTCGCCAGTAGCCAGTACAACTCCAGCAGCAAGCAGCACTACGGCTCGGCGTTCATGAAGTCCATGACAATGTTGCTCCCCTAAGAGATGACTAATATGTCAAGTTTAAAAATAGACGCTACTCTGCAGTTCAGACCGTCCGCCTCCAGTGGATGAGGATTAAGCATAATGTAGAGTAGAGGTGCAGGCAATTTGTGGTCCTGGTGATGTGTTCGCTTGTTGCCGATGCATGCGAGGTGTTGTGCGCACCTTGTTATGTCCGCTCCCTCTGCCATATGCTCCTGTTCGCTCCTGTTTTCTTCCTCCGCCGTATGAATTACATTATGAATCTTCTTTGACTTACTGCGCGGTTGGACCATATGTAAATAAGCCGGGCTTTCTGTATTATGTCCCTAACCCGGCAGCGGGATAAGGGCCGGGGATGAGGCAGAACAGTATAGGGGTCATCCATTAGTGGAGAGCCAGTGGAGGTTGCTCAGTTTGTAACAGCTCCACCCTGAAGGCATTGCCAGCTAAGTAAAGGATGAGGCTGCTCACTGCATTACTTCAACTTTTTTTTTTCTCCCTCCCCCTTCTTCTTCTTCGTCTTCTTCTTCGTCTTCTTCTTCGTCTTCTTCTTCGTCTACTTTAGATGAGTTCCAGTGACTCAGGTCACAGTTGCCCCCGGGGTGGATTACGGCAGATGAGACCTGTGATGTTTCATAGGGTTTTTCCGTGTGTGGTTCTGCGCTTATTTTTATTTTTTTTTCCTGCGTTTAGGGTTTTTGTTGTGTTTGTGTGTGTGCGTACGTGAACGCGCGCAACTGCGGCTGTGGTTGTTGTGGTAATTTACTGAAGCTTAGGATTTTTTTAGGGGCCGGGCTGCGTCTGTCACTGCATGACTCACTCAGGTTAGGTTTTCTTTTTTTTTTCTTTTTTTCAGAAGAGGTTGAGGTCAGTGCAAAAAAATAAAAATAAAACTGAAGCCAACTGCAGGTCACCTCTGTCTCTCACTGGGACAAAGATAGAACGAGACGATCCAGCTGTGGCAGGGCTCGGCGTCCAGGTAACGGAAGTGAGGACATGAACGTCAAAACGCAGCGTCGGCTAAATATAGCATCCGGGCCTCGTAAATATTCATCCACAATACATAATGATTAGTGGTGGAGCATGTAAAATCGTTTATGGCCTGCATTATTAAAGTCCCCTACACGGTAGGGCTCTTTGCGTCTCTCCTGCCGCCGCCGCCCCTTAATATGTTTACAGCGGGTGGCGACAGCCTGGGCGAGGAATTGATTTTTCTTTTGCCAATTGTTAAACTTTTATGACTGTCAATGTGGCTGCGCAGGCAGCACAGCCATTATTTTTACTGGATGCGCCCGCCCGCTGAATGGATGATCCCTGCTTATAAACCTTGAATTATTGAACGGGGGGAAATCAGTCAGCGTGAGTCGGGGGGGGGGGAGAGAGGCACGAGGTCCTGATGGCTTGATGGGCAAGATGACGGCTTTTGAAAGAACAGAGAGACGGGAGGCTGATTAGTCAATCTGTCATTTTGCTTCATCACTGTCTGCAGGCATCGCTCTCATTACTCTCTCTCCCTCTCCCTCCCTCTCTCCTCATTGACTGCTCCACCCCTCACTTCCCCTACGACTTCACCATCGTACCATTCCAATTTCTTGCTTATGAACTCCATGTTGCTCTATTCCTCACAATCCAGCCTGCTTTACCTAATGGCCTTTTTTTTTTTTTTTTTTTCCTTTAAATGCTTCAATGATTTATTTATTTATTTATTTTTACTCACATCCTGTATCCATCCATCCTAATGACCCCGTATCACCCCGGGCAGAATTATTACTCCTGGTCGGAACATCAGCTCAGTGGCGCCGCGCTGCTCCATGTGCATTATCCATTTATGGAGTATCGCCTTTTGTGGTGAGCCGTCTTCCTACAGTCCAGTAATGATAGCAGTCTTGGCGACCCTGTGCATTTGCGCTGTAATTTAAGACGCGCTCATTAGTCCATGGATTGCATACTCTCATGTCCATTACATTAATTGTTACACATCGCAAGCCTGCCACGCTACTTAGTATTCTGTTTCATTGCCGCCGTTCTCCGTCCTGTATCTCTAACCGTGGCCTGTAATTGCTTTGCCCAGGAAGGTGGGAAAGGTAATTGAAAAATGTTGGAGCTGAACTGAATAAGATGTTTTCAGTTTAAAAAAAAAAAAAAAAAAAAAAAAAAAACAAGCAGGAAGTCTCAAGGAAATAAGCCAGTTTGTTTGTGTTTCGTTGCAGGAGTAGTTTCCAGTCAATAGGGGTATAAAAAAAAAATAAAAAAATGTTTTGAAATCAAATAAATTGAAGCCAAGTGCCCTTCCACCCCCGCACCATCCCTCTGTTGTCAGTCATCTCTTCTCATAATAGAGAAGCAGGCCGCTACCATAATTGCTTTGATGGTCCGGCCTGAACAAATCACTTCTGGGCATAAAAAGAAGCCTTAGAGATGGCAGCTAGAGAGAAAAGGTGCGAATGAATTAAAGCACTTTGCGTTCCTCTGGGGCATGTGGCCCAGATTTTTCTCAAAAAAAAAAAAAAGAGAGAGAGAGAGAGCGAGAGGAAAGGAGAGAGAGGGAGACGGACGGGGTGGGGGTAGGGCGTGCATCACTCCTGCAAGAATAAATGGCGGTAAAAGCAATAATACGCATCCAGGCTCCATTATGCCGAAATGGAGAGCTTTTTCAGCGGAAACACAATGGCGCTGACATAGTTAACTGGCAGGTGGAGAAAGGAGGATTTCGCTGGAAATAATCTGATTTTGAACGGAGCTGCCATCTAAAGGAGAACCTCTGGTCAGGCTTTTTGTGCAGGAACAAAAGTTTGGGCCCTTTGGAGGCAAAGCTTTGAATGCTTAGTGGAGCGTCATGAATGGAGCCATGTGAATGTCCCAGTGGCCTCGCTGCTCCGGCCTGCAACAGGCAGACCAGACGTTAGGAAGTCCCTTGTGCAGCAGCACTTGGCTTCCTGCGGACCCGGCCGTGTCGGAGCATGGAGCGTCTTCTTTGTATGTGTTTCTCCCGCTTTAAACTAGAAACCAATTGAAACCATTTCACAAAGGCTATACCACTTCGCACTCAAAACGGTGACAATGGCGTTCAGAGTTATCCGGTGAATCAGGAGTTTTCTGTGGCCGCGTCCTGGTAAATGAAGATACCGTTCCACGGCTGCAGCGGCCTTTCTTCAGGAAGAAACGTCCATCTGAAGTTTTCTCCCGCCAGTGCGAAGTGAGCTTGGCGTGACAGCAGCGTTTGGAGCTCAAGATGCAGGAAATGGCGACGCTCTGCTTGTGACAAAGACAAAGAGACTCAGTTTGAAATGTAGTGATTTTCAAGATAATGGCAGAGTAGCGGAAATCGCGTGTCTTCCGTCAGTTTAATTATGAGCTGTCCAACTTGCGGATCCCTGAGAATCACACTACACACTGCTGCTCCCGCTCCAACTGCACGTACCCTTCAGGGGTCACAACCCCCATCCTGGAACCTTTTTTTAAAGAAATGATTGTTCTCTCCAAATAGCCTTGTTCTCTCCCCATGCAGGCCCAGGCACTCCCCTTGTTAGTTCCACTTCCATCCTTATGAAGTTCTTCACCACCAAGTTGCTGTGAATCCTCCACTTTGCGGCTATCTGACCAAATCTTTGACCCCTCATTGTGTCCGCGCCTTTTGTTTGCGATCAGTGGGGGCCACGGGCTCTGCTGGAGCTCCAGGTGCGACCCTGCCCCAAAGAAATCATTTGTCCAAATTAGCACGGGTGCCAAACCGCAAGAGACAAACTGCTCGCGACGCTTTAATGCCGAGGAAAACACAAAGTACCGGGCCTGTCAAATATTTGCGTGTCGCCTGCCAGGAGGTGCATTTAAAAACAAAAATAATTAAAGTGCTATATTTTCTCCAAAAGGAGAAAGTTGTGACAGGCGGCAAACTTCAATGCCTCGTTCGCGCCTCTCATGTATTTCCTTTATGTCTGCCTTGACAGTCATCTCCCGCGTAACCCCGTAAGGACGAGCACTGTTTATAATTGCCTTTTATATAATCATTTTGGGGTTCTTTATTGTCAGCCGGGGCGCGGTTTTGCTTATCAACTCCGGTTATGCACATTCGTCTCACGCCCTCCGTTTGAGAGACGTTCGCAAGCGGAAAATGAGGCTCCGTACCTCGGCACGCAACAAAGACAAAAACCATTATCAGCGGCGACGAGCTAATTACAGAGTCTGTCTGACTTGTGGCTTGCCAAGGAATTTGCCGAGCGTCCGCAGCTGCGTATCCAGCCGTGTCTTTCAGGGGAGATGTCTTGAGGCATTGCGGCACGCCACACCCCACAAACTACCCTGCCGACCCCCCCCCCGCATCCATAATTAACCTCCCGTCATTCATAATGCAGCCGTGCTCTTCACACATCTTCTGGTGATATGACATTAGTTTGCGGTGGCTAAACAGCCAAACAGACAAACTCCTCGCCGCTCGGGCATGTGCCAGTGCGCCTGACACACTTTCCACCACTGTCAGTCCCAGCCACAAGTGCCACGGCGAAGACAAAGCCGCCGCCGCCGCCAATCCTCCCCTTTTGTTATTTTAGAACACAAATCAGAGCCACTCGACAGGCCAATCACCGAGTTACAGTTTTGCGTCCCTCCGTTCTACCCTGTTTGATTGCATCCGGTGCAAAAGACGCCCGTTACCACTGGCCAGTCATTTCCAGTTGATTAATCAGCTGATAAATACTCAGTATATATATTTTTTTACCCGTTGCAGCTACTAGAAGAAAAATTTGAAAAAAAAAAATCAATATGATTTATGCATGAAGGGAACCTGAGCTTTGCATAATGCGGGGAAGGACGGGGAGCGACCAGCGAGGCGGGCGGAAGGAGAGAGAAGAGAAGGAAATGGCAGAGCAGCGGGGAAGATGCGGAAATGTCAGGAGAGACGAGAGCGCAGACTTAGAAAGAGAGGGAGGGAGGGAAGGAGGGACGGGGCGAGGAAGCAGGCGTCCCATTGCCAAAGCGACACTCAATATTGCGTCCAGTCCTGAAGGATGTGACATATTTCTCCAGTCTTTGTTGGCTGTTTTAATCAGCTTACATATGTCCTGGATGAAAATTGAATTTGTCTGGAAGAGAAGAGGATACTACTGGCTGCAGAGCTGCCTCTCCATTCTCTCTCTCTCCCACTCTCTCTCTCCCTCTTTCTTTCTCTAAGTGTGTGCGCGTGTGCATGTGTGTGTGTGTTTGGCCACACCAGCATTGTCCTCACCAGGGCCAACCAATTCATAACAGCAATGGGTTGTAGTTCCCCATAGATCATTGTCAATGCGGCTCACCTCTGCAGCGCCAGCTTATTTAATGGCCGAGACCTAAACTCAGATTGCACAAAGGACCCCCACTTTCCTTTTCTATCCCATTTGCCCTCTGGCATTTGGAGAGCGCTTGTGTTGCCCGCGTGCACCGAGTTGACAATAGCCCATGGGAGTCTTTGCTAGGTTTCTCGAGCGGTAAATTAACGCTGATTATTTTTATTTTTTTTTTAGCGACGGCTTTGTTGGTGAAATAAAGACAGGCGGACGTCCACCCACCTGTGATTGAACGCAAACCGACATCACTCGGTGCCTTCCTCCACCGTGCCTTTGAGGCAGCTGAAGGCCGAGTCCGACTCTGTCCTGGTTTTGAGATGACGACCGCCAAGAAAAAACACACAATTAGTCCGTCCATCCGCTGGGGGATTGAACAGCCTGACTGTCTCAGGGAGACTTTCCTCAGACTATTCATCTCTCAGCAGATCACCATTTAATAGATAACATCTTATTATTATTTTTGAGACATTGCAATCTTCCTCCCCGCAAATATCACTGCAGTGCGTTCCCGTCTTTCAGCCACCATTCAAAGAGGAGAGCGTGTTTCCTTTGAACTGCTGATTGCTCCACGAGCAAGCAAGCGTTCTCGAAAAAGCAAGATTATTTAGTGTTTTGTATGATGCACTCTGGCCCTGTCTTTTGTTCAGTGAAGTAGGGCATGTCATCGGTGAAAAAAAAAGAAAAAAGCACAGCTTTAGAGTGGATGCAGACATCCCGCGGAAAGAAAAAAAATGCTTCCTGCAGAGGAAGCAAAGATAACAAAGGGAACCACTTGTTCAGTCGAATCAAAGAAGATTTCAACGTGCGCGTCTGAACCGCACATGCTCTTTGCATGCGTCCACACTTCCCCCTATCTCTCTTCCCAGCCCTGTCTGGTCCTTCATGCTACCAATTAAACTCAACCTATAACACAGTAGGTCACAGTAACAAATACAGTACTTCTTCTTTTTTAGGTCACTTCATTTGCATGGAGGGGTGCTTTTGGGGGAGAAGGTTATAAGGTATTCTTGATTCAGATGCAAATAGGACAGTTATCAGCAGCCGGGACCTGATGAATAATGGGATGCACAAAAAGCTCGGCCCTGAATAAGGAAATGAAAGAGCGCCTCTTTTCTGCCCCACTGATTTCATTATAGACACTATTATTGGCTCAGAATGGCAACATCTATTATCAGGAGTCAGAATGTGACCAGGTTTTTTTTTCCTTCTTCTTTTCCCTCCCTCGGTCTTCTTTGATGCGGACAGTCTTTTACTCCTGTCAAACCTCATCACGTACTGTTGTCCCAGATAGGACAACAGGCAGTGTGGAACAGAGGCAGCCGTCTGGGAGTGGCCGCACACAGGAAACATGTCGATGTCGCTATGCACAAAGTCTAAATGTGACGCTTGAGACCGGCGCGTCCTGAGTGAACTCCCCAAACAAGGTCTGCGGTTATACACGTACTTATAGCAGCCACGCAGACATGGTGAATTCAGACCAGTTTAGTTCAATGTGCTTCTTAAAACCCCAATGTGAAGCACCTTTCTTATCATGAAATTGAATCCTTTGTTTTGATAAAATTACTGAACGAAAAAATTTGTTGTGTTTTCATCGGCAATAGAAAGCAAATATTTTTCTCCTGGGAGCTGTCCACTTGGCGGCTATATTGCTGTAGCACATATCTGCAGCAGCCAGGAAGGCAGACCAGCTCGTTTGTGGTTGTACACCCAGATCGCACAAGGAAGACATGAGATCAAGTGGGACGGCAGAAAACTGTGAAGTTTCTTACCATTAGATACAGTTATGTCGCCGCGGCAAAAATAGTGACATTTGTCATCGTGTGATAACAGTAAAACTCCTACTCTTTTCCCTGAGAAAAATGTATATGTGTGGGATGGTGGATAACAAAGGGAAACTTCTGTTTATTTCTTTATTTATCTAGTGTAGAGCCACCCTGCCGGCAGAGGACGAGTCATTCCTGTGGACGACTGAGCCACAGTGAAAAGATTGGCATTGAATTCATTGTTTGAGAACTGTACCGCCCCTCAAGTGCAGAGCTGTACGATCTGACAAACTGAATTGCTTTGGAGTAACCTATAATATCAGGACGACGACGGGGGGCCAAAAAAAAGAAAAGAAAAAGAAAACGGTGAAAAGTAGATCATTTGGCGTGGAGGATCTAAGAATAGAAGATAGCCTGTGGCAGAGGGCAGAGGGAACGAGGCGGCGGCGGCGGTGAATAAGACTCGCTGACAGTGTGATAACACTGGGACGAACCTCCTGGGAGGCGTAATGTGCTTCTTTACCTTAGCTAATGCTGCCCCCTCCACGTGCGCGCCGCGTTCCTCCAACGCCTCCACCGCGTCCTCGACGCCGCTTTATGGTAAACAGTCACAAACGGGGCGCAGCTGCGCGACTTGGCTCGAAACAAATTGTGTAGTTTCAGACAAACCTTCAATCTGTGGCAAAAAGAACTAAAAAAAATAATACACGTTTCCTTTTTTCTCTGCCGCCACCAAACAGCGTGCGCGATGTCACCGGAGCAGCTTCTTCATTGTCTTGCATGGCTACAGACATGTAAATATAAACTCAGCAGAGCCCTCGAAGGAGGATTTACTCAGCACACTTTGAATTGAAGACGGTCCAAGTCTGCTTTTGCATATATTTTGACGGCCAGTTAGTGTAGGCACTGAAAAAAACGATGCTACAGAGGGGGAAAAAAAGATCATAACTGGATTGTTGACTCAGAGATTTCTGAAAGCCCTTGTTCGAAATAACAGTCAATGGACAGTCTTACCTTTTCTGCATCCCAAATGACTACCCCTGTAGCAAAACACTGCCGGTATAATCCCAGAAAATTACGCCGCCGCGATCGCTATCTGTCTGGCGGAAGAAAGAGAGAGAGCGCGTGCTGGAAAGCGCTGGTTGGCAAGGTGGCGCAGGAACAAAGTGGATAACAATATCTTTGCCAGCCGCGGCATAGGATAGACACTTTTATCGGAACGCTCCTGCATGTCGCGAAGTTAAGCGAATTGGTTCTGCTTCCACTAAACCTCAGTCTAGTTTTGGTACCTTATAAAAGGGTTTAGGGCGCCTCTTGCCAGCTGGGAAGAAACCGTCTTTTCTTCGCGGGAAGGGGGAAAAAAAAGGTCTGGCTGTGGTTAGATTATGTCTGTTTCTATTCCCGTGCTCGGTATGTTGGGGCTCAATTTGCCAGGCCCGTCACCTCTCGCAGCTTAGCCTTAATCTGCATTTTTACGGAGGCGCTCAAAGACCGGAGCGATTACCGCAACCGTTGCGCGCTCCGAAGCCCTCATTCAGTAATTGCTCTTCGGGTCCGACTCCTTTTCAATATGTCATTAGGATGACAGAGTCAACAGGGCCGATGTATAATCTGAGGGTTGCGGGTAGATCCTCAGACATCCCCCCGTTCAGCGGTTCTATCCGTTCGTTGATGATCAGACTGCAGGGTTTGGCCTGACGTGTTTGATGGTGTTCGACAAAAAATGGCCCCGACAAACAAATCGCACATAATCAGTGGTGGAGCCGGAAATGTTTCCTGGAGGTGGCAACAGGGCGAGATCATGACTCACATAGTTGTGGCAATGAGTAGATACCTGGAAAGACTGTAGGAAGAGTTGGATTCATGAAATGTTTTCAGGGTGACCTTGAAACAGTTGGCCTGTCGCCATTCCTATGAATTAGTGTAGAGCAAATCATCATCTACACACATCAGCTTGCCCCCAGAAACCTGAGTTCAGGAAGAAGCGGGTATTGAAAAGGGATAGATGGATGGATAGAGATTGTTCCTACTGTCCTAGGATTAGGGTTAGTGTTACATTCAAATTTTTATTTAAGTGTATTGTTTCCCCAAGTATCCAGACCAATCATCAAGTCAAGGAAGTGTTCCCTATTCCCACCCGTTCCCGTTGAGGGGTGGCCACGCCACCAGTGGCCACCACGTAGCTCCGCCCCTGCAAGCTCTCATTTAATTGTCCAAATTTGCTGGCAGATTTACCGACATTCCTTGAGTTGCCCTTGAGGTCCTTGTCCCCTTTATTATTTTATTTTTTTTATTCCCCTTGTCACATCTGAGAAACCTCCAGAACTTCTCCCCAGCACGCACACACACACACACTGACACACACACACACACACGCGGGAGCAGACACACTCCGTCGCCTCTCCTTCCCGGGCCTTCCATGTAGTGCAGGCGATTGGATGAATAAGCTGTGCCATCCCATATGGTGGGCTGTCCTGCTGGATCTGATCACAGTCCTGAATGAAGGAGCCCGTGAGTCACCACCGGTTTGTTCTGCCACACTTGTCACGCTCCGCCGTCGCGCACTTCCCTCCCCTCCCTCGCCCCGTCCCGGCAGCCGGCAGACGCCGTGCCTTTTCCAATCCCCATCGCCCCGTCGTTCACTGTCTCCGACGCTCACGCGCACCGCGGCGGTGGCGGCGGCGATCTCTTCACGTGCACCTCTCCCTCCTTCCTCCTTCCTTCCTTCTCCCCTCCGTTCCCAGAAGAGGTGTACCCCCCTCCGCCCCGCCCCCGCTCGCTGAGAGCGCCGAAACATCAGCCGGCTCCCCGGAGCGCTTCACTTCCTCCTCCGCAGTCAGTGCCAACATCATTGTCATTTATAAACATTTCATAGCTGCTCTGTAGGGTAATGGCTAATTTCTCCCACCGCACGCCTCTTCATTAAAAGTTTATTTTCCGTCAAAATCCATCCCAATCAAATTAGCCGCAGCTACTTGGACAACTTTTGGTTTACCTCAGCATGTGTGTCTCCCGCGCTGGCTGCCTCACTCCGACGCATCCGCGGTTTTACTTTTTTAAATCGCTGCAGATGTTCACGTATTTGCTCGGGAGGAGCGCCTCCGCTGATTTAAGTTAGCATTATCTGGTTAAATAAGCAATTAAGCACACAAAGACGTCTGCCTTGGAGAAAGTAATTAACGGGGATGAAAAAAGATGTAAAGTCTCCTTCCGGCAGCTCTCTCCAGTTTGGTGCAACACTCGGACAGATGAGCTTTGCAGTGAGGAGCACTGCGGGTGCTCTGGGTCACATGGTCACAACATCAAGCTCTCACTGATTGGCTGAGTAAGGTGTGATTTAATAAAGGTTAGTATTATTTCTTGGATGTAAGTATGGATGGATCGCTAGTTTCTACATATGCAGTTACAGTAGTTGTTTGAAATGTTAAAAAAATACGACCTCAGATTAAGGTCCCTTGTTGTGAAGCTGGACCATCAGTGGTGTGAATCATCTAAGCTCGAACACACACGGCTCTGACTGTAGTGCATTGTGGGAGTTGTTCCAGCGACGGTTTGGATCGACGGCAGGTGACAAACAGTAGCGGAAACTGCGTCCATGTTGGAGGGCAGCACCGAACGTACAGTAGATGTAAATTATCTGCAGGGTCGTGACGAGTCTCAACTTCAACTTAAAAGCCTCCTTTGTTTGTTGCACGATGAGACACATCTCGTCTTGCGTGTGTGTGTGTGTAGTGTGAGTAGGGTTGTCTGTGGCCTAATTAAGACTGAGTACCTGCTGCCGTTCATCATTTTCCACACTATGCTGTGCTCGTCTGCTATTGAACGAGCCACGTCATGCGCTTCACACATGCTCAAGAAAAAAAACAACAAAAAAAACAACTGAAACCGTGCACACAAACACGCTTCCATTTACAGACTTTAGCGATTGATAACAGATGACTGAGCAGGGGGAAGCGTTGTGAGTCGCATCGATATGTGTGAAGGGTTTGCGTGTGTGTGTGTGTGTGTGTGTGTGTGTGTGTGTACACAACGCTCATCCAGCGGCTACATGCTACTTGCGGCGTTCAATATTTGGCAAATCGATGGCCATCCACCCCGGCGCTCCGCACATGCTCAATCTATTTACCACTGTTTTCCCAATAACACAGAGGAGCCTTTTTTTCTTTCTTTTTTCTCTTTTACGTGCAGCAATTTATTCTCTCCCTTGATGTCTTCCACCCTCCCTCCTCTTCTCCATAACATTCGCCAGTTTTCTTGCTTTTATTTATGTTCCTTTCTTCACTATTATTTTTTCTGAACAGCAAAATCAATATGCTACCTTTCTTTGCCGGGAGAAACAGATGAGAAAGTAAATACTTGGGAAAAGTTTGGATTTTTTTTTTTCTTTTTTCTCCTCAAGATTTCTGTGTGTTTTCTGTTTTTATTTAGTTTAGCCTGTGCACGCGTGTGTTTCCGCGCGCGCTCCTCTCTAATTACCCACTCTTGTCCTGTAACCAAAAGAAACTAGCGGGTGCTGGATTGGCCGATGGCGAGAGAGCGCATTATTGGCATAAAAGGAGTGCACTGGCAATAGCTTTAGCGGCGTCTAAATTACTGCTCTCTCAGGAACTGGCTGCTTTACCATCATTAGCGCAGCCATTACATAGATTGGTGAAGGACGGCTGCTGAGGCCGAGGCTATTCCTCAGGCTGGCAAGGCCATTCAGGAAGTGGAGTTGGCTTTCGCTCTGTGCGCGCACACACGCACACGCACACACACACACACACACACACACACACACACACACACACACACACACACACACACACACCTTCCCCTATTTCTCTGGTGATACTCGGCTGCAGCTTACAGAGAAGCTGGAGATTAGGTGTCTGTGTGTGTCTGTGTGTGTGTGTGTTTGCGACCGGCCACTCGTACGATTGTTGCGAGGACAGAGGGCCCTCACGATGATCATACACAGAGGAAGCAGAAAAAAAACCCAAGGAAATTGAGTTTTTTGACCCCAACTCCTGCGACTCACTTTCACAAGGTCACTCCTTTGCGAACGAGTCGGCCTCGAGTGGTGAAACGAGGGTGTGCGACCGTGAGTGCGAGATTGTTATGGTAGAAAAATACAACTGGGATTTATCGCAGGCATGGAATAAACATGAGTGTGTGGCTGTGGGTGTTTGTGCGAAGGGAAGTTGAGAGTTATTAGTCCTAAATCTGGCCCACGGCGCCAAATGCCAGGCCCGGAGGCGGCGAGAAATCACACCGGCCAGCCTGCTGCCACTTGTGTCACCAGACTCAACCCTTGGTAAAGCGACAGAAATTCTCTCTCTCTCGCTCGCTCTCTCTCTCTCTCTCTCTCTCTCTCTCTCTCTCTCTCTCTCTCTCTCTCTCTCTCTCTCTGTCTCTCTCGCTCTCTTTCTCGTCGTTGTCTTCTGTGATTTGACCACAAGCTCAGCGGCCACGTTACCTGACCTTGGCTACTTGGTTAAGAGGTCCATGGAGCCAGATACCAAGCAAGTGATGACTTGAGTGTATTGCATCAGCTGCTGCTGCTGCTAGTGGTGCCAGTGGTGGTGGTGCTGCTGCTACTGGTGGGGTTCACCTTGCCAATAACGTGACATTCTCCCCCAGCAGGCTTTGTTCGGCTCTGCGGAGCATCTGGTGCAAATTGGCCAAAGTTGCTCTTTCGCGTCTCTCCACGATGATGAGAGGCCCGGTGTAGTGGCGACCTCCTCCAGTTTGATGACGCCGTCGACTCTGCTCACACGACGGGCCGATATTTACATGACATTAACGGGGAGCGCCGTCACCTGAGGGAGGTGGAGGTGACGGGAAATCGCAAACGTGGAGGCCTCGGGGAGCTCGGTGGACGCACGTGCGTCGGCCCGTGTCCAAAATGTATCTTTGTGTGTTTGTGTGTGTGTGTGTGTGTGTGTGTGTGTGTGTGCGTGCCTGCAAACACACACAATGTGGTACCTGGTGTGTGTCAGAGGGAGGCCACAGAGGAGGAGCATGTTAACCAGAAGAGCAGCCGGTCCACCAGATGTTCCTGTTCCCACCAGGCTTGTCGCAAGTGGACCTTTACTTCTCTCCTTGCCATGCACACGCACACACGCACACGCACACACACGCGTGTAGGCACAACACAAAGGATTTCTTCAGAGGGCTATACATAGCACGCAAACAGCAACCCAGACGGCAAAGCTACTTTACGCCGTTGCCACTTTAGATTTGCATACAATGAGGATCTCGTTCAAAGAGCGCTGCGAAGAACATGTAAACCCACCTGGCCCGAGCGATAAGCTTCCTTTTCTCTTCACTCGACCGCATTTCAGATGCGTCACTAGCGAACCCTTGTGTCCCCTCGCTCTAAATTTGTTTGATTGAGCGTTCTGAAGCAGGGATAGCGGCGACGTTCCCGTGGCTGTTTTCCGTGTCTGGCCGAGATCTCCGGACGGGAAGTGAACAGTCGCTGGCGACGTTTGCTGACGATGTCCCGCCGTCTTTTGTGCAAGACATCGGACACGTGTGTGTGTGTGTGCTCCGCGCGCTGGGCTGGTCGTCATCTTCATATACTATGGTCGGATGCCTTTCATGGTGTCATGATCCTAGGTGGAGGATACGGCCATTTGGAAATGCCATGAGAAAGGTCGGGACCATCACAGCCGCCGAGTTCAACAGGCTGATTTATGAGGTTCCAACAAATGAAATATAGCAAGGGGCCGGAGGAGCGAGCCGGCCCCCCCTATAGGCGAACCCCCAAAGGTCACCTAGCTTAATTTCAATTATGCCGATGGGAAGCCAGTAATGTATGTCCCCGGCCCGGAGAGTGATGGGGATTTAGATTTACTTGTAATGACATCGTGTTTAAGAGGGGATTAGAATCTGGCTAATTAGTGGAGGACGGTCGCCGTGTCGCTACAGTATTGATTAAAGAGTTTAGCCACGGCGCTGGGAAATAAAACAATCATTCTCCTGAATTTCCACCGGGTGGCATACGTGACAAATAGTGTTTATTATTTACAAGAAGGCGGAAAAATGCAGGACTCAGTGCTTCAGCTAACCTTCCCCTCCCATGGTCGACCACAGCGAGTTGTGCGAGCGCCGAGTCCCATCAATTACCTCTTTGTGTTTGACGCGAGGCGGAGGCGGCGCCGGCGTTTCTGATTAGCCGACAGTTCCGCGGAAATAGCGCCATTGCGCAGAACAAGCAGCTTGACATTTTCAGAATCTCCGAGTCAAAGTTCACCACCAGGCGCTGCTCCCTTCGCGCCAACGGCACTCTGATCAGGTGAGTGTGCGCGTCAAAGGCGGAGCCTCACAGCGCTTCAGAATCGGCCGCAAATTACCAGCAAACGAATTTCCGCTCGGGGAAAATCACCACGCTGCCTCCAGCCCCCGCTTCCTTTTTTTTTTTTTGCCGCAGCTTTTCTGGAATCCCCATCAATAGCTGTCAGCCAGGAGCCCAGAGGGAGCAGCGCGGTGCCATTTGTGCTAATCAGTCAGAATCGCTGCATTGTGCGGCCCATTTTTATTTATGTATTAGTCAGATTATCGTCATCCCAACGTGCTTCTGCCTGGATCAGCACCGTGGTTTCGTACATGGCCCACCGCTCGCTCTGTCTAGACCTGGCACATGTTTGTGTGTGTCATGTGTGTGTGTGCGTGTGTGTGTGTGTGCGTCTGGCGAGGCTGATGTGGCATGGAGGTCACTCCTGTCAGATCTAACATCCACACGGCGGCTGTGATGTGATGCGAAGGGCGCTGTCAAGAGACAACCGCCAGGCAGCGCAGGTACAGCTGCCCTCAGTGCTCTTTTTTTCCTCTGTGGAGCGCGCACGCACACACACACACACACATGTGCGCTGACACACTGTGATGGGGAAGCGCCCCCACGGCCGCAGCCCCGGGTGTCTCGCAGGCTCTTCAAAATAACCGCCGCCGCCTGCTTGTTGATTGTTTTCCTGCCGACCAGCTGGATGATGTTTCATCTAAACCATAACGATTATTTTTGTTGTTGTTGTTGATTTTTTTTTTTTTTGTATGCATTTATTATTTATCTATTTATTTTAGCTTTGAGGAAAGTAACAAAAATAAAAGCAACCCGTGGGCGAGTGGGATGGAGATGCAAATGCAGGATCTTTAAAGGCAACAAAGTAACTGGCAACAAAATACGGCGATAATGTAAAATAAAAAAATAAATACAAAACAAGCAGCAAATAAAAAGGTGCTGTGCTTCCAATCTGTGAGGAAAACTATTTAACATATGAGCTTTGAGTGTAAGAAAACCAAAAAACAAACACGACAGCTGTGTTTATATATATTTTTTGTTTTGTTTAGGGCCCGAATATACAGTAGCAGAAAGTACAGCCGCTGCACAATAATGAAAATACATCCTCAAAGTTTGAAGACTTGAGACTTAAAAAGTTTTTGAAGCAAAAAAAAAGAAAAAAAACTCTCTGTGCGTTCCATCAGCCTGTCCACTGGTGTGAGAAGGACAACTGCTAGACAGCGTGGACTTATGGTTCCGGTGTGATAGGGGAGGAAGGAGGCGGAGCTTAGAGGGTTTGGGATGCTCCGTGTGTGAGTCTGAATGTGTGTTTTCTCATTACGGAATATCTGGAACCCCGGACACGTCCTTGAAATGCAGCCTGTGTGCGATTAAGGATGGAGGGGTGGTTGTGCGTTTCTCTTTCTGTGCGTGTGTGTATGTGTGTGCGCGAGGGGCTGTGCTCAAGATGTACCCCTCCAGTGTACACTGTGTCCACACTGCGGGGAGCGCGGCTCTGAAACTTTAATGCTAATTGATCCCAGAGAAGACGCGCGGACACAGGTGTGCTGCCGCGGGCCCTGAATCTGACACGGATGCTGAGGGATTGTGGGTAACCGAAGGGCTTATCGGGCCAGAGCCGGGAGCGCACCTAGCCAAGGCGCGAGTGACCCACTTCCTTTCTAATCAGCACAGGTTTGATGGGCGCATCGCGTGTGTGTGTGTGTGTGTGTTTGTGTGTGTGTGTTAGAGCAGGAGACAGAGAGAGAGAGAGACAGGGAGAGAGAGAGAGAGAGAGAGAGGGAGAGAGAGAGGGAGGGAGAGAGAGAGAGAGAGAGAGAACCAAACCTCAGTAAACTGCTAGACCAGCTCAGTGGTCTAGTGGTGGAGTGTCCGTCCTGAGACTGGTGGGTTGTGGGTTCCATCCCCGACCAGGTCGCACCAAAGACTGTAACAATGGTCCCCATTGCCTCCCTGCTTGGCACTCAGTATTCAGGGTTGGAATCGGGGGGTAAGATCAGCCAATGATTCCGGGACGCGGCACCGCTGCTGCCCAGCGCTCCCTCAGGGGACCACGGCTCAAATGTGGAGGACAGATTTCGCATCCGTTTTACTTTGTTTGTTTTATTGTTTTTTTTCGGCAGACGTTACTGTACAAACAACCACGCAAGAACAGGGACAACACACACACACACACACACACACACACACAGCGACCTACAGGTAGATGTGAGTGTGTGTGCACGTAGGCCTGTGGTAGCCGCGTTCCGTACCTGAGCTTCTGAACAAGTGTGTTCATCAGCAGCGTTTGAGGCGCCGGGAGGAAGAAACACACACACACACACACACACACACACACACACACACACACACACACACACACACACACATATACACACACACACACACACACACACACACACACACACACACACACACACACACACACAAGAACGTGAATCAGACTCAAGCTGCTGCGTCTCGGCTCTAAGTTTGTGCCGGTGATTGTGTGTATGGGCGCTGGGCGGGGGGGGGTGCTCATGCGGCTGCCAGATCTGGATGGAAAAGAGCGGCGACGGCGGTGCCAAGGCGCAGGTGTGCGTGGATTAGGTGCAATCCCCTCTCGCAGTCGCTGTAGTGCAACCTTATTTCACGGCTGTTGTGCCATGTAAATCTTATCGAGAGGGAGGGAGAGAGAGAGAAAAAAGTGGCTAACAATAGCATCTAGCTGACAGTCGCAGTCAAGAAGGCAGCCGAGAGTGAGTGGAGGAGGAGAGGGGGAGTCAACTCCAGGAGCTCATGTGTGCATTTTTCTAGATGTTGCTCTCTGTGTGTGTGTGTGTTTGTGTGAATGATATCAGAGCGACAGAAGGGGAGAGGATGGGAGAAGGGCGCAATGTTGATAGCCTCATAAATCATGGAGGAGATGGTGCTGTATCTTAACCTGTGTCCAGCCCAGCGATGGCGTGTTGATGGCGATGCTGATGGCTCGTCCGCTTCTCCCGCTTCCCGACGGCGTCCTCACTCTGCTCCAAAAAGATAAAGATGGGGAAGCAGGAGGGAGAGGTGGAGGAGGAGGAAGAGGAGGAGGAGGAGGAGGAGGAAGAAGTTTGGCCGGCCGGCGCAGCTCCCGCCATTAAATCGTGATGAGCGGCCTCAGCGAAGGGTCTCCGTGTAACGGCACTTTATTCAGGAACGATCACTTATTTATAGGTGTTGGAATTGTGTTGTTTGCTTGTTTTATTGAAAACCTTGTGGGCAAAGTGGCGACAGGCCGCCTGGCATGTGAGCGCCGCGTCTCCAGAGGGCGCCGCCGCAGAAATATCTCCCGCCCGTGATGAATAAGTGAAGGGGGACGGATGCATTTTTCATCCCGGCGCAACCCATTGTCGCTGGAGACGTCCGCCGGCCCCGGGGTTCTCGTGCGGTCGACCCGCGGGCCTGTTAAAAACAGGGGAGACGCCGCGCATGTTACACACACACACGCAAACACATGCAGGTTGGGACGCGTTTTCCACGACAGCACGCCACCGAGGTTTGGTTCAAGGTCGTCAGGCAGTCGCCTCACGCGGGTTTTTTTTTTTTTTCGATTGGGCGAATGCGTCCACTCAGGCTCCCCTTGCGCTGCGGTCGCAGGACGACTGCGCTGCTGCGGTTTTCTCCAGGCGTCGTCGGGCCTCCGCCGGCTCACCCGCCGCCCTCACTCGCCCCGGCCTCTCTCGCCCCCGGCTGCCGGCGCAACTCGCGCTGACAGCCGCGCAGCCGAAAACATGAAGGTAGCAAAGTGTAGCCCGCCGCCGCAATAGTTGTGGTGTTTTGTGTACATGAGGGAGCATCTCTCCGTATGAATGATTTATGCTAAAGCAGGGTGGGGGGGCAAAAAAAAAGTCTTTCTGGAAGCCCAGCCACCCCCTCACCCCCTCCTCCCCCCTGCAGAGGCATGGCAGGCCAAATGGGCCTGATGCTGACGGCGCGGCGGAGGGAGAGCGAAGAGCCTCCCGTGATCTCCGACGCCACTCTGGCGCCGCGTCGGGACATCAGAGCGGCGGAATTAATAAATAAGTAACAAACAACGCTGCCATGTTTTATTGAGCTCGGCGAGGCACCGGCTGCGGCGGCGGCGAGGAGGCCAGGACGCTCGAGCTCGGCTCGTTGGCGGAGAACTTTCAGCTGCAGCTGCAGCCGCGTGTGTCGGTGTGTTTTTGTTTTTTTCCCTCCTTTCTTCAGAGGGCAGAAAGCACGCATTGCCATCGATGAGAGGAGAGCAAACAGAAAGTAAAAAAATAAAAAAAAGAGAGAGAGAATTTCGACTGTTTTGGATTTAGTGTCCTCAGATGAAATAGTGATGAGGTTGTGTATTACAGTGCAGCGGTTGGGGAAAGTTATTTATTAATGCAACGCGAACAACATTAAGTCCCAGCTGCGTTGCTGTCAGCCTCTCTCACTCACTCACTCACACTCTCTCTCTCTCTCTCACACACACACACACACACACACACACACACACACACACACACACACTGCGTGCATATGCAAAAAAAAAAGCGACACCTGCTCATTTCATCATCCCAATGCGAATTAAACCCTAAAGAGAGTTCACTAAAGATTGAAATCACCTCAGTTCTACTCAACGTCCTGTCAGTCGGGCGTCCCTGGGTGACCAGTGTGGAGTTTCACAGTAAGAGACGAGTTCACGCCATTCATTCCAGGTATGATTGAGACTGTGCAGAAATCTCTTTACTTGTTTTCTCTGACTGGAAGACAAAACAAAACAGTTTCCTGCTTCTGGTTTTGACTCAACACCAGAGACGCGGCTTCGGCTGTGTTGGTGGTTTGGTTTGATGTTTTACAGCCGTGCCGCCAGAATGCAGGTCCTCGTGGCCGCTGCCGCTTGTTGTTTTTCGCAGCTCCGGCTGATGTTGGCGAGCGCTAATGCGTACCGGAAGATGCCGGGACGCAGCCTGTCAGGTATTATCGGCAAAACGAGCAACAGCGCCAGCTCACGTGTGCTCTGAACTTATTTGCTTCCCCCCCCCACTGTGCCACCTGTGCGCGGTGTGTTTGCACGTCGGGCGTGTCAGGCGGCGAGGGCGTCATGGCGGAGGGGAGCGGAGCGGAGCGGAGGCCCTCGCAGGCTGTCAGCCTGTGAGAGACGCTGCACCTCTGAAAGGGCACCGAGCTCTCTGGCTCTTCCCTGTCTATTATAAGCCCTGCAACACTCATCAAGGCTGGTTACAGTGCACCGCCATGTCCCTCAAGCAGCACCGGGGGGAAAGAAAAAATGTAAAATAAAAAGGAGGAGAAAAAGAAGAAGCCACCCTGTCTAACTAGAAGAGCCCTTGACTCCGAAACTTCACATAGCCTTGTCTTCCCTCGCTGACGTGATAAACGCGAGCGGCAGTAATGAGGCATCAGCTTGTCAGTGCATCCATTTTCTGTCTGTGTGTGCATGTGTGCATGTGTATGTGTGTGTGTGTGTTTTCCTTCTTCCTCCACAAATCTTAAGTAAACCCCCCCCCCCCCCCCAAAAAAAAAATTCCACCCCTCATCTCCATTCTGAGGCACCCAGTCCCCAGTTTTCTCCCCTAAGCTACGGCTAGGTGTGTGTGTGGGTGTGTGCGTGTGTGTGTGTGTGTGTGTGTGTGTGTGTGTGGAGGGGGCAGGGGGCGTCAACACCTGACGCACACTTCAGTCTAAAGCGCAAACACGGCGCGTAACACAACAGAGACGCACAGAGCCAGAAATCGAGGTTTCTCTCTCAGACTGCGCAGAGCTGCAGGCGGTGCCAGCGTGGCACAGACAGACAGACAGACAGACAGGCAGACAGACCGGCAGGCAGACCAGACAGACTCGGCAGACGGGCAGAGATTGAGATGTGTCACTATCCGGCCATCTGTAACAGTCACGCCTGGCGTCGCCGCAAACAGATCTCCCACATATCAGCCGCATCAAATCTCCAGTTTGCCGAGCAAACAGAATAAAGCAATCTGATCGATCTCGCCGCCACCTCCCGCCGTATCGCCGCCATCCATCTGTGTTTATCGGCCTATCGGGCCGCCTATCTTTTGTTGTCCGCGGGGCCGGACTTTGTGTCTTAGCCCCGACCCCCCACCCTCCTCCCCGCCACCGCCGCCGTGTTTTCTTCCTCCCTCCCCCCGCCCACATTTGTTTGCCGATCCATCAGCCTGTTTACCTTATCGTGTTGCCAAAGCCGCCCATTCACGCTCCCATCTGTCTGTCAAACTATATCTTGGCTTCCATTTGTCTAACTATCTGACTGTTTGCTCTTCCACCTGCCAATCACGGGCTGCGCCTCGTGCGCCCGATTGGCCGCTGGCGTCTCCTCGACCCCCAGCGAGCGACGTGGAGGCGTCGCTGGAAATTGCAGCTTTTTAAGATAAAATTACACTGCGTTATGATGATGATGGTTGTGATGATGTACACTTTATTCAGACCCTCAGGGAAATTCAGTGTGTCACACAGCTCACAGGACACATACAGTAAATAAATGTCATCTTAGCTTTCAGTTTAGCGCTCATCCAGTGCCAGTGTAGCGGCGGGCTAAATAAGTAACAGCCCTTTTGCACTTGAAAGGCCTGTTTTTTTTTTTTTCTTATCTGCACAGATTGTGTCGAGTGTCACACGAGGATGTCGGCGTTCTGGGTCCTCCAGAGAAACTAAACCGAAGCAGGTCACTGCTCCGGCTCGGTCCAGTTGAGGCCCAGCCTCGGTGGAGCGAGCCAGGCACTGATGTCCGTGCAGGCAGGGGGTCCAGGCCTCCCACCGAGGCCCAATCAGTGTTATAGGGTCAGTGCCTGGCCCCCCCAAGGCAGTAGAGTGCCTTGGCCTGATGGATGACTCTCTCTCTCTCTCCTGGCTCGGGCCTGTGAGAGGAGAAGGCTGGAAAAAAGGGCCAGGACTCTGCCACAAACCCCATCTGTGCTCTCCACGACTCCTGCATGCCTTGTGGTCATAGCGTGGAGCTGCTGGTGAAGCCCCACCACCACCCACCACCCCTCCCCATCCCTCAAATCAAAAGCCTCAGTCTGGTGCCCAGAATCTTTGACTCGCGAGTGCAACACGAGAGGCCGCTTGAACTGATCAAGCCGTTAATTGGAGCACTTTGAAGGGGGAAAAAAGAGCCAAAAAGACAGGTGGAAACCTCTGATCATTTCTGAAGGAGAAATAAAAAAGAGTTTGGTTTGTTTGTTCAATTAGTTTGACCCAGAAAGATGCAGCGAGATGAAGCGGCTGCCTGCGAGAGAGGATTTAAACATCTGCTGCTGTCCGTCAGATCGCCCCCTGGATTTCAGCTTTGCCGTGTGCAACCTCAGAGTGTTGCTGCTGTCAGAGCAAAGCAGTTTTTTTCAAACTGGAGGGAATTTTCAGGAATTTACTTGATAGGATATTTGTTTTCTTTCATGGTTCTGCTCAGGTTGAAACCTGCCTCCTGAAACTCTGCTGTGAGGACAATCATGAATGGGAGGGTTGTTTTTTTTGTTTTTTTCTTTGCTTCGGGCGCCCATCGATCGCAAAAGTGTTTTCACATAACTGTTCATTTGGCTGCGTGCGCCTCGGCTGCATCCCAGAATGCCAAGAGGCATTGTTCCGTGACCGAGGAATAAAGTCCTGCAGAGATATTTTAAGAAGATCTCTGAACCCCGGGGGGGGCCTCCGTGGAGAAGCTGTGAATCCTCGAGCGTTTCGGGCCTCGTCGTTTTCAATCAAAAACTTAACAAATGTTCGGCTTGAGCTTCAAAGAGAAAAGACAGTTTGTTCTTCTTTATTCTTTTCTTTCTAACTCCCGAGGTAGACAAACGCTCTTTCACTCCGAGCCCGAAATGCCCCCCCGAGCGCGCACACAGGTTCTACATGCACAAACCCTTCTTCTCTCTGCTGCTGCTGCTGGCTTGCCCAGTAGAGACCCGTCAAAAGTTCCCAGCAGAGAAGATAAACCGGTCGTTTATTTGCCCCCACGCTCCACCCTGTCCCGGATTTCTATTCGAGCACGTGGCGAGATTTGCCTCCCTCCTCCGACACCGTTTTTTTTTGTGCCCAGCAGTCAGAATGCATTACTGACGGACCAAAGCCATTTCAGACCGGGGGTTGTTACGGGATTGACAATTTGTGCACATTGTTGCGCTGAGTGAATGTAGGAGCTTGACAGGGAAATAGCCTGTACTTATAAACTGTATGCATGACAGGAGGTGCAATACAGGCAGAAGTGGGGGATACTGAGGGGGGGAGGGGGACGCTAAGCGTGGCCCTTACAAGAAAATCGGCCCTAATGCTTTTTTTGAGTGACAGTGCACAGCCCAGTTTTCTGCCAAAAGGGAAGAGGGAAAGAAAAGGAAATGAGAAAAGACGGCCGCGAGAGGCTGTTAGCGGCGAAGAATGGCTGTGTTCCGGAACTGGGTCAGTGGTCGGGTTTGGCCGACCGGTACGGAAACGCACCATACTGGCGCCGCCAAACCTCAGCCCGCCGTCGATAGAGTGGCGATAGAGGCACGGAAAGATTACACACATCCGAGCGCTGTCCAAAGCGCTTGCTTATGTTTTGAGTGGCCTTGGCCCGGCCCGGCCCGGCTGAGCCTTCTCCGGTCCGTTGCTTATCTCAACAGGCTGTCAGGCTGAACTCAATCCGCCCGCAGACCTGCGTATACAAAGTGTCAGGCAAGAATGCAAAACCCGCGTACCCACGCGTGGGCGTGGACGCACGTCTGGCCCGCCACGGAAATTTACTTTGCGTGTGTTGATGACGGTGGGGCGGCTTTGGCCCTGTTTACTTCCTGCCCCTCCCCCGCCCCCCGAGTGTTGAGGAATCACAAGAGAGGCCTCACTCCTCGCTCTCGTAAACAGGAGTGAGGAGGGAGCAGGGGCGGTTGGAACGAGGGAGTGAAAGACGGACGGTGGAATAGAGTGAGGGGGAGAAAATACAGAGCGGAATGTTTCGCTATCTCGCTCTCCTCCTCCTCCTCCTCGCGCGGCATTTTACTCAGCCGTTTGGCCGCAATAGCGTGCCGAGATAACGCAGCTTGACATCAGCGCTGCTTTCTGTCAAAAGCCACGCTCACGCACCCCCCATCTCCCCCGAGCGTGATCGTTGAAGCCCCAGCAGGCCGGCACCACACTGCAGGTCAGGGTTGGTGGCGAGGTTTCACTGGTGCGTCTCTCTAGCCAGAGTGTGATTCATCCCGTTGGTTTAAGTAAACTGTGTATTAACGGGAATCTCCCCCCAAAGTCATTCATGGACTTATAGGAAATCAATATGTGGTGTTGAGGCAGTATGAGAGGAAGTGGATGTGTCAATAGTGCGGATGAGATCACATCTGTGATTAAAGCAAAAGAAAGCTGCAGGAAACGACAGGGTCAACTAATCCAAGACTAATCAACTTATCAGCAATGAATAAATAAATAAAGTAGTTTACAGAACCGTGGATATTCAAATAGATGGTGTTTTTGTCTTTGTGGGGAAACATCATAGAATGTTAAAATCCTCTCAAAATGACCTCGCTGGTGTACTTGGAAAAGTACAATAATATGTTGTATATGTAAAAAAAAATAAAGAGAAGAACAAAATGTCAAACACAGACTGTAAAGAACAGATCTTGAACCTCCACATGCTGCTGCAATCTCCTCATATTTTACCGTCGCCTGCATACATTTACATCCCTGTTCATCCTTCACATAAAAACGGGTCAGTGACACTGAATGTGCTCCGCCCCGCCATCCTCACCGTCCTTCTGTCTCTTTCTCTTTCCTCAGCTCTGGAGGAGGCGCAGGCAGAAAAACTCATCTTTTTTTTTCTGCCTGTGCCTCCTCCCCTTTTTTCTTTTTTTTTTTTTTAAATCTGTTTTTTTTTTTTTGCAGCGATTCCTCTTACCAGTGAACGAGTGTCACTGTTTGCCACGGCGGTAGTTTTGCGATACCCGGACCATAACTTTTAGGAGGAAGAAATAGCTCCTCTCCCTCTGCATCACATTTATACACCATATCTCCTTTCTGTGCAGCCGGTTCCATTACTCTGAACCTCGGAGCCTTCGGGGGAGGAGGCAGGTTGGGTGGGAGGGAGGGAAGGAGGGAGGGAATGGCTGCTGCTGCTGCTGCTGCAGACACTCCCCCACCCTTCACCCCTTCTCGGTGGAAATAAACAGGGGAAAAAAAAAACATGTTGCCGTGCAGCAGGGGGAAGATCTAATCACCTCTGTTGTGTTTATATTCTCAAACAATGCACACCGCCGTTCAAAAGTCTGGGGTCACTGACTCACTTCTGCGCTGAACTCCATTCTAACCAGTTTTATGAAATAATGATCTTGAATGTTCGGCGATCGTTACGAGTGCATTACGAGTTACAGGATGTGCTCAACAAGTATGGGGAACATTTTAGTGTTTAATGAAACCCATTTCCAATGTCTAATTAAAAGTGATTCAAAGGATTCAAAAGTGTGCAAAATTCTGTGTGAACACACTAAAAATAGGCTGTTAGGCCATGATGCAGGTTTTACTCTTTCATGGGTTGACACACACAACTAAGTGTGATAATAATACAAAGCGTTGTTTTCGAAATGTTTGAATTTTTCTTGGCAATTTAAATCACTAAAATTCTGTGATGATGGCTGCGTATTGCACACTTGATATTCATTCAATTAGACATTGAAAGTAACAACAGTCAACGCCATCCCACAGGCGTTTCCTGTGCGCTGTGGGGAAATAGACGGGGATGTTCTCAGAGCATTCCAGGGGATGATCTCATGAAGGTGCTTCTAATGGAGTTCAATGCAGAAATGAGGCAGTGACCCCAAACCCTTGAGCGGCAGTGTATGTAACTCTTGACGGGCCAACTGGAATAAACAATGACAAGGAGATCAGATGAAAGTGGAGCCGTCAGATTTTCACAAGTCTGTTGCAATCCAAGACGAGGCGCCCGTCACGGCCTCATGGGTCCTCTTGAGTAGATCCACGATCCGTCTTCCCCCACTGGGGATCCCTCAACCTCCATCCTCGGGACGGCGGCTGCTGCAACATCCATTATCTTACACCGTAACGTAAACCTCCCCGTGTTCAGCCGTGAACGTGACGTTGGGTCCACCACGTGCTTTCCCGGGAGGAGTTTGATTGGCGACCGACAGCTTCTCCTTCTCCTGATCACAGGAGCCTCGCCGTGATGTAACCCGGGCGCAATTAGCCAGACGACGGCGCTAACGCAAAGCTCATTATGGAACCTTATCTCTTTGGGGAGTGGTGTACGGAGGATCGTGTCAGCTATCGTAACGCGGAGCGGCGTCTCAGCGGAGGTTGGGGGCGCCGGGGAGCAGGTCGGAGGGGAGTGAAGGCCCTCGCCTCGCCTGTTTAGTAATCTGGGCGTCCTCTCCTCCTCCTATTACCCTTGTCTCATACAGAGCGCCCTCCCTGGTGGCAGGGATCATTGCGATATACACGCAAAGAGGCTTGTGTGTTTGAAACAGAGCTGTGTGTGTGTGTGTGTGTGTGTGTGTGTGTGTGTGTGTGTGAGTGTGTGTGTGTGAGTGAGTGTTTTCCTCGATCTCGATGCGATGTACTGAGCCGGCTCCCTTTGTCCCGAGCAACACATACTTCCCTTCTGTGCGCGTGTGTGTGTGTGAGTGAGAGGACTCTGAACGCTAACATACTGCCGTGCAACATTTGCATAAGCGTGTTCCCCCCTCCTCCCTTCCATCTGCCCACCGTCACCGAAATCCTCGGTGCATTCCGCAGCATTCCGAGACGTGTCGCCAAGCTTCCGTTTAATTAAGTTCCGCTTTGCCGACGACGTCGCCGCGCGGCGTCGCCCGCCATCCCTTTGTCAATTTCTCCTCCTTGTTCTTTGTGCTCCTCTGCGTCACGCCGGCTGTATCGCGACGAAAGACGTCGCCTCCGGGAGAATCAGGTAAAAGAAGCCGTCAAAAGCTAGATGTGACTAGAACCCAGGTAGCAATCAATTCCTCCCCACGTGGAAAGTAGTGGTGGTGGTGGTGGTGCTAGTAGGGAGAGAGAGAGATTGAGTTTGTGTCTTTGTGTGCGGATATCTCCGTCTATTTCATGTTGTTGTCTCCCCCCCCCCCCCCTCCCCCCCACACTCTGTGCTTGACGTGTTCAATTCTGTCGAGTCTCATCGTGATCTTTTATCTCTCTTGTAGGAGACGTTGGCTGCCGTTTGTTAAGTTGTTGTGAAAGATTGTTGTGGTTGGGGGACGCGGGGGTGGGGGGGGGCTTTCATCCACGCGTTTATGGGAAGCCAATAGCTCCCCGCTCGAGGATCATCTTCTGTTGAGCAAAGATTTTTTTTTTCTCTCCCATCGGTTGCCAGCGACTTGAACGCAAACGCAGTCATTTATTTATTTATTTATTTATTTATTGTTCTTTACATTCCGTACCAGGCCAGCGAGCGCTGCGTGTCGCTGTATGTGATGTTGAGCGGCGCTGCCCATTTATTACCGCAGCTTGTAGTTTGTGAAGAACGAGCTCAGCGGACACAGAACAGAGCAAAAATGCAAAAATATTGTCTTATTGGTTTTATGGGTTCCCATATTATACTTGTTTTATTTTTCATCTGAGGTTGCAGCAGAGCAGCAGAGCACGATTTGCCCTTTAAAACAAAACAAAACAAAAAAAACTACATCTGACCCTGTGTTCACAGCCTGCTAAAGGTGCTTTGTGCGACGTTGCACACATGGTCGGACCAGTGGACCGTGGTGAAGAAGTGATGGCTGGACTTTTCTCACTGGTGTGGCGTTCACTGACAGGCCAGCAGACACAAGAAGTATCAAAACAGTGAATTTGTGAATTTTGTCTTTATTCTTTAATGGTCCAGTGTGTAAAATTTTAAAGGAAGTCCAGTATTATAGGAAACCCGTCTGACAGCGTGTTTTGCAAGTAGGACACTTTCAGGTCCTAAAAATAAATAGATAAAAAAATAAATAAAATAAATTCCGAATTTTCTTAAAAAATGTCGACGCAAGATGGCAGCTAACGAGAAGCAAGACTCTTCAAACCATTCTAAGGGTAGGAAATCTAAATGACTTTCATTGTACTGTGATTACACACTTGTATTAATGTATGTATGGGCAGTACCAATACAAAAATCCTAAATCAAGCCAAATTTTACACACTGGACCTTTAACTCCTGTATGATAGCAGTGCTGTCTCATGGACATTCACACAGTTGCACGTCCAACCGGTGCAGCAAGTTGCTCTGTCGTCAGTGACAGCGGAAGCGTGACAGAAACTCAATGCTTGCAAACAGAGCGACCATCAGATGGAGTTCACCAGGTTCAGCCTTTTCATGCTGAGGCTGAAATATCCAGTCAGTTTAATTTATGATGAGAATGAATGAATGAATGAATGAATGAATGAAAAATAATTAGGTGTGCGTTTCCTCCATCCCTTCCTCAGTAACAGTGAAGGACAGCCAGGCAGCGCAGCGATAAGCTAGCGTACCAGCCACCTCAGCTTTGTGCTTCGTGCCTGTGTGCTCCCTCCTGGTGGGGGGGAGGCGAGGGGGGGGTAGGCGAGGGGGAGGTACAAAAAAAAAAGGGAGGCTGCTTTGGACAGAAACGAGGTTACAACAATTTGGCTTCCAAATGACTCGAAAGCGAGTCGCCACACGCTCATTTTGTGCCCCCGTGCGTCCAAGCGGGAGCGCGTGCATCTGCATCCCAAGGCGGTCGCAGCTGACCAAGTATCGATGACGCCCCCTGTGGCAGCGGCGGCCAAACGCGGCAGCTTCTAACCAACGCCGCCCGTAAACGTGCACGTGTTCCTGTTTCCACCTGCCACCTGGACGCAGCTGTGATGAATGGTCTCTTTAAAGCCGCTTCTGGTTCTTTTTTGAAAGCGGCGCCGTGTAGTTCTCCTAGCTTGAAACCAGGTGGAGGTTATTTATACGACCAGTCCTAAGTTCAGACACATACTTCTGATTTAATGGTTTCTCCGATGCAAGTCAAAAGTATCAATTGGGTAAAGAGCAAAGCACGACTGTTTTTGGATATCAGACAGCTAATATGGCGGCACCGTGTTTTTTTCCAGGTGGCCATTTGTGGTACTGCAGCCGAAAATCCCATGCAGTCCTAAAAGCCTTTTCTCCTATATATATGTATATATATATAAGAAATATAAAAGATGGAGCTCTATTGTTCATTTCAATAGAGCTCCAAGTGAATGTGGAGCTCTATTGAAATGAACAGACCTTCATATTAATGGGCGCTGTGGGCCTTTCGAAAACCCATACCAGGGTTTTACGTTTCCACCCATCGTACAAAGAATCTGCCAGAATGCTGTAACAGAAAAAAATGCTCAGTTGAATGTCTGTCTGCAACATACGAGGCCCGTTTTTTTTTTTTTTCCTTTGTTTGTTTGTTTGTTTGTGTTTTTTGTTCTGCTGTTCACTCTCTCACTCGCTTGTCGGTCCTATTTGTCTGCGCAGCCGCTCTCCTCTCCTCTCCTCTCCTTCCCTCCCCTCTCCTCCCCTCCCCTCTCCTCTCCTCTCCGCTCCTCTCCTCTCCTCTGCGGATTTGCTTTGTGTCCCGTGCACATGCCGCACCGCATCCGACGCGAGAGCGAGTCGAGGGCCCTTTTTCCGCGTCCTGACGGAGGATCTGAGCGGAGTTACTATGACACCAGACACGAGCACCTTGACTCCGACCTCCTCCCCTACTGCTCGCCTCTCAATCAGCCTGCATTTGCCTCACGCTGCCGCCGCCGCTCCCCCTCACCTCGGCCCTCTGCACACACCCCCCCCCCCCTCCGACCTCCCAGTGTGGCACGACATTCCTCCGGTGCATCTCTCCGTCTCTGACTCCCTTCTTCTTGTTGTTGTCGTGTCCTCCCCGAACAGACAACCGGCGAGCGGTGCTGGAAAGGTCCCGGTCGCGCCACAACGCAAGTCACCAAGCTCGATGATCAGCCGCGTCTACCACAGGACGCTCGACAAGTGCCAAAGAGGCCTGCGAGGTGGAGACCCGGAGGATGTCTGAGGGGAGGACGGACGGACGGACGGACCGTCCCTTTGTGGCGGCCCACACACACACACACACACACACATATACACTTTCACACACATTCAGAGCATCATTCAAAGGACGATGTTACTGCGAGCAGCAGCAGCAGCTGCTGCAGAGAACTGAGGCATCCACAGTACAACATTTAATTTTCATGCTGTTTTTTTTTTCTGACGCCTTACATATTTATTCATTTGTTTCCAACACTAGAAATGTCCATGTGCTCTCTTGAAGGTTTTTTAAAAAAACCAAAAAAAACCAAAAAAAAAAACAAGAAGACAGAAGAGAAAAAAAAAACACATTTTCAAGGCTGCATCCATTTGGAATGAGAAAGCGTTTCTTGATTTTGTTCTTGTAAGACTTCAAGCCTGCCCACTAATCAAAATACTGCAGTCCGCACGCAGTTTTGATTGCGACATGAAACAGCACGCGGTGGGCTGGAGACGAGCGTTCTGCCAACAAGGACTGCGCCAGTGCTGGCAGTGTCACCGTCGTGGCAAAATGTTGGAACATCAGGGCGGGCGGCCAGCTGTCCCTCAGAAGAACAACAAGGTTCCCACCACCAAAACTGCTTCCGTCTCATTAATCAAGTGACCAAACTCCCAGAGGAAGACGGGAGCGTCTGCTGTTTGGTTTTTTGATGTTTTTGATTTTTTTTTTGCTTTTCCTAATTTGAAGGTTTTCATAATCCTGTCAGAGAACATCAGGACACACTTCACTCCAAGTTTTCTTTGAAAAAGGAAAAACGCGGCGATACTTTAACAGCTTGCGACTCGCGGACTGGGAAACTGTAATCTCCATCTTGACAAGGATGCGTTTATTTTTAGCAGAGCCGCGTCTGAGCGAAGCCTCCCGGGCGCTGATCTCTGTCCCGGGGTCGCGTTTGCTGTTAACATGAGAGACTGACACATTTCTAAATGCTTCTAACTGGCCAGAGGAGCCGACACGGGCGGTGACCTTTCCTGCAGTCACAGATATTTTCAAAGACGGGGGGGAGGCTGTGGTCATACAACGCTCCTGTGATCACTGCGACACACTGTTTTGTGCTACACGGGGATGCTAAAAAAAAAGAATAATATGGGTCAGTGATTTGGATCAATGGTAGATTTTTTTTTTTCTTTCTCTTCCTTTTAAAATTTTAAATGGGGAAACGTATGTGGGCAAAGGTGTAAAACAGACAAATTAGTTTAATTATTGCTGTTTTTGTTATTATTTTTTCCTCATGGCCTTTTTAATGGTTGGAAAATCTTAGTTATCTGAATGAAATGTTGAGGAAAAAAAAGGGTTGCGTGTAAAAGTCATTGAAATTATGCAGAATTTACAACAGCAAAAGAAAAAATTCTTATCACTCAAATACACGTCATATATGTTTGAGCTTAAACAACCTGAACGCGACTTCATCAACCGGGAAACTACTGTTACTGTCACTGTTACTGTTCCGCAGCTTCCTCCCCCCCACTCATGTATTCATTCACACCTGTGGCAGCTCCGCTCCCCCTCACTGCTGTATAAACTGTACAGTTGTAAGGTCGCCCCGCCCGGGGGAGTGGGCGTCGCTAGAGGACAGACCCACGACGTCGTGCTGGCAAACGGTCTCCCCGGCACGGGTCACCCTCCTGGCGGCACACGCAGTTCGCTCTCGGCCCTTTTTACGCTTGGGTGTGTGTGTGTGTGTGTGTGTGTGAGAGAGAGAGTGTGTGCAACAAACCAGCCCAGTAGGTAGAAGAGGATCCAGTGGGCTTCCACTGCTGGGCTGGAGATTGCGGTTTAAACGGTGCAGCTTGTGATGTGTCTCTTTCACGATGCTTCCTCTCCCAGCTTGCATTCCTCTGAAGAAAAAAAAAATACAATACAATACGTTATTTTTTATATTTTTATATATATATATATATATATATATATATATATATATATATATATATATATGTATATATATATATATATACATATATATATATATATATACACATCATCCAAGCCACCAACGCTCCCACGTAGCGGGATATTTCCGGAGAGCGCCATTCTCCTCTCAGTATCAGGTCGGAGCAGAGACAGCGAAGGAGGTTCTTGCCGCAGGCGTCGCGTGTAGACAGGATGTAGATGTTGAGACGCGCCAAGTGCAGCTAAACCCTTCTTCAAAATAAAACAAGCCCAGTTTGGATCGAAACCGTTCCTACCGTCTACCTGGCCACTGTAGGCGCCAACACAAGCGCTAATTTGACTGAAAAAAAAAAATGATCCCGTCGTGGTTAAATCCATGTGTGTTGTATGTGCCAACTGCCAGTTTCCAACGTACAGTGAAAAAAAAAAAAATGTTCAGTGTATCAAAGGGATTACGTGTCTTTTCTTAATCAGAGTGTGAGCTAAAGTATTGGAAGTACATGTGTTATTTTTTTAATTCTATTAAGTCGTCAACCAGAGTTATTGGATTAATAAGAGTCGTTTCAAGTAGGAGGCCGTGGCACGATTGTAAAGTCATATTTGTGTGGTATTTCTTATGTTAAAACATTATTTGTCGTTGAAAATGAAAATAATAATTGGGGGGGGGGGAAAATCGCAGAGGATGAGCTGCAGTAGGTGCTCTAGTGTTTAGCCATTGTAGAAGTTCCAACCACCCTCGGTGGCTTTTGTGTCTGTCGACGCCACACACGCCTGAATTGGATTTGTACGCTCTGGATATTTACTGAAATTAATATATACACATTTATATATGAAAAAGGCTGGAAATGAACGTTCAGACGATGAGAGAAGAGAGAAACTTCTACAATGACGCCATTTCCTGTCCTGGTGATTGTTGTGCTCATTCCTCATTCCATCGGTAGGATAGAAACAGAAACGTGGTGGTGGTCGTCGTAGCACGTTAGCTAGCGGGTCAGAGGAACCCGAGTGGAACCGTCGTTCTGGTCGGGATTAAAAAATGTGGTGTGTTTCTGGGTCCAGCCTGTGACTCGACACGCTCCGGGTCGCACGGCCATTGTGTTCGTGGCAAGAGGGAGGAGGGCAGGGGTGTGTGAACGACGCGCACGTCCGAACCTTTAGCCGTGTTGGCTGCCATTTGATTCAAAGGAAAAAAGAAAAAAAAAAACCTGGCAGGCTTTCGCTGTCTGGTTGCGGACTTTTACCTCACGAGACGCTCACTCAGGCAGAGGGAGGCCGACGACGTCGGATCCCCTTCTTCCCCCTCCCGACGTCGCCTGCTAAACAGAATGAAATATTTGCGAAGGCAGTTTGGGGTAAACAGCTCCAGCTGCCACACCGCCACTTCTTCCCCGCTCCGCCAGCGCTCACTATTGATTTTCGGCAGATCAATTGCAGCTGAATCAACACATAATGCGTCTTAACTGTTGACAAACCCTGTCCGGCCGTGACGCGCAAAGCTGCCATATCCCTGCCCACCTTCCTCCTCCTCCTCCTCGCTACCCCGGCTATATGTTTTACAGTCTTAAGGAACATTTATATATTTGTAACATTTTAACTTTATTGTATCCTCGAGAACGTTAAAAAAAAAAATGATGAAAAAAAAAAACAACCCAAGATGGTTTTGCACACTGCCCTTCCATCAAGTATGTAATGAAATATGATACTAAACAGTAACCACTTTGTCATATAAACTGATTTCTGAAAAGAACCTCTTTGTCTTTGTGTCTTTCGTCGATGTCCCTGTGCCTCTATTTTCTTGAAAGTGAACTGGTTTGAAAGTGAGTCCGGGGCGCAGCGTGACAGGGCAGAAGATTCCTGCCCTGCGGTGACTTACAGACAGGGATTACACAGCACTGGGGGTGTTAGCGCATGATGAATGGGACGGCTCCTACCTATAAAAGCAACATATTTGGACCTTGGCGTCCCCGCTGCTTTATCTTCCACGATGTCAAAGGCAAAGTGATAATGCTGTCATGTCCAACGGCAGCTTAGGGAAATTGCTGCGGACTCTGAAAACTACGCATCCAGGGAAATTGCCCTTTTAAATAATTTCCCAGGCCTTAAACTCTGAGGTGCCCGTGACTTCAATTTTTTTTATATGTATATTCAGCCAAAGGTGTCGAGGGCGAGCAAAGGCAGCGGGGAAATCCAATCATGTGTTATTTGATACTGAAGGATTTAATGTGATAAGCAGGGAAACACTGCGTGAGGATTTCATCTCCTGCAGAAGGTCAGGACGAAAAAGGCCAAAGCCGGAATTATGTTTCAGGCAATTCCAGTTAAAAATGAAACCTTACACTTTTTTTTTTCTGGTAATTTTAGCCTAGCAGGGGTTCCCGAACTTTTCCATGCCATGGCCACGCAGAGAGAATTGACATTTGACCAGGGATCACTCTTGCAAACCAACAAACCATGTTATGTAAACAAACCAACTTTTAGAATGTTTGTTTCTTACTTTTGTTTGCTGTTCAATAATTGTTACATTTGTTTAGAATAACAATACTATCAACTAACGTGTTGATAATCATGGCCGTGGTAGTGTCTTCCACAACTGGGCTGTCTGTCCATTCCTTTGGTCAGAACTGGTGAAAAATTTAATCTATTTAAAAAAAACTGTAAAATATGCTCAATAGCGCCCCCTACAAAGGCAAAAAAAAAAAAACATGCCTTAGGGACAAACATAAACAGTTAGAGAGAGTGTGTTTGTGTGCATAGGCTACTACAACTGGTCCTGGGACAATGGCTGCAGCCAGAGGCAAAGCAGCCACAGGCCGAGCAGGTTTGGAAGGAAACTCTGCATTTTCAGGCAACTTTTGAACAAGCGAGTGCCACGTTTCCATCATTCACATGATGCAGAACGAATTTTTTGTGTATTAGTTCCGATTGGAAACAGACAAAAATCACATCCAGCAAGTGTAAAAAATAACAGTGACGCTCATTGACCGCTTCCACTCACAGCTTCCAGTGCGAGACGAATGGGGGAAAAGTTACTTAGTGGTTATTTTGTTCAAGGTCATTAAAGGTCACTGAAAACCAAATCCACCTGGCCGCAACTCGTCCAGATTGACGACTGAGAACCTTCTCACGCACACATCTCTTCCCACATTACACCCTCAGCGCTAACTCCGCCTCCTTCCCCCCTCTTCCAGATGTTCTCAAAAAAATCAACCACATGTTCCCTCTGCAGGTGTTCTCTGCAGCAGCATGATGACATCACCAAATAAAGGTTGACGTGAGGGTCTCTCGCTCTCTCTCTCTCTCTCTCTCTCTCTCTCTCACACACACACACACACACACACACACACACACACACGTGCACACAGCCTCCCTTTTTCTGGATCCTGGGACAGATCCTCTCCAAGCCGCCCCCCCTCCCAGCATGCAGCCAGACAGATGGAGATTCATCTCTCAACAAGCTGTGATCTGTGTTTAGAGATGTGTGCTTCGGAACACAACTCTAATTAGGTTTATTGTTGATCTTGGGAGGTTAATTTGTACTTGGCTGCAAGTAAACATCCTTAAAGAGGCCAACCTTGTTCTTCACGAGTTACCGGTGCTGCAGCTCCACAACAATGGTTGCAGAAACGACAACAAACGGCTGTGTTTTTTTGTTTTTGTCTTTCCAGGTAATTTAGAAAGATTGTTTTTTACTCTGGTGCCAAATTTGTTCAGTTTAGCTTTATTGCACCTTTTAAGCTAGGCAAAGGCATTTTTGTCTTGACTGGAGCAGCATAGTCATGGGCAGTTTGTTCAACAGGGTTGGAGTTTGTGCGGCTATGTGTACTCAGCACGTTTATGTCTTACGTGTCCCCGTCTTAAGACACGATCCAAGCCGACACACTCCACACTTTGCACACGGCGCTCATACAGAGAAGCTACCAGCAGCCAGGTGTTCAACTTAATTAGGTTTCATTTCACATCTCCACCTACTTGGAGAGTAGGCAAACATCATTGAGATGAGCCGAAGCAGACTGCAACAATTCCCCTGTCGTACCTCCACCAACTCTGTCAAAAGAAATATCTTCTCCAGTGTGCTAGATAATAAATTAAAAACCTCCCACTACCAGTGTTTGGCAGCAGGGGCGCGGCTAGCATATCTGGGCCCTATCATGAAAATGTTGTTCTTGGGCGCCCCCCTCCTATAATTGCAATAATAATAACTCTATCCTCTATGGCACACCAGATTACCTGTAAAATCTTCTAATTAAAAATTGTCATGATTTTTATCTAACAGGTGTCATGGAGCATGACTGTTGTATAATGAGAAATCATTTGCGAACCAGCAGTCCAATGTCCAGCTGTGCTATGAGAAATTAAAAACAGCATTGGAACAATGTCTATATGCATCCATCCATTTTCAACACACACTTCTCCCTGAGCTCATGGTCACAGGGGGAGCCTCTCCCAGCAGTCATATGGTGAAGGCAAGGAGAAGTCGCCAGTTCATCGCAGGACCACATAGAGACAAACAACCATTCACACTCACGTACACACCTATGGACAATTTAGAGTGTTCAGTTCACCTCACATGCATGTTTTTGGACTGTGGAGGAAGCCGGAGAACCCGGAGAGAACCCACACAGATACAGGGAGAACATGCAAACTCCACACAGAAAGGTCCCAGGCCCGGAATCGAACCCACAACCTTCTTAGGAGGCAGCGCTAACCACTGCGCCACCGTGTCGCTCGCATTGTCCCTACTGTATATTATTCCAACAAAATGCACCTAGTGTGATTTCCATCAGTGGCCACCTGCCCATTGCTCCGCTGCACCATTCTGACTGAGCACTATATCCTCCTGCCGTCTCTCAGCCCCGAAGTGCAGCGGAAAGCCCTCGTCACCTGGCGTGTCCACTCTGCCCTGTCAGGTTGTTGCTTTTTTAACAAATCAATGATCTTCTTCTTTTTTCAGCCCATGAAATTTTAAAACGAGCCGGGCGACAGATGTGTCTTCGCTGCCGTTATACTCGCAGTGAGGGCCCAGCTGCGCTCCTGTCCAATAATTCTACTTGACACTGAGCGATGGCGGTATTAACCTCGCTTCAGAACTTGAATACAGATTCCTGCAAAGACTTTGCGTGCTTCGCTATGTGTCAAAATCAAGCCACCTCGCGCTCGCATCGATTACCGATGGCGCCCATACCGATGGCGATAAGCACAGCGTTTCCCTGATCACACTTCATTGCCTCTGCTTATATCTCCTCCCCTGAACTCCCCCTCCCAACCCTCGCACACATCCGGGAGACGTGGCTCCCAGCAGGGAGAGGGTCAGCTCAGAGGAGACTTCAACCTGTCAGGGAAAATCCACATCAAGCCCCTCATGCCTGCCTTCACCATCCTATCCCTCCTGTCTCCCGTGCGCTCCCCTCCCTGGCACCAATCACTCCTCCCTTCCTCCTCCTCCTCCTCATCCTCCGCTCGCCATTTGATTCAGATCACTGAGTTAGCCTCCGTCTCTCTTTGTCTGGAGCCTCTGCTTTGCCTGGCAGATGGACAGGAGAGGACGAGACTGGCTCGCGTCGAGGGCTGTGCAGGCGCGCACATCCAGATTGGAATGTGTGTGTTTATCAAAGTTCCGACTGGAAAGGGGAAGGCGGAAGGCGAGGAAAAAAGTTTTGTGAGAGGTAAACTGTCAAACAGCGATGAAGTGACGAGACTTCAATGTGTCAAACGTGCGAGGGAGGGTCAGGTTTCAGGCTGCCGAGTGACGAGGCCGCGGTGAGGATGGGAAAGTGAGGGCGACAGAATGAGTTTACCTCTCATTCATCCAATTACTCATCAGCCTAATAATGTGTGGCTGCTCTGTTTCACCTCAGAAAATGTGCCATTATCAGAGGATGCTTTTTTTAATTTGGTCTTCATGACACATTTTAAATTTGAAAAGTAGAAGCTTAGACGCGGAGTGAAGATGTGGAAGGGGTTTTAGGAAGCTGAGCTCTTGGACATGTTTGCTGCAAGCGTGATCCTTTCACTTCTTGCAATCTCTCCCCCCAAAAAAACGAGTCACAAATGGCTGACTCACAGTGTTTCCGCTGACGTGCCCTACATTGACCACCACTAAGCTCATGCTCTTAGCCCGTGGCAGTGCATCCACACACAGAGACATGGGACCTAAGAATAGAGGAGGGATTGATGGATGTAGAAATGGAGGAAGAGAGCTTGGTAATTGGGTAAGTGCCCTTCTGGATGTGGAGGCTTGAATAAAAAGTTTTCCCTTTTTTTTTTCTCCTCATGAAAAGCCTTTCTTAGGATCGTTTCTCTCAAAACTACATAAAAGCTCTTTCAAAGTTTCTCTGTGTTCTTTGCCCTCAACTGAAAAAGTCCCTGCGGAGAACGCAGCAACACACAAACACTCACGCACTCTCTGCAGAAAGAGGAGGATAAAAGGGTTGACCCCATGAATACAAACTTACATGCAAGCATACCAGTACACAGCATGCACACACACACACACACACACACACACACAAGCTCATAAAATATACAGGGCATTCCATTCAGGCCTCTCAACATTTCTTTCTTGCCCAACCCCGCATCTTAACTCGAAATTATTAGCAATGCTCTAGCAACTCATTTTGCACTGAAAGGTTTAAAATGGGAGGAAAAAAGGAAGTAAACAGAGTGGACTTTCCAACCATCCGCATGGGATAAAGTCCGGGGGAGAGAAGCACACAGAGTTCACAGATTTGGCATGATATCATCTAAGTGCCGCATTTGGCTGCGATATGTTTTGCACTAGTGAGTGTTAAAAAGGCTTTCTGTCACATGGGGGTGTAGGCATTGGAGGCAGGACCCAAAAACAGACATAGTCGGGGTTGCAGAAGAACAAAAAATATATTCTAACAACAAAACGAAAACAGAAAGGGTAGAAAATAAACATACCTGGAAGCGCGATAATTCAAAACCACATGGTACTTTCTAAGCGACGTAAGGTGGATGCAGAAAATCGAAAATTCAACCACGAATGGACAGATAAGTATGTAGATAAAGCAAATGCTCAAGGACTTCCCATGTTCCTTTTGTACTTTGATATATGCTCCGTTAATGAGGAGTATATCCTGAGGAGGCACTTCAAGACGACGCACCAAACTTTTGACGAGTTTCCACCGGCATCCACGGCACAGCAGACCAAAGTAAGAGAACTTCCATCCATTCATCCATCTTCTATACCCGTTATTCCTATTCAGGGTAACAGGGGTCTGCTGGAGCCTATCCCAACTGTCTTAGGGAAAAGAGAACTTATTCAGAGCTATGAAAAAACAAGTGGCCCCATGTCTCTTGGACAAAGTTGAAATTTCACCCCATAGACTTGCATTGAATTAGGGTTAGGGTTAGGGTTCCTCAAGTACTAGAAGCCCCAAATTTGCTGTGGGCGCTTCTTGGGGGCTCCTGATGAAAGAGCAAGTGGCCCCATGTCTCTAGGACAAAGTTGAAATTTCACCCCATAGACTTGCATTGAAATAAGGCTGAAGCTAGGGTTAGGGTTAGGGTTAGGGTTAAGATTAGGGTTAGGGTTCCTCAAGTACTAGAAGCCCCAAATTTGCTGTGGGCGCTTCTTGGGGGCTCCTGATGAAAGAGCAAGTGGCCCCATGTCTCTAGGACAAAGTTGAAATTTCACCCCATAGACTTGCATTGAAATAAGGCTGAAGCTAGGGTTAGGGTTAGGGTTAGGGTTAAGATTAGGGTTAGGGTTCCTCAAGTACTAGAAGCCCCAAATTTGCTGTGGGCGCTTCTTGGGGGCTCCTGATGAAAGAGCAAGTGGCCCCATGTCTCTAGGACAAAGTTGAAATTTCACCCCATAGACTTGCATTGAAATAAGGCTGAAGCTAGGGTTAGGGTTAGGGTTAGGGTTAAGATTAGGGTTAGGGTTCCTCAAGTACTAGAAGCCCCAAATTTGCTGTGGGCGCTTCTTGGGGGCTCCTGATGAAAGAGCAAGTGGCCCCATGTCTCTAGGACAAAGTTGAAATTTCACCCCATAGACTTGCATTGAAATCAGGCTGAAGCTAGGGTTAGGGTTAGGGTTAGGGTTAAGATTAGGGTTAGGGTTCCTCAAGTACTAGAAGCCCCAAATTTGCTGTGGGCGCTTCTTGGGGGCTCCTGATGAAAGAGCAAGTGGCCCCATGTCTCTAGGACAAAGTTGAAATTTCACCCCATAGACTTGCATTGAAATAAGGCTGAAGCTAGGGTTAGGGTTAGGGTTAGGGTTAAGATTAGGGTTAGGGTTCCTCAAGTACTAGAAGCCCCAAATTTGCTGTGGGCGCTTCTTGGGGGCTCCTGATGAAAGAGCAAGTGGCCCCATGTCTCTAGGACAAAGTTGAAATTTCACCCCATAGACTTGCATTGAAATAAGGCTGAAGCTAGGGTTAGGGTTAGGGTTAGGGTTAAGATTAGGGTTAGGGTTCCTCAAGTACTAGAAGCCCCAAATTTGCTGTGGGCGCTTCTTGGGGGCTCCTGATGAAAGAGCAAGTGGCCCCATGTCTCTAGGACAAAGTTGAAATTTCACCCCATAGACTTGCATTGAGTTAAGGCTGAAGCTAGGGTTAGGGTTAGGGTTAGGGTTAAGATTAGGGTTAGGGTTCCTCAAGTACTAGAAGCCCCAAATTTGCTGTGGGCGCTTCTTGGGGGCTCCTGATGAAAGAGCAAGTGGCCCCATGTCTCTAGGACAAAGTTGAAATTTCACCCCATAGACTTGCATTGAAATAAGGCTGAAGCTAGGGTTAGGGTTAGGGTTAGGGTTAAGATTAGGGTTAGGGTTCCTCAAGTACTAGAAGCCCCAAATTTGCTGTGGGCGCTTCTTGGGGGCTCCTGATGAAAGAGCAAGTGGCCCCATGTCTCTAGGACAAAGTTGAAATTTCACCCCATAGACTTGCATTGAAATAAGGCTGAAGCTAGGGTTAGGGTTAGGGTTAGGGTTAAGATTAGGGTTAGGGTTCCTCAAGTACTAGAAGCCCCAAATTTGCTGTGGGCGCTTCTTGGGGGCTCCTGATGAAAGAGCAAGTGGCCCCATGTCTCTAGGACAAAGTTGAAATTTCACCCCATAGACTTGCATTGAAATCAGGCTGAAGCTAGGGTTAGGGTTAGGGTTAGGGTTAAGATTAGGGTTAGGGTTCCTCAAGTACTAGAAGCCCCAAATTTGCTGTGGGCGCTTCTTGGGGGCTCCTGATGAAAGAGCAAGTGGCCCCATGTCTCTAGGACAAAGTTGAAATTTCACCCCATAGACTTGCATTGAAATAAGGCTGAAGCTAGGGTTAGGGTTAGGGTTAGGGTTAAGATTAGGGTTAGGGTTCCTCAAGTACTAGAAGCCCCAAATTTGCTGTGGGCGCTTCTTGGGGGCTCCTGATGAAAGAGCAAGTGGCCCCATGTCTCTAGGACAAAGTTGAAATTTCACCCCATAGACTTGCATTGAAATAAGGCTGAAGCTAGGGTTAGGGTTAGGGTTAGGGTTAAGATTAGGGTTAGGGTTCCTCAAGTACTAGAAGCCCCAAATTTGCTGTGGGCGCTTCTTGGGGGCTCCTGATGAAAGAGCAAGTGGCCCCATGTCTCTAGGACAAAGTTGAAATTTCACCCCATAGACTTGCATTGAAATAAGGCTGAAGCTAGGGTTAGGGTTAGGGTTAGGGTTAAGATTAGGGTTAGGGTTCCTCAAGTACTAGAAGCCCCAAATTTGCTGTGGGCGCTTCTTGGGGGCTCCTGATGAAAGAGCAAGTGGCCCCATGTCTCTAGGACAAAGTTGAAATTTCACCCCATAGACTTGCATTGAAATAAGGCTGAAGCTAGGGTTAGGGTTAGGGTTAGGGTTAAGATTAGGGTTAGGGTTCCTCAAGTACTAGAAGCCCCAAATTTGCTGTGGGCGCTTCTTGGGGGCTCCTGATGAAAGAGCAAGTGGCCCCATGTCTCTAGGACAAAGTTGAAATTTCACCCCATAGACTTGCATTGAAATAAGGCTGAAGCTAGGGTTAGGGTTAGGGTTAGGGTTAAGATTAGGGTTAGGGTTCCTCAAGTACTAGAAGCCCCAAATTTGCTGTGGGCGCTTCTTGGGGGCTCCTGATGAAAGAGCAAGTGGCCCCATGTCTCTAGGACAAAGTTGAAATTTCACCCCATAGACTTGCATTGAGATAAGGCTGAAGCTAGGGTTAGGGTTAGGGTTAGGGTTAAGATTAGGGTTAGGGTTCCTCAAGTACTAGAAGCCCCAAATTTGCTGTGGGCGCTTCTTGGGGGCTCCTGATGAAAGAGCAAGTGGCCCCATGTCTCTAGGACAAAGTTGAAATTTCACCCCATAGACTTGCATTGAAATAAGGCTGAAGCTAGGGTTAGGGTTAGGGTTAGGGTTAAGATTAGGGTTAGGGTTCCTCAAGTACTAGAAGCCCCAAATTTGCTGTGGGCGCTTCTTGGGGGCTCCTGATGAAAGAGCAAGTGGCCCCATGTCTCTAGGACAAAGTTGAAATTTCACCCCATAGACTTGCATTGAAATAAGGCTGAAGCTAGGGTTAGGGTTAGGGTTAGGGTTAAGATTAGGGTTAGGGTTCCTCAAGTACTAGAAGCCCCAAATTTGCTGTGGGCGCTTCTTGGGGGCTCCTGATGAAAGAGCAAGTGGCCCCATGTCTCTAGGACAAAGTTGAAATTTCACCCCATAGACTTGCATTGAAATAAGGCTGAAGCTAGGGTTAGGGTTAGGGTTAGGGTTAAGATTAGGGTTAGGGTTCCTCAAGTACTAGAAGCCCCAAATTTGCTGTGGGCGCTTCTTGGGGGCTCCTGATGAAAGAGCAAGTGGCCCCATGTCTCTAGGACAAAGTTGAAATTTCACCCCATAGACTTGCATTGAAATAAGGCTGAAGCTAGGGTTAGGGTTAGGGTTAGGGTTAAGATTAGGGTTAGGGTTCCTCAAGTACTAGAAGCCCCAAATTTGCTGTGGGCGCTTCTTGGGGGCTCCTGATGAAAGAGCAAGTGGCCCCATGTCTCTAGGACAAAGTTGAAATTTCACCCCATAGACTTGCATTGAAATAAGGCTGAAGCTAGGGTTAGGGTTAGGGTTAGGGTTAAGATTAGGGTTAGGGTTCCTCAAGTACTAGAAGCCCCAAATTTGCTGTGGGCGCTTCTTGGGGGCTCCTGATGAAAGAGCAAGTGGCCCCATGTCTCTAGGACAAAGTTGAAATTTCACCCCATAGACTTGCATTGAAATAAGGCTGAAGCTAGGGTTAGGGTTAGGGTTAGGGTTAAGATTAGGGTTAGGGTTCCTCAAGTACTAGAAGCCCCAAATTTGCTGTGGGCGCTTCTTGGGGGCTCCTGATGAAAGAGCAAGTGGCCCCATGTCTCTAGGACAAAGTTGAAATTTCACCCCATAGACTTGCATTGAAATAAGGCTGAAGCTAGGGTTAGGGTTAGGGTTAGGGTTAAGATTAGGGTTAGGGTTCCTCAAGTACTAGAAGCCCCAAATTTGCTGTGGGCGCTTCTTGGGGGCTCCTGATGAAAGAGCAAGTGGCCCCATGTCTCTAGGACAAAGTTGAAATTTCACCCCATAGACTTGCATTGAAATAAGGCTGAAGCTAGGGTTAGGGTTAGGGTTAGGGTTAAGATTAGGGTTAGGGTTCCTCAAGTACTAGAAGCCCCAAATTTGCTGTGGGCGCTTCTTGGGGGCTCCTGATGAAAGAGCAAGTGGCCCCATGTCTCTAGGACAAAGTTGAAATTTCACCCCATAGACTTGCATTGAAATAAGGCTGAAGCTAGGGTTAGGGTTAGGGTTAGGGTTAAGATTAGGGTTAGGGTTCCTCAAGTACTAGAAGCCCCAAATTTGCTGTGGGCGCTTCTTGGGGGCTCCTGATGAAAGAGCAAGTGGCCCCATGTCTCTAGGACAAAGTTGAAATTTCACCCCATAGACTTGCATTGAAATAAGGCTGAAGCTAGGGTTAGGGTTAGGGTTAGGGTTAAGATTAGGGTTAGGGTTCCTCAAGTACTAGAAGCCCCAAATTTGCTGTGGGCGCTTCTTGGGGGCTCCTGATGAAAGAGCAAGTGGCCCCATGTCTCTAGGACAAAGTTGAAATTTCACCCCATAGACTTGCATTGAAATAAGGCTGAAGCTAGGGTTAGGGTTAGGGTTAGGGTTAAGATTAGGGTTAGGGTTCCTCAAGTACTAGAAGCCCCAAATTTGCTGTGGGCGCTTCTTGGGGGCTCCTGATGAAAGAGCAAGTGGCCCCATGTCTCTAGGACAAAGTTGAAATTTCACCCCATAGACTTGCATTGAAATAAGGCTGAAGCTAGGGTTAGGGTTAGGGTTAGGGTTAAGATTAGGGTTAGGGTTCCTCAAGTACTAGAAGCCCCAAATTTGCTGTGGGCGCTTCTTGGGGGCTCCTGATGAAAGAGCAAGTGGCCCCATGTCTCTAGGACAAAGTTGAAATTTCACCCCATAGACTTGCATTGAAATAAGGCTGAAGCTAGGGTTAGGGTTAGGGTTAGGGTTAAGATTAGGGTTAGGGTTCCTCAAGTACTAGAAGCCCCAAATTTGCTGTGGGCGCTTCTTGGGGGCTCCTGATGAAAGAGCAAGTGGCCCCATGTCTCTAGGACAAAGTTGAAATTTCACCCCATAGACTTGCATTGAAATAAGGCTGAAGCTAGGGTTAGGGTTAGGGTTAGGGTTAAGATTAGGGTTAGGGTTCCTCAAGTACTAGAAGCCCCAAATTTGCTGTGGGCGCTTCTTGGGGGCTCCTGATGAAAGAGCAAGTGGCCCCATGTCTCTAGGACAAAGTTGAAATTTCACCCCATAGACTTGCATTGAAATAAGGCTGAAGCTAGGGTTAGGGTTAGGGTTAGGGTTAAGATTAGGGTTAGGGTTCCTCAAGTACTAGAAGCCCCAAATTTGCTGTGGGCGCTTCTTGGGGGCTCCTGATGAAAGAGCAAGTGGCCCCATGTCTCTAGGACAAAGTTGAAATTTCACCCCATAGACTTGCATTGAAATAAGGCTGAAGCTAGGGTTAGGGTTAGGGTTAGGGTTAAGATTAGGGTTAGGGTTCCTCAAGTACTAGAAGCCCCAAATTTGCTGTGGGCGCTTCTTGGGGGCTCCTGATGAAAGAGCAAGTGGCCCCATGTCTCTAGGACAAAGTTGAAATTTCACCCCATAGACTTGCATTGAAATAAGGCTGAAGCTAGGGTTAGGGTTAGGGTTAGGGTTAAGATTAGGGTTAGGGTTCCTCAAGTACTAGAAGCCCCAAATTTGCTGTGGGCGCTTCTTGGGGGCTCCTGATGAAAGAGCAAGTGGCCCCATGTCTCTAGGACAAAGTTGAAATTTCACCCCATAGACTTGCATTGAAATAAGGCTGAAGCTAGGGTTAGGGTTAGGGTTAGGGTTAAGATTAGGGTTAGGGTTCCTCAAGTACTAGAAGCCCCAAATTTGCTGTGGGCGCTTCTTGGGGGCTCCTGATGAAAGAGCAAGTGGCCCCATGTCTCTAGGACAAAGTTGAAATTTCACCCCATAGACTTGCATTGAAATAAGGCTGAAGCTAGGGTTAGGGTTAGGGTTAGGGTTAAGATTAGGGTTAGGGTTCCTCAAGTACTAGAAGCCCCAAATTTGCTGTGGGCGCTTCTTGGGGGCTCCTGATGAAAGAGCAAGTGGCCCCATGTCTCTAGGACAAAGTTGAAATTTCACCCCATAGACTTGCATTGAAATAAGGCTGAAGCTAGGGTTAGGGTTAGGGTTAGGGTTAAGATTAGGGTTAGGGTTCCTCAAGTACTAGAAGCCCCAAATTTGCTGTGGGCGCTTCTTGGGGGCTCCTGATGAAAGAGCAAGTGGCCCCATGTCTCTAGGACAAAGTTGAAATTTCACCCCATAGACTTGCATTGAAATAAGGCTGAAGCTAGGGTTAGGGTTAGGGTTAGGGTTAAGATTAGGGTTAGGGTTCCTCAAGTACTAGAAGCCCCAAATTTGCTGTGGGCGCTTCTTGGGGGCTCCTGATGAAAGAGCAAGTGGCCCCATGTCTCTAGGACAAAGTTGAAATTTCACCCCATAGACTTGCATTGAAATAAGGCTGAAGCTAGGGTTAGGGTTAGGGTTAGGGTTAAGATTAGGGTTAGGGTTCCTCAAGTACTAGAAGCCCCAAATTTGCTGTGGGCGCTTCTTGGGGGCTCCTGATGAAAGAGCAAGTGGCCCCATGTCTCTAGGACAAAGTTGAAATTTCACCCCATAGACTTGCATTGAAATAAGGCTGAAGCTAGGGTTAGGGTTAGGGTTAGGGTTAATTAGGGTTAGGGTTCCTCAAGTACTAGAAGCCCCAAATTTGCTGTGGGCGCTTCTTGGGGGCTCCTGATGAAAGAGCAAGTGGCCCCATGTCTCTAGGACAAAGTTGAAATTTCACCCCATAGACTTGCATTGAAATAAGGCTGAAGCTAGGGTTAGGGTTAGGGTTAGGGTTAAGATTAGGGTTAGGGTTCCTCAAGTACTAGAAGCCCCAAATTTGCTGTGGGCGCTTCTTGGGGGCTCCTGATGAAAGAGCAAGTGGCCCCATGTCTCTAGGACAAAGTTGAAATTTCACCCCATAGACTTGCATTGAAATAAGGCTGAAGCTAGGGTTAGGGTTAGGGTTAGGGTTAAGATTAGGGTTAGGGTTCCTCAAGTACTAGAAGCCCCAAATTTGCTGTGGGCGCTTCTTGGGGGCTCCTGATGAAAGAGCAAGTGGCCCCATGTCTCTAGGACAAAGTTGAAATTTCACCCCATAGACTTGCATTGAAATAAGGCTGAAGCTAGGGTTAGGGTTAGGGTTAGGGTTAAGATTAGGGTTAGGGTTCCTCAAGTACTAGAAGCCCCAAATTTGCTGTGGGCGCTTCTTGGGGGCTCCTGATGAAAGAGCAAGTGGCCCCATGTCTCTAGGACAAAGTTGAAATTTCACCCCATAGACTTGCATTGAAATAAGGCTGAAGCTAGGGTTAGGGTTAGGGTTAGGGTTAAGATTAGGGTTAGGGTTCCTCAAGTACTAGAAGCCCCAAATTTGCTGTGGGCGCTTCTTGGGGGCTCCTGATGAAAGAGCAAGTGGCCCCATGTCTCTAGGACAAAGTTGAAATTTCACCCCATAGACTTGCATTGAAATAAGGCTGAAGCTAGGGTTAGGGTTAGGGTTAGGGTTAAGATTAGGGTTAGGGTTCCTCAAGTACTAGAAGCCCCAAATTTGCTGTGGGCGCTTCTTGGGGGCTCCTGATGAAAGAGCAAGTGGCCCCATGTCTCTAGGACAAAGTTGAAATTTCACCCCATAGACTTGCATTGAAATAAGGCTGAAGCTAGGGTTAGGGTTAGGGTTAGGGTTAAGATTAGGGTTAGGGTTCCTCAAGTACTAGAAGCCCCAAATTTGCTGTGGGCGCTTCTTGGGGGCTCCTGATGAAAGAGCAAGTGGCCCCATGTCTCTAGGACAAAGTTGAAATTTCACCCCATAGACTTGCATTGAAATAAGGCTGAAGCTAGGGTTAGGGTTAGGGTTAGGGTTAAGATTAGGGTTAGGGTTCCTCAAGTACTAGAAGCCCCAAATTTGCTGTGGGCGCTTCTTGGGGGCTCCTGATGAAAGAGCAAGTGGCCCCATGTCTCTAGGACAAAGTTGAAATTTCACCCCATAGACTTGCATTGAAATAAGGCTGAAGCTAGGGTTAGGGTTAGGGTTAGGGTTAAGATTAGGGTTAGGGTTCCTCAAGTACTAGAAGCCCCAAATTTGCTGTGGGCGCTTCTTGGGGGCTCCTGATGAAAGAGCAAGTGGCCCCATGTCTCTAGGACAAAGTTGAAATTTCACCCCATAGACTTGCATTGAAATAAGGCTGAAGCTAGGGTTAGGGTTAGGGTTAGGGTTAAGATTAGGGTTAGGGTTCCTCAAGTACTAGAAGCCCCAAATTTGCTGTGGGCGCTTCTTGGGGGCTCCTGATGAAAGAGCAAGTGGCCCCATGTCTCTAGGACAAAGTTGAAATTTCACCCCATAGACTTGCATTGAAATAAGGCTGAAGCTAGGGTTAGGGTTAGGGTTAGGGTTAAGATTAGGGTTAGGGTTCCTCAAGTACTAGAAGCCCCAAATTTGCTGTGGGCGCTTCTTGGGGGCTCCTGATGAAAGAGCAAGTGGCCCCATGTCTCTAGGACAAAGTTGAAATTTCACCCCATAGACTTGCATTGAAATAAGGCTGAAGCTAGGGTTAGGGTTAGGGTTAGGGTTAAGATTAGGGTTAGGGTTCCTCAAGTACTAGAAGCCCCAAATTTGCTGTGGGCGCTTCTTGGGGGCTCCTGATGAAAGAGCAAGTGGCCCCATGTCTCTAGGACAAAGTTGAAATTTCACCCCATAGACTTGCATTGAAATAAGGCTGAAGCTAGGGTTAGGGTTAGGGTTAGGGTTAAGATTAGGGTTAGGGTTCCTCAAGTACTAGAAGCCCCAAATTTGCTGTGGGCGCTTCTTGGGGGCTCCTGATGAAAGAGCAAGTGGCCCCATGTCTCTAGGACAAAGTTGAAATTTCACCCCATAGACTTGCATTGAAATAAGGCTGAAGCTAGGGTTAGGGTTAGGGTTAGGGTTAAGATTAGGGTTAGGGTTCCTCAAGTACTAGAAGCCCCAAATTTGCTGTGGGCGCTTCTTGGGGGCTCCTGATGAAAGAGCAAGTGGCCCCATGTCTCTAGGACAAAGTTGAAATTTCACCCCATAGACTTGCATTGAAATAAGGCTGAAGCTAGGGTTAGGGTTAGGGTTAGGGTTAAGATTAGGGTTAGGGTTCCTCAAGTACTAGAAGCCCCAAATTTGCTGTGGGCGCTTCTTGGGGGCTCCTGATGAAAGAGCAAGTGGCCCCATGTCTCTAGGACAAAGTTGAAATTTCACCCCATAGACTTGCATTGAAATAAGGCTGAAGCTAGGGTTAGGGTTAGGGTTAGGGTTAAGATTAGGGTTAGGGTTCCTCAAGTACTAGAAGCCCCAAATTTGCTGTGGGCGCTTCTTGGGGGCTCCTGATGAAAGAGCAAGTGGCCCCATGTCTCTAGGACAAAGTTGAAATTTCACCCCATAGACTTGCATTGAAATAAGGCTGAAGCTAGGGTTAGGGTTAGGGTTAGGGTTAAGATTAGGGTTAGGGTTCCTCAAGTACTAGAAGCCCCAAATTTGCTGTGGGCGCTTCTTGGGGGCTCCTGATGAAAGAGCAAGTGGCCCCATGTCTCTAGGACAAAGTTGAAATTTCACCCCATAGACTTGCATTGAAATAAGGCTGAAGCTAGGGTTAGGGTTAGGGTTAGGGTTAAGATTAGGGTTAGGGTTCCTCAAGTACTAGAAGCCCCAAATTTGCTGTGGGCGCTTCTTGGGGGCTCCTGATGAAAGAGCAAGTGGCCCCATGTCTCTAGGACAAAGTTGAAATTTCACCCCATAGACTTGCATTGAAATAAGGCTGAAGCTAGGGTTAGGGTTAGGGTTAGGGTTAAGATTAGGGTTAGGGTTCCTCAAGTACTAGAAGCCCCAAATTTGCTGTGGGCGCTTCTTGGGGGCTCCTGATGAAAGAGCAAGTGGCCCCATGTCTCTAGGACAAAGTTGAAATTTCACCCCATAGACTTGCATTGAAATAAGGCTGAAGCTAGGGTTAGGGTTAGGGTTAGGGTTAAGATTAGGGTTAGGGTTCCTCAAGTACTAGAAGCCCCAAATTTGCTGTGGGCGCTTCTTGGGGGCTCCTGATGAAAGAGCAAGTGGCCCCATGTCTCTAGGACAAAGTTGAAATTTCACCCCATAGACTTGCATTGAAATAAGGCTGAAGCTAGGGTTAGGGTTAGGGTTAGGGTTAAGATTAGGGTTAGGGTTCCTCAAGTACTAGAAGCCCCAAATTTGCTGTGGGCGCTTCTTGGGGGCTCCTGATGAAAGAGCAAGTGGCCCCATGTCTCTAGGACAAAGTTGAAATTTCACCCCATAGACTTGCATTGAAATAAGGCTGAAGCTAGGGTTAGGGTTAGGGTTAGGGTTAAGATTAGGGTTAGGGTTCCTCAAGTACTAGAAGCCCCAAATTTGCTGTGGGCGCTTCTTGGGGGCTCCTGATGAAAGAGCAAGTGGCCCCATGTCTCTAGGACAAAGTTGAAATTTCACCCCATAGACTTGCATTGAAATAAGGCTGAAGCTAGGGTTAGGGTTAGGGTTAGGGTTAAGGTTCTTGGGGGCTCCTGATGAAAGAGCAAGTGGCCCCATGTCTCTAGGACAAAGTTGAAATTTCACCCCATAGACTTGCATTGAAATAAGGCTGAAGCTAGGGTTAGGGTTAGGGTTAGGGTTAAGATTAGGGTTAGGGTTCCTCAAGCTAGGGTTAGGGTTAGGGTTAGGGTTAAGATTAGGGTTAGGGTTCCTCAAGTACTAGAAGCCCCAAATTTGCTGTGGGCGCTTCTTGGGGGCTCCTGATGAAAGAGCAAGTGGCCCCATGTCTCTAGGACAAAGTTGAAATTTCACCCCATAGACTTGCATTGAAATAAGGCTGAAGCTAGGGTTAGGGTTAGGGTTAGGGTTAAGATTAGGGTTAGGGTTCCTCAAGTACTAGAAGCCCCAAATTTGCTGTGGGCGCTTCTTGGGGGCTCCTGATGAAAGAGCAAGTGGCCCCATGTCTCTAGGACAAAGTTGAAATTTCACCCCATAGACTTGCATTGAAATAAGGCTGAAGCTAGGGTTAGGGTTAGGGTTAGGGTTAAGATTAGGGTTAGGGTTCCTCAAGTACTAGAAGCCCCAAATTTGCTGTGGGCGCTTCTTGGGGGCTCCTGATGAAAGAGCAAGTGGCCCCATGTCTCTAGGACAAAGTTGAAATTTCACCCCATAGACTTGCATTGAAATAAGGCTGAAGCTAGGGTTAGGGTTAGGGTTAGGGTTAAGATTAGGGTTAGGGTTCCTCAAGTACTAGAAGCCCCAAATTTGCTGTGGGCGCTTCTTGGGGGCTCCTGATGAAAGAGCAAGTGGCCCCATGTCTCTAGGACAAAGTTGAAATTTCACCCCATAGACTTGCATTGAAATAAGGCTGAAGCTAGGGTTAGGGTTAGGGTTAGGGTTAAGATTAGGGTTAGGGTTCCTCAAGTACTAGAAGCCCCAAATTTGCTGTGGGCGCTTCTTGGGGGCTCCTGATGAAAGAGCAAGTGGCCCCATGTCTCTAGGACAAAGTTGAAATTTCACCCCATAGACTTGCATTGAAATAAGGCTGAAGCTAGGGTTAGGGTTAGGGTTAGGGTTAAGATTAGGGTTAGGGTTCCTCAAGTACTAGAAGCCCCAAATTTGCTGTGGGCGCTTCTTGGGGGCTCCTGATGAAAGAGCAAGTGGCCCCATGTCTCTAGGACAAAGTTGAAATTTCACCCCATAGACTTGCATTGAAATAAGGCTGAAGCTAGGGTTAGGGTTAGGGTTAGGGTTAAGATTAGGGTTAGGGTTCCTCAAGTACTAGAAGCCCCAAATTTGCTGTGGGCGCTTCTTGGGGGCTCCTGATGAAAGAGCAAGTGGCCCCATGTCTCTAGGACAAAGTTGAAATTTCACCCCATAGACTTGCATTGAAATAAGGCTGAAGCTAGGGTTAGGGTTAGGGTTAGGGTTAAGATTAGGGTTAGGGTTCCTCAAGTACTAGAAGCCCCAAATTTGCTGTGGGCGCTTCTTGGGGGCTCCTGATGAAAGAGCAAGTGGCCCCATGTCTCTAGGACAAAGTTGAAATTTCACCCCATAGACTTGCATTGAAATAAGGCTGAAGCTAGGGTTAGGGTTAGGGTTAGGGTTAAGATTAGGGTTAGGGTTCCTCAAGTACTAGAAGCCCCAAATTTGCTGTGGGCGCTTCTTGGGGGCTCCTGATGAAAGAGCAAGTGGCCCCATGTCTCTAGGACAAAGTTGAAATTTCACCCCATAGACTTGCATTGAAATAAGGCTGAAGCTAGGGTTAGGGTTAGGGTTAGGGTTAAGATTAGGGTTAGGGTTCCTCAAGTACTAGAAGCCCCAAATTTGCTGTGGGCGCTTCTTGGGGGCTCCTGATGAAAGAGCAAGTGGCCCCATGTCTCTAGGACAAAGTTGAAATTTCACCCCATAGACTTGCATTGAAATAAGGCTGAAGCTAGGGTTAGGGTTAGGGTTAGGGTTAAGATTAGGGTTAGGGTTCCTCAAGTACTAGAAGCCCCAAATTTGCTGTGGGCGCTTCTTGGGGGCTCCTGATGAAAGAGCAAGTGGCCCCATGTCTCTAGGACAAAGTTGAAATTTCACCCCATAGACTTGCATTGAAATAAGGCTGAAGCTAGGGTTAGGGTTAGGGTTAGGGTTAAGATTAGGGTTAGGGTTCCTCAAGTACTAGAAGCCCCAAATTTGCTGTGGGCGCTTCTTGGGGGCTCCTGATGAAAGAGCAAGTGGCCCCATGTCTCTAGGACAAAGTTGAAATTTCACCCCATAGACTTGCATTGAAATAAGGCTGAAGCTAGGGTTAGGGTTAGGGTTAGGGTTAAGATTAGGGTTAGGGTTCCTCAAGTACTAGAAGCCCCAAATTTGCTGTGGGCGCTTCTTGGGGGCTCCTGATGAAAGAGCAAGTGGCCCCATGTCTCTAGGACAAAGTTGAAATTTCACCCCATAGACTTGCATTGAAATAAGGCTGAAGCTAGGGTTAGGGTTAGGGTTAGGGTTAAGATTAGGGTTAGGGTTCCTCAAGTACTAGAAGCCCCAAATTTGCTGTGGGCGCTTCTTGGGGGCTCCTGATGAAAGAGCAAGTGGCCCCATGTCTCTAGGACAAAGTTGAAATTTCACCCCATAGACTTGCATTGAAATAAGGCTGAAGCTAGGGTTAGGGTTAGGGTTAGGGTTAAGATTAGGGTTAGGGTTCCTCAAGTACTAGAAGCCCCAAATTTGCTGTGGGCGCTTCTTGGGGGCTCCTGATGAAAGAGCAAGTGGCCCCATGTCTCTAGGACAAAGTTGAAATTTCACCCCATAGACTTGCATTGAAATAAGGCTGAAGCTAGGGTTAGGGTTAGGGTTAGGGTTAAGATTAGGGTTAGGGTTCCTCAAGTACTAGAAGCCCCAAATTTGCTGTGGGCGCTTCTTGGGGGCTCCTGATGAAAGAGCAAGTGGCCCCATGTCTCTAGGACAAAGTTGAAATTTCACCCCATAGACTTGCATTGAAATAAGGCTGAAGCTAGGGTTAGGGTTAGGGTTAGGGTTAAGATTAGGGTTAGGGTTCCTCAAGTACTAGAAGCCCCAAATTTGCTGTGGGCGCTTCTTGGGGGCTCCTGATGAAAGAGCAAGTGGCCCCATGTCTCTAGGACAAAGTTGAAATTTCACCCCATAGACTTGCATTGAAATAAGGCTGAAGCTAGGGTTAGGGTTAGGGTTAGGGTTAAGATTAGGGTTAGGGTTCCTCAAGTACTAGAAGCCCCAAATTTGCTGTGGGCGCTTCTTGGGGGCTCCTGATGAAAGAGCAAGTGGCCCCATGTCTCTAGGACAAAGTTGAAATTTCACCCCATAGACTTGCATTGAAATAAGGCTGAAGCTAGGGTTAGGGTTAGGGTTAGGGTTAAGATTAGGGTTAGGGTTCCTCAAGTACTAGAAGCCCCAAATTTGCTGTGGGCGCTTCTTGGGGGCTCCTGATGAAAGAGCAAGTGGCCCCATGTCTCTAGGACAAAGTTGAAATTTCACCCCATAGACTTGCATTGAAATAAGGCTGAAGCTAGGGTTAGGGTTAGGGTTAGGGTTAAGATTAGGGTTAGGGTTCCTCAAGTACTAGAAGCCCCAAATTTGCTGTGGGCGCTTCTTGGGGGCTCCTGATGAAAGAGCAAGTGGCCCCATGTCTCTAGGACAAAGTTGAAATTTCACCCCATAGACTTGCATTGAAATAAGGCTGAAGCTAGGGTTAGGGTTAGGGTTAGGGTTAAGATTAGGGTTAGGGTTCCTCAAGTACTAGAAGCCCCAAATTTGCTGTGGGCGCTTCTTGGGGGCTCCTGATGAAAGAGCAAGTGGCCCCATGTCTCTAGGACAAAGTTGAAATTTCACCCCATAGACTTGCATTGAAATAAGGCTGAAGCTAGGGTTAGGGTTAGGGTTAGGGTTAAGATTAGGGTTAGGGTTCCTCAAGTACTAGAAGCCCCAAATTTGCTGTGGGCGCTTCTTGGGGGCTCCTGATGAAAGAGCAAGTGGCCCCATGTCTCTAGGACAAAGTTGAAATTTCACCCCATAGACTTGCATTGAAATAAGGCTGAAGCTAGGGTTAGGGTTAGGGTTAGGGTTAAGATTAGGGTTAGGGTTCCTCAAGTACTAGAAGCCCCAAATTTGCTGTGGGCGCTTCTTGGGGGCTCCTGATGAAAGAGCAAGTGGCCCCATGTCTCTAGGACAAAGTTGAAATTTCACCCCATAGACTTGCATTGAAATAAGGCTGAAGCTAGGGTTAGGGTTAGGGTTAGGGTTAAGATTAGGGTTAGGGTTCCTCAAGTACTAGAAGCCCCAAATTTGCTGTGGGCGCTTCTTGGGGGCTCCTGATGAAAGAGCAAGTGGCCCCATGTCTCTAGGACAAAGTTGAAATTTCACCCCATAGACTTGCATTGAAATAAGGCTGAAGCTAGGGTTAGGGTTAGGGTTAGGGTTAAGATTAGGGTTAGGGTTCCTCAAGTACTAGAAGCCCCAAATTTGCTGTGGGCGCTTCTTGGGGGCTCCTGATGAAAGAGCAAGTGGCCCCATGTCTCTAGGACAAAGTTGAAATTTCACCCCATAGACTTGCATTGAAATAAGGCTGAAGCTAGGGTTAGGGTTAGGGTTAGGGTTAAGATTAGGGTTAGGGTTCCTCAAGTACTAGAAGCCCCAAATTTGCTGTGGGCGCTTCTTGGGGGCTCCTGATGAAAGAGCAAGTGGCCCCATGTCTCTAGGACAAAGTTGAAATTTCACCCCATAGACTTGCATTGAAATAAGGCTGAAGCTAGGGTTAGGGTTAGGGTTAGGGTTAAGATTAGGGTTAGGGTTCCTCAAGTACTAGAAGCCCCAAATTTGCTGTGGGCGCTTCTTGGGGGCTCCTGATGAAAGAGCAAGTGGCCCCATGTCTCTAGGACAAAGTTGAAATTTCACCCCATAGACTTGCATTGAAATAAGGCTGAAGCTAGGGTTAGGGTTAGGGTTAGGGTTAAGATTAGGGTTAGGGTTCCTCAAGTACTAGAAGCCCCAAATTTGCTGTGGGCGCTTCTTGGGGGCTCCTGATGAAAGAGCAAGTGGCCCCATGTCTCTAGGACAAAGTTGAAATTTCACCCCATAGACTTGCATTGAAATAAGGCTGAAGCTAGGGTTAGGGTTAGGGTTAGGGTTAAGATTAGGGTTAGGGTTCCTCAAGTACTAGAAGCCCCAAATTTGCTGTGGGCGCTTCTTGGGGGCTCCTGATGAAAGAGCAAGTGGCCCCATGTCTCTAGGACAAAGTTGAAATTTCACCCCATAGACTTGCATTGAAATAAGGCTGAAGCTAGGGTTAGGGTTAGGGTTAGGGTTAAGATTAGGGTTAGGGTTCCTCAAGTACTAGAAGCCCCAAATTTGCTGTGGGCGCTTCTTGGGGGCTCCTGATGAAAGAGCAAGTGGCCCCATGTCTCTAGGACAAAGTTGAAATTTCACCCCATAGACTTGCATTGAAATAAGGCTGAAGCTAGGGTTAGGGTTAGGGTTAGGGTTAAGATTAGGGTTAGGGTTCCTCAAGTACTAGAAGCCCCAAATTTGCTGTGGGCGCTTCTTGGGGGCTCCTGATGAAAGAGCAAGTGGCCCCATGTCTCTAGGACAAAGTTGAAATTTCACCCCATAGACTTGCATTGAAATAAGGCTGAAGCTAGGGTTAGGGTTAGGGTTAGGGTTAAGATTAGGGTTAGGGTTCCTCAAGTACTAGAAGCCCCAAATTTGCTGTGGGCGCTTCTTGGGGGCTCCTGATGAAAGAGCAAGTGGCCCCATGTCTCTAGGACAAAGTTGAAATTTCACCCCATAGACTTGCATTGAAATAAGGCTGAAGCTAGGGTTAGGGTTAGGGTTAGGGTTAAGATTAGGGTTAGGGTTCCTCAAGTACTAGAAGCCCCAAATTTGCTGTGGGCGCTTCTTGGGGGCTCCTGATGAAAGAGCAAGTGGCCCCATGTCTCTAGGACAAAGTTGAAATTTCACCCCATAGACTTGCATTGAAATAAGGCTGAAGCTAGGGTTAGGGTTAGGGTTAGGGTTAAGATTAGGGTTAGGGTTCCTCAAGTACTAGAAGCCCCAAATTTGCTGTGGGCGCTTCTTGGGGGCTCCTGATGAAAGAGCAAGTGGCCCCATGTCTCTAGGACAAAGTTGAAATTTCACCCCATAGACTTGCATTGAAATAAGGCTGAAGCTAGGGTTAGGGTTAGGGTTAGGGTTAAGATTAGGGTTAGGGTTCCTCAAGTACTAGAAGCCCCAAATTTGCTGTGGGCGCTTCTTGGGGGCTCCTGATGAAAGAGCAAGTGGCCCCATGTCTCTAGGACAAAGTTGAAATTTCACCCCATAGACTTGCATTGAAATAAGGCTGAAGCTAGGGTTAGGGTTAGGGTTAGGGTTAAGATTAGGGTTAGGGTTCCTCAAGTACTAGAAGCCCCAAATTTGCTGTGGGCGCTTCTTGGGGGCTCCTGATGAAAGAGCAAGTGGCCCCATGTCTCTAGGACAAAGTTGAAATTTCACCCCATAGACTTGCATTGAAATAAGGCTGAAGCTAGGGTTAGGGTTAGGGTTAGGGTTAAGATTAGGGTTAGGGTTCCTCAAGTACTAGAAGCCCCAAATTTGCTGTGGGCGCTTCTTGGGGGCTCCTGATGAAAGAGCAAGTGGCCCCATGTCTCTAGGACAAAGTTGAAATTTCACCCCATAGACTTGCATTGAAATAAGGCTGAAGCTAGGGTTAGGGTTAGGGTTAGGGTTAAGATTAGGGTTAGGGTTCCTCAAGTACTAGAAGCCCCAAATTTGCTGTGGGCGCTTCTTGGGGGCTCCTGATGAAAGAGCAAGTGGCCCCATGTCTCTAGGACAAAGTTGAAATTTTGAAATAAGGCTGAAGCTAGGGTTAGGGTTAGGGTTAGGGTTAAGATTAGGGTTAGGGTTCCTCAAGTACTAGAAGCCCCAAATTTGCTGTGGGCGCTTCTTGGGGGCTCCTGATGAAAGAGCAAGTGGCCCCATGTCTCTAGGACAAAGTTGAAATTTCACCCCATAGACTTGCATTGAAATAAGGCTGAAGCTAGGGTTAGGGTTAGGGTTAGGGTTAAGATTAGGGTTAGGGTTCCTCAAGTACTAGAAGCCCCAAATTTGCTGTGGGCGCTTCTTGGGGGCTCCTGATGAAAGAGCAAGTGGCCCCATGTCTCTAGGACAAAGTTGAAATTTCACCCCATAGACTTGCATTGAAATAAGGCTGAAGCTAGGGTTAGGGTTAGGGTTAGGGTTAAGATTAGGGTTAGGGTTCCTCAAGTACTAGAAGCCCCAAATTTGCTGTGGGCGCTTCTTGGGGGCTCCTGATGAAAGAGCAAGTGGCCCCATGTCTCTAGGACAAAGTTGAAATTTCACCCCATAGACTTGCATTGAAATAAGGCTGAAGCTAGGGTTAGGGTTAGGGTTAGGGTTAAGATTAGGGTTAGGGTTCCTCAAGTACTAGAAGCCCCAAATTTGCTGTGGGCGCTTCTTGGGGGCTCCTGATGAAAGAGCAAGTGGCCCCATGTCTCTAGGACAAAGTTGAAATTTCACCCCATAGACTTGCATTGAGTTAAGGCTGAAGCTAGGGTTAGGGTTAGGGTTAGGGTTAAGATTAGGGTTAGGGTTCCTCAAGTACTAGAAGCCCCAAATTTGCTGTGGGCGCTTCTTGGGGGCTCCTGATGAAAGAGCAAGTGGCCCCATGTCTCTAGGACAAAGTTGAAATTTCACCCCATAGACTTGCATTGAAATAAGGCTGAAGCTAGGGTTAGGGTTAGGGTTAGGGTTAAGATTAGGGTTAGGGTTCCTCAAGTACTAGAAGCCCCAAATTTGCTGTGGGCGCTTCTTGGGGGCTCCTGATGAAAGAGCAAGTGGCCCCATGTCTCTAGGACAAAGTTGAAATTTCACCCCATAGACTTGCATTGAAATAAGGCTGAAGCTAGGGTTAGGGTTAGGGTTAGGGTTAAGATTAGGGTTAGGGTTCCTCAAGTACTAGAAGCCCCAAATTTGCTGTGGGCGCTTCTTGGGGGCTCCTGATGAAAGAGCAAGTGGCCCCATGTCTCTAGGACAAAGTTGAAATTTCACCCCATAGACTTGCATTGAAATAAGGCTGAAGCTAGGGTTAGGGTTAGGGTTAGGGTTAAGATTAGGGTTAGGGTTCCTCAAGTACTAGAAGCCCCAAATTTGCTGTGGGCGCTTCTTGGGGGCTCCTGATGAAAGAGCAAGTGGCCCCATGTCTCTAGGACAAAGTTGAAATTTCACCCCATAGACTTGCATTGAAATAAGGCTGAAGCTAGGGTTAGGGTTAGGGTTAGGGTTAAGATTAGGGTTAGGGTTCCTCAAGTACTAGAAGCCCCAAATTTGCTGTGGGCGCTTCTTGGGGGCTCCTGATGAAAGAGCAAGTGGCCCCATGTCTCTAGGACAAAGTTGAAATTTCACCCCATAGACTTGCATTGAAATAAGGCTGAAGCTAGGGTTAGGGTTAGGGTTAGGGTTAAGATTAGGGTTAGGGTTCCTCAAGTACTAGAAGCCCCAAATTTGCTGTGGGCGCTTCTTGGGGGCTCCTGATGAAAGAGCAAGTGGCCCCATGTCTCTAGGACAAAGTTGAAATTTCACCCCATAGACTTGCATTGAAATAAGGCTGAAGCTAGGGTTAGGGTTAGGGTTAGGGTTAAGATTAGGGTTAGGGTTCCTCAAGTACTAGAAGCCCCAAATTTGCTGTGGGCGCTTCTTGGGGGCTCCTGATGAAAGAGCAAGTGGCCCCATGTCTCTAGGACAAAGTTGAAATTTCACCCCATAGACTTGCATTGAAATAAGGCTGAAGCTAGGGTTAGGGTTAGGGTTAGGGTTAAGATTAGGGTTAGGGTTCCTCAAGTACTAGAAGCCCCAAATTTGCTGTGGGCGCTTCTTGGGGGCTCCTGATGAAAGAGCAAGTGGCCCCATGTCTCTAGGACAAAGTTGAAATTTCACCCCATAGACTTGCATTGAAATAAGGCTGAAGCTAGGGTTAGGGTTAGGGTTAGGGTTAAGATTAGGGTTAGGGTTCCTCAAGTACTAGAAGCCCCAAATTTGCTGTGGGCGCTTCTTGGGGGCTCCTGATGAAAGAGCAAGTGGCCCCATGTCTCTAGGACAAAGTTGAAATTTCACCCCATAGACTTGCATTGAAATAAGGCTGAAGCTAGGGTTAGGGTTAGGGTTAGGGTTAAGATTAGGGTTAGGGTTCCTCAAGTACTAGAAGCCCCAAATTTGCTGTGGGCGCTTCTTGGGGGCTCCTGATGAAAGAGCAAGTGGCCCCATGTCTCTAGGACAAAGTTGAAATTTCACCCCATAGACTTGCATTGAAATAAGGCTGAAGCTAGGGTTAGGGTTAGGGTTAGGGTTAAGATTAGGGTTAGGGTTCCTCAAGTACTAGAAGCCCCAAATTTGCTGTGGGCGCTTCTTGGGGGCTCCTGATGAAAGAGCAAGTGGCCCCATGTCTCTAGGACAAAGTTGAAATTTCACCCCATAGACTTGCATTGAAATAAGGCTGAAGCTAGGGTTAGGGTTAGGGTTAGGGTTAAGATTAGGGTTAGGGTTCCTCAAGTACTAGAAGCCCCAAATTTGCTGTGGGCGCTTCTTGGGGGCTCCTGATGAAAGAGCAAGTGGCCCCATGTCTCTAGGACAAAGTTGAAATTTCACCCCATAGACTTGCATTGAAATAAGGCTGAAGCTAGGGTTAGGGTTAGGGTTAGGGTTAAGATTAGGGTTAGGGTTCCTCAAGTACTAGAAGCCCCAAATTTGCTGTGGGCGCTTCTTGGGGGCTCCTGATGAAAGAGCAAGTGGCCCCATGTCTCTAGGACAAAGTTGAAATTTCACCCCATAGACTTGCATTGAGATAAGGCTGAAGCTAGGGTTAGGGTTAGGGTTAGGGTTAAGATTAGGGTTAGGGTTCCTCAAGTACTAGAAGCCCCAAATTTGCTGTGGGCGCTTCTTGGGGGCTCCTGATGAAAGAGCAAGTGGCCCCATGTCTCTAGGACAAAGTTGAAATTTCACCCCATAGACTTGCATTGAAATAAGGCTGAAGCTAGGGTTAGGGTTAGGGTTAGGGTTAAGATTAGGGTTAGGGTTCCTCAAGTACTAGAAGCCCCAAATTTGCTGTGGGCGCTTCTTGGGGGCTCCTGATGAAAGAGCAAGTGGCCCCATGTCTCTAGGACAAAGTTGAAATTTCACCCCATAGACTTGCATTGAAATAAGGCTGAAGCTAGGGTTAGGGTTAGGGTTAGGGTTAAGATTAGGGTTAGGGTTCCTCAAGTACTAGAAGCCCCAAATTTGCTGTGGGCGCTTCTTGGGGGCTCCTGATGAAAGAGCAAGTGGCCCCATGTCTCTAGGACAAAGTTGAAATTTCACCCCATAGACTTGCATTGAAATAAGGCTGAAGCTAGGGTTAGGGTTAGGGTTAGGGTTAAGATTAGGGTTAGGGTTCCTCAAGTACTAGAAGCCCCAAATTTGCTGTGGGCGCTTCTTGGGGGCTCCTGATGAAAGAGCAAGTGGCCCCATGTCTCTAGGACAAAGTTGAAATTTCACCCCATAGACTTGCATTGAAATAAGGCTGAAGCTAGGGTTAGGGTTAGGGTTAGGGTTAAGATTAGGGTTAGGGTTCCTCAAGTACTAGAAGCCCCAAATTTGCTGTGGGCGCTTCTTGGGGGCTCCTGATGAAAGAGCAAGTGGCCCCATGTCTCTAAATTTCACCCCATAGACTTGCATTGAAATAAGGCTGAAGCTAGGGTTAGGGTTAGGGTTAGGGTTAAGATTAGGGTTAGGGTTCCTCAAGTACTAGAAGCCCCAAATTTGCTGTGGGCGCTTCTTGGGGGCTCCTGATGAAAGAGCAAGTGGCCCCATGTCTCTAGGACAAAGTTGAAATTTCACCCCATAGACTTGCATTGAAATAAGGCTGAAGCTAGGGTTAGGGTTAGGGTTAGGGTTAAGATTAGGGTTAGGGTTCCTCAAGTACTAGAAGCCCCAAATTTGCTGTGGGCGCTTCTTGGGGGCTCCTGATGAAAGAGCAAGTGGCCCCATGTCTCTAGGACAAAGTTGAAATTTCACCCCATAGACTTGCATTGAAATAAGGCTGAAGCTAGGGTTAGGGTTAGGGTTAGGGTTAAGATTAGGGTTAGGGTTCCTCAAGTACTAGAAGCCCCAAATTTGCTGTGGGCGCTTCTTGGGGGCTCCTGATGAAAGAGCAAGTGGCCCCATGTCTCTAGGACAAAGTTGAAATTTCACCCCATAGACTTGCATTGAAATAAGGCTGAAGCTAGGGTTAGGGTTAGGGTTAGGGTTAAGATTAGGGTTAGGGTTCCTCAAGTACTAGAAGCCCCAAATTTGCTGTGGGCGCTTCTTGGGGGCTCCTGATGAAAGAGCAAGTGGCCCCATGTCTCTAGGACAAAGTTGAAATTTCACCCCATAGACTTGCATTGAAATAAGGCTGAAGCTAGGGTTAGGGTTAGGGTTAGGGTTAAGATTAGGGTTAGGGTTCCTCAAGTACTAGAAGCCCCAAATTTGCTGTGGGCGCTTCTTGGGGGCTCCTGATGAAAGAGCAAGTGGCCCCATGTCTCTAGGACAAAGTTGAAATTTCACCCCATAGACTTGCATTGAAATAAGGCTGAAGCTAGGGTTAGGGTTAGGGTTAGGGTTAAGATTAGGGTTAGGGTTCCTCAAGTACTAGAAGCCCCAAATTTGCTGTGGGCGCTTCTTGGGGGCTCCTGATGAAAGAGCAAGTGGCCCCATGTCTCTAGGACAAAGTTGAAATTTCACCCCATAGACTTGCATTGAAATAAGGCTGAAGCTAGGGTTAGGGTTAGGGTTAGGGTTAAGATTAGGGTTAGGGTTCCTCAAGTACTAGAAGCCCCAAATTTGCTGTGGGCGCTTCTTGGGGGCTCCTGATGAAAGAGCAAGTGGCCCCATGTCTCTAGGACAAAGTTGAAATTTCACCCCATAGACTTGCATTGAAATAAGGCTGAAGCTAGGGTTAGGGTTAGGGTTAGGGTTAAGATTAGGGTTAGGGTTCCTCAAGTACTAGAAGCCCCAAATTTGCTGTGGGCGCTTCTTGGGGGCTCCTGATGAAAGAGCAAGTGGCCCCATGTCTCTAGGACAAAGTTGAAATTTCACCCCATAGACTTGCATTGAAATAAGGCTGAAGCTAGGGTTAGGGTTAGGGTTAGGGTTAAGATTAGGGTTAGGGTTCCTCAAGTACTAGAAGCCCCAAATTTGCTGTGGGCGCTTCTTGGGGGCTCCTGATGAAAGAGCAAGTGGCCCCATGTCTCTAGGACAAAGTTGAAATTTCACCCCATAGACTTGCATTGAAATAAGGCTGAAGCTAGGGTTAGGGTTAGGGTTAGGGTTAAGATTAGGGTTAGGGTTCCTCAAGTACTAGAAGCCCCAAATTTGCTGTGGGCGCTTCTTGGGGGCTCCTGATGAAAGAGCAAGTGGCCCCATGTCTCTAGGACAAAGTTGAAATTTCACCCCATAGACTTGCATTGAAATAAGGCTGAAGCTAGGGTTAGGGTTAGGGTTAGGGTTAAGATTAGGGTTAGGGTTCCTCAAGTACTAGAAGCCCCAAATTTGCTGTGGGCGCTTCTTGGGGGCTCCTGATGAAAGAGCAAGTGGCCCCATGTCTCTAGGACAAAGTTGAAATTTCACCCCATAGACTTGCATTGAAATAAGGCTGAAGCTAGGGTTAGGGTTAGGGTTAGGGTTAAGATTAGGGTTAGGGTTCCTCAAGTACTAGAAGCCCCAAATTTGCTGTGGGCGCTTCTTGGGGGCTCCTGATGAAAGAGCAAGTGGCCCCATGTCTCTAGGACAAAGTTGAAATTTCACCCCATAGACTTGCATTGAAATAAGGCTGAAGCTAGGGTTAGGGTTAGGGTTAGGGTTAAGATTAGGGTTAGGGTTCCTCAAGTACTAGAAGCCCCAAATTTGCTGTGGGCGCTTCTTGGGGGCTCCTGATGAAAGAGCAAGTGGCCCCATGTCTCTAGGACAAAGTTGAAATTTCACCCCATAGACTTGCATTGAAATAAGGCTGAAGCTAGGGTTAGGGTTAGGGTTAGGGTTAAGATTAGGGTTAGGGTTCCTCAAGTACTAGAAGCCCCAAATTTGCTGTGGGCGCTTCTTGGGGGCTCCTGATGAAAGAGCAAGTGGCCCCATGTCTCTAGGACAAAGTTGAAATTTCACCCCATAGACTTGCATTGAAATAAGGCTGAAGCTAGGGTTAGGGTTAGGGTTAGGGTTAAGATTAGGGTTAGGGTTCCTCAAGTACTAGAAGCCCCAAATTTGCTGTGGGCGCTTCTTGGGGGCTCCTGATGAAAGAGCAAGTGGCCCCATGTCTCTAGGACAAAGTTGAAATTTCACCCCATAGACTTGCATTGAAATAAGGCTGAAGCTAGGGTTAGGGTTAGGGTTAGGGTTAAGATTAGGGTTAGGGTTCCTCAAGTACTAGAAGCCCCAAATTTGCTGTGGGCGCTTCTTGGGGGCTCCTGATGAAAGAGCAAGTGGCCCCATGTCTCTAGGACAAAGTTGAAATTTCACCCCATAGACTTGCATAGACTTGCATTGAAATAAGGCTGAAGCTAGGGTTAGGGTTAGGGTTAGGGTTAAGATTAGGGTTAGGGTTCCTCAAGTACTAGAAGCCCCAAATTTGCTGTGGGCGCTTCTTGGGGGCTCCTGATGAAAGAGCAAGTGGCCCCATGTCTCTAGGACAAAGTTGAAATTTCACCCCATAGACTTGCATTGAAATAAGGCTGAAGCTAGGGTTAGGGTTAGGGTTAGGGTTAAGATTAGGGTTAGGGTTCCTCAAGTACTAGAAGCCCCAAATTTGCTGTGGGCGCTTCTTGGGGGCTCCTGATGAAAGAGCAAGTGGCCCCATGTCTCTAGGACAAAGTTGAAATTTCACCCCATAGACTTGCATTGAAATAAGGCTGAAGCTAGGGTTAGGGTTAGGGTTAGGGTTAAGATTAGGGTTAGGGTTCCTCAAGTACTAGAAGCCCCAAATTTGCTGTGGGCGCTTCTTGGGGGCTCCTGATGAAAGAGCAAGTGGCCCCATGTCTCTAGGACAAAGTTGAAATTTCACCCCATAGACTTGCATTGAAATAAGGCTGAAGCTAGGGTTAGGGTTAGGGTTAGGGTTAAGATTAGGGTTAGGGTTCCTCAAGTACTAGAAGCCCCAAATTTGCTGTGGGCGCTTCTTGGGGGCTCCTGATGAAAGAGCAAGTGGCCCCATGTCTCTAGGACAAAGTTGAAATTTCACCCCATAGACTTGCATTGAAATAAGGCTGAAGCTAGGGTTAGGGTTAGGGTTAGGGTTAAGATTAGGGTTAGGGTTCCTCAAGTACTAGAAGCCCCAAATTTGCTGTGGGCGCTTCTTGGGGGCTCCTGATGAAAGAGCAAGTGGCCCCATGTCTCTAGGACAAAGTTGAAATTTCACCCCATAGACTTGCATTGAAATAAGGCTGAAGCTAGGGTTAGGGTTAGGGTTAGGGTTAAGATTAGGGTTAGGGTTCCTCAAGTACTAGAAGCCCCAAATTTGCTGTGGGCGCTTCTTGGGGGCTCCTGATGAAAGAGCAAGTGGCCCCATGTCTCTAGGACAAAGTTGAAATTTCACCCCATAGACTTGCATTGAAATAAGGCTGAAGCTAGGGTTAGGGTTAGGGTTAGGGTTAAGATTAGGGTTAGGGTTCCTCAAGTACTAGAAGCCCCAAATTTGCTGTGGGCGCTTCTTGGGGGCTCCTGATGAAAGAGCAAGTGGCCCCATGTCTCTAGGACAAAGTTGAAATTTCACCCCATAGACTTGCATTGAAATAAGGCTGAAGCTAGGGTTAGGGTTAGGGTTAGGGTTAAGATTAGGGTTAGGGTTCCTCAAGTACTAGAAGCCCCAAATTTGCTGTGGGCGCTTCTTGGGGGCTCCTGATGAAAGAGCAAGTGGCCCCATGTCTCTAGGACAAAGTTGAAATTTCACCCCATAGACTTGCATTGAAATAAGGCTGAAGCTAGGGTTAGGGTTAGGGTTAGGGTTAAGATTAGGGTTAGGGTTCCTCAAGTACTAGAAGCCCCAAATTTGCTGTGGGCGCTTCTTGGGGGCTCCTGATGAAAGAGCAAGTGGCCCCATGTCTCTAGGACAAAGTTGAAATTTCACCCCATAGACTTGCATTGAAATAAGGCTGAAGCTAGGGTTAGGGTTAGGGTTAGGGTTAAGATTAGGGTTAGGGTTCCTCAAGTACTAGAAGCCCCAAATTTGCTGTGGGCGCTTCTTGGGGGCTCCTGATGAAAGAGCAAGTGGCCCCATGTCTCTAGGACAAAGTTGAAATTTCACCCCATAGACTTGCATTGAAATAAGGCTGAAGCTAGGGTTAGGGTTAGGGTTAGGGTTAAGATTAGGGTTAGGGTTCCTCAAGTACTAGAAGCCCCAAATTTGCTGTGGGCGCTTCTTGGGGGCTCCTGATGAAAGAGCAAGTGGCCCCATGTCTCTAGGACAAAGTTGAAATTTCACCCCATAGACTTGCATTGAAATAAGGCTGAAGCTAGGGTTAGGGTTAGGGTTAGGGTTAAGATTAGGGTTAGGGTTCCTCAAGTACTAGAAGCCCCAAATTTGCTGTGGGCGCTTCTTGGGGGCTCCTGATGAAAGAGCAAGTGGCCCCATGTCTCTAGGACAAAGTTGAAATTTCACCCCATAGACTTGCATTGAAATAAGGCTGAAGCTAGGGTTAGGGTTAGGGTTAGGGTTAAGATTAGGGTTAGGGTTCCTCAAGTACTAGAAGCCCCAAATTTGCTGTGGGCGCTTCTTGGGGGCTCCTGATGAAAGAGCAAGTGGCCCCATGTCTCTAGGACAAAGTTGAAATTTCACCCCATAGGCTTGCATTGAAATAAGGCTGAAGCTAGGGTTAGGGTTAGGGTTAGGGTTAAGATTAGGGTTAGGGTTCCTCAAGTACTAGAAGCCCCAAATTTGCTGTGGGCGCTTCTTGGGGGCTCCTGATGAAAGAGCAAGTGGCCCCATGTCTCTAGGACAAAGTTGAAATTTCACCCCATAGACTTGCATTGAAATAAGGCTGAAGCTAGGGTTAGGGTTAGGGTTAGGGTTAAGATTAGGGTTAGGGTTCCTCAAGTACTAGAAGCCCCAAATTTGCTGTGGGCGCTTCTTGGGGGCTCCTGATGAAAGAGCAAGTGGCCCCATGTCTCTAGGACAAAGTTGAAATTTCACCCCATAGACTTGCATTGAAATAAGGCTGAAGCTAGGGTTAGGGTTAGGGTTAGGGTTAAGATTAGGGTTAGGGTTCCTCAAGTACTAGAAGCCCCAAATTTGCTGTGGGCGCTTCTTGGGGGCTCCTGATGAAAGAGCAAGTGGCCCCATGTCTCTAGGACAAAGTTGAAATTTCACCCCATAGACTTGCATTGAAATAAGGCTGAAGCTAGGGTTAGGGTTAGGGTTAGGGTTAAGATTAGGGTTAGGGTTCCTCAAGTACTAGAAGCCCCAAATTTGCTGTGGGCGCTTCTTGGGGGCTCCTGATGAAAGAGCAAGTGGCCCCATGTCTCTAGGACAAAGTTGAAATTTCACCCCATAGACTTGCATTGAAATAAGGCTGAAGCTAGGGTTAGGGTTAGGGTTAGGGTTAAGATTAGGGTTAGGGTTCCTCAAGTACTAGAAGCCCCAAATTTGCTGTGGGCGCTTCTTGGGGGCTCCTGATGAAAGAGCAAGTGGCCCCATTGTCTCTAGGACAAAGTTGAAATTTCACCCCATAGACTTGCATTGAAATAAGGCTGAAGCTAGGGTTAGGGTTAGGGTTAGGGTTAAGATTAGGGTTAGGGTTCCTCAAGTACTAGAAGCCCCAAATTTGCTGTGGGCGCTTCTTGGGGGCTCCTGATGAAAGAGCAAGTGGCCCCATTGTCTCTAGGACAAAGTTGAAATTTCACCCCATAGACTTGCATTGAAATAAGGCTGAAGCTAGGGTTAGGGTTAGGGTTAGGGTTAAGATTAGGGTTAGGGTTCCTCAAGTACTAGAAGCCCCAAATTTGCTGTGGGCGCTTCTTGGGGGCTCCTGATGAAAGAGCAAGTGGCCCCATGTCTCTAGGACAAAGTTGAAATTTCACCCCATAGACTTGCATTGAAATAAGGCTGAAGCTAGGGTTAGGGTTAGGGTTAGGGTTAAGATTAGGGTTAGGGTTCCTCAAGTACTAGAAGCCCCAAATTTGCTGTGGGCGCTTCTTGGGGGCTCCTGATGAAAGAGCAAGTGGCCCCATGTCTCTAGGACAAAGTTGAAATTTCACCCCATAGACTTGCATTGAAATAAGGCTGAAGCTAGGGTTAGGGTTAGGGTTAGGGTTAAGATTAGGGTTAGGGTTCCTCAAGTACTAGAAGCCCCAAATTTGCTGTGGGCGCTTCTTGGGGGCTCCTGATGAAAGAGCAAGTGGCCCCATGTCTCTAGGACAAAGTTGAAATTTCACCCCATAGACTTGCATTGAAATAAGGCTGAAGCTAGGGTTAGGGTTAGGGTTAGGGTTAAGATTAGGGTTAGGGTTCCTCAAGTACTAGAAGCCCCAAATTTGCTGTGGGCGCTTCTTGGGGGCTCCTGATGAAAGAGCAAGTGGCCCCATGTCTCTAGGACAAAGTTGAAATTTCACCCCATAGACTTGCATTGAAATAAGGCTGAAGCTAGGGTTAGGGTTAGGGTTAGGGTTAAGATTAGGGTTAGGGTTCCTCAAGTACTAGAAGCCCCAAATTTGCTGTGGGCGCTTCTTGGGGGCTCCTGATGAAAGAGCAAGTGGCCCCATTGTCTCTAGGACAAAGTTGAAATTTCACCCCATAGACTTGCATTGAAATAAGGCTGAAGCTAGGGTTAGGGTTAGGGTTAGGGTTAAGATTAGGGTTAGGGTTCCTCAAGTACTAGAAGCCCCAAATTTGCTGTGGGCGCTTCTTGGGGGCTCCTGATGAAAGAGCAAGTGGCCCCATGTCTCTAGGACAAAGTTGAAATTTCACCCCATAGACTTGCATTGAAATAAGGCTGAAGCTAGGGTTAGGGTTAGGGTTAGGGTTAAGATTAGGGTTAGGGTTCCTCAAGTACTAGAAGCCCCAAATTTGCTGTGGGCGCTTCTTGGGGGCTCCTGATGAAAGAGCAAGTGGCCCCATGTCTCTAGGACAAAGTTGAAATTTCACCCCATAGACTTGCATTGAAATAAGGCTGAAGCTAGGGTTAGGGTTAGGGTTAGGGTTAAGATTAGGGTTAGGGTTCCTCAAGTACTAGAAGCCCCAAATTTGCTGTGGGCGCTTCTTGGGGGCTCCTGATGAAAGAGCAAGTGGCCCCATGTCTCTAGGACAAAGTTGAAATTTCACCCCATAGACTTGCATTGAGTTAAGGCTGAAGCTAGGGTTAGGGTTAGGGTTAGGGTTAAGATTAGGGTTAGGGTTCCTCAAGTAATAGAAGCCCCAAATTTGCTGTGGGCGCTTCTTGGGGGCTCCTGATGAAAGAGCAAGTGGCCCCATGTCTCTAGGACAAAGTTGAAATTTCACCCCATAGACTTGCATTGAAATCAGGCTGAAGCTAGGGTTAGGGTTAGGGTTAGGGTTAAGATTAGGGTTAGGGTTCCTCAAGTACTAGAAGCCCCAAATTTGCTGTGGGCGCTTCTTGGGGGCTCCTGATGAAAGAGCAAGTGGCCCCATGTCTCTAGGACAAAGTTGAAATTTCACCCCATAGACTTGCATTGAGTTAAGGCTGAAGCTAGGGTTAGGGTTAGGGTTAGGGTTAAGATTAGGGTTAGGGTTCCTCAAGTACTAGAAGCCCCAAATTTGCTGTGGGCGCTTCTTGGGGGCTCCTGATGAAAGAGCAAGTGGCCCCATGTCTCTAGGACAAAGTTGAAATTTCACCTAACCCTAACCCTAACCCTAGCTTCAGCCTGATTTCAATGCAAGTCTATGGGGTGAAATTTCAACTTTGTCCTAGAGACATGGGGCCACTTGCTCTTTCATCAGGAGCCCCCAAGAAGCGCCCACAGCAAATTTGGGGCTTCTAGTACTTGAGGAACCCTAACCCTAATCTTAACCCTAACCCTAACCCTAACCCTAGCTTCAGCCTTATTTCAATGCAAGTCTATGGGGTGAAATTTCAACTTTGTCCTAGAGACATGGGGCCACTTGCTCTTTCATCAGGAGCCCCCAAGAAGCGCCCACAGCAAATTTGGGGCTTCTAGTACTTGAGGAACCCTAACCCTAATCTTAACCCTAACCCTAACCCTAACCCTAGCTTCAGCCTTATTTCAATGCAAGTCTATGGGGTGAAATTTCAACTTTGTCCTAGAGACATGGGGCCACTTGCTCTTTCATCAGGAGCCCCCAAGAAGCGCCCACAGCAAATTTGGGGCTTCTAGTACTTGAGGAACCCTAACCCTAATCTTAACCCTAACCCTAACCCTAACCCTAGCTTCAGCCTTATTTCAATGCAAGTCTATGGGGTGAAATTTCAACTTTGTCCTAGAGACATGGGGCCACTTGCTCTTTCATCAGGAGCCCCCAAGAAGCGCCCACAGCAAATTTGGGGCTTCTAGTACTTGAGGAACCCTAACCCTAATCTTAACCCTAACCCTAACCCTAACCCTAGCTTCAGCCTGATTTCAATGCAAGTCTATGGGGCGAAATTTCAACTTTGTCCTAGAGACATGGGGCCACTTGCTCTTTCATCAGGAGCCCCCAAGAAGCGCCCACAGCAAATTTGGGGCTTCTAGTACTTGAGGAACCCTAACCCTAATCTTAACCCTAACCCTAACCCTAACCCTAGCTTCAGCCTGATTTCAATGCAAGTCTATGGGGCGAAATTTCAACTTTGTCCTAGAGACATGGGGCCACTTGCTCTTTCATCAGGAGCCCCCAAGAAGCGCCCACAGCAAATTTGGGGCTTCTAGTACTTGAGGAACCCTAACCCTAATCTTAACCCTAACCCTAACCCTAACCCTAGCTTCAGCCTTATTTCAATGCAAGTCTATGGGGTGAAATTTCAACTTTGTCCTAGAGACATGGGGCCACTTGCTCTTTCATCAGGAGCCCCCAAGAAGCGCCCACAGCAAATTTGGGGCTTCTAGTACTTGAGGAACCCTAACCCTAATCTTAACCCTAACCCTAACCCTAACCCTAGCTTCAGCCTTATTTCAATGCAAGTCTATGGGGTGAAATTTCAACTTTGTCCTAGAGACATGGGGCCACTTGCTCTTTCATCAGGAGCCCCCAAGAAGCGCCCACAGCAAATTTGGGGCTTCTAGTACTTGAGGAACCCTAACCCTAATCTTAACCCTAACCCTAACCCTAACCCTAGCTTCAACCTGATTTCAATGCAAGTCTATGGGGTGAAATTTCAACTTTGTCCTAGAGACATGGGGCCACTTGCTCTTTCATCAGGAGCCCCCAAGAAGCGCCCACAGCAAATTTGGGGCTTCTAGTACTTGAGGAACCCTAACCCTAATCTTAACCCTAACCCTAACCCTAACCCTAGCTTCAGCCTGATTTCAATGCAAGTCTATGGGGTGAAATTTCAACTTTGTCCTAGAGACATGGGGCCACTTGCTCTTTCATCAGGAGCCCCCAAGAAGCGCCCACAGCAAATTTGGGGCTTCTAGTACTTGAGGAACCCTAACCCTAATCTTAACCCTAACCCTAACCCTAACCCTAGCTTCAGCCTGATTTCAATGCAAGTCTATGGGGTGAAATTTCAACTTTGTCCTAGAGACATGGGGCCACTTGCTCTTTCATCAGGAGCCCCCAAGAAGCGCCCACAGCAAATTTGGGGCTTCTAGTACTTGAGGAACCCTAACCCTAATCTTAACCCTAACCCTAACCCTAACCCTAGCTTCAGCCTGATTTCAATGCAAGTCTATGGGGTGAAATTTCAACTTTGTCCTAGAGACATGGGGCCACTTGCTCTTTCATCAGGAGCCCCCAAGAAGCGCCCACAGCAAATTTGGGGCTTCTAGTACTTGAGGAACCCTAACCCTAATCTTAACCCTAACCCTAACCCTAACCCTAGCTTCAGCCTGATTTCAATGCAAGTCTATGGGGTGAAATTTCAACTTTGTCCTAGAGACATGGGGCCACTTGCTCTTTCATCAGGAGCCCCCAAGAAGCGCCCACAGCAAATTTGGGGCTTCTAGTACTTGAGGAACCCTAACCCTAATCTTAACCCTAACCCTAACCCTAACCCTAGCTTCAGCCTTATTTCAATGCAAGTCTATGGGGTGAAATTTCAACTTTGTCCTAGAGACAATGGGGCCACTTGCTCTTTCATCAGGAGCCCCCAAGAAGCGCCCACAGCAAATTTGGGGCTTCTAGTACTTGAGGAACCCTAACCCTAATCTTAACCCTAACCCTAACCCTAACCCTAGCTTCAGCCTTATTTCAATGCAAGTCTATGGGGTGAAATTTCAACTTTGTCCTAGAGACATGGGGCCACTTGCTCTTTCATCAGGAGCCCCCAAGAAGCGCCCACAGCAAATTTGGGGCTTCTAGTACTTGAGGAACCCTAACCCTAATCTTAACCCTAACCCTAACCCTAACCCTAGCTTCAGCCTTATTTCAATGCAAGTCTATGGGGTGAAATTTCAACTTTGTCCTAGAGACATGGGGCCACTTGCTCTTTCATCAGGAGCCCCCAAGAAGCGCCCACAGCAAATTTGGGGCTTCTAGTACTTGAGGAACCCTAACCCTAATCTTAACCCTAACCCTAACCCTAACCCTAGCTTCAGCCTGATTTCAATGCAAGTCTATGGGGTGAAATTTCAACTTTGTCCTAGAGACATGGGGCCACTTGCTCTTTCATCAGGAGCCCCCAAGAAGCGCCCACAGCAAATTTGGGGCTTCTAGTACTTGAGGAACCCTAACCCTAATCTTAACCCTAACCCTAACCCTAACCCTAGCTTCAGCCTGATTTCAATGCAAGTCTATGGGGTGAAATTTCAACTTTGTCCTAGAGACATGGGGCCACTTGCTCTTTCATCAGGAGCCCCCAAGAAGCGCCCACAGCAAATTTGGGGCTTCTAGTACTTGAGGAACCCTAACCCTAATCTTAACCCTAACCCTAACCCTAACCCTAGCTTCAGCCTTATTTCAATGCAAGTCTATGGGGTGAAATTTCAACTTTGTCCTAGAGACAATGGGGCCACTTGCTCTTTCATCAGGAGCCCCCAAGAAGCGCCCACAGCAAATTTGGGGCTTCTAGTACTTGAGGAACCCTAACCCTAATCTTAACCCTAACCCTAACCCTAACCCTAGCTTCAGCCTGATTTCAATGCAAGTCTATGGGGTGAAATTTCAACTTTGTCCTAGAGACATGGGGCCACTTGCTCTTTCATCAGGAGCCCCCAAGAAGCGCCCACAGCAAATTTGGGGCTTCTAGTACTTGAGGAACCCTAACCCTAATCTTAACCCTAACCCTAACCCTAACCCTAGCTTCAGCCTTATTTCAATGCAAGTCTATGGGGTGAAATTTCAACTTTGTCCTAGAGACATGGGGCCACTTGCTCTTTCATCAGGAGCCCCCAAGAAGCGCCCACAGCAAATTTGGGGCTTCTAGTACTTGAGGAACCCTAACCCTAATCTTAACCCTAACCCTAACCCTAACCCTAGCTTCAGCCTTATTTCAATGCAAGTCTATGGGGTGAAATTTCAACTTTGTCCTAGAGACATGGGGCCACTTGCTCTTTCATCAGGAGCCCCCAAGAAGCGCCCACAGCAAATTTGGGGCTTCTAGTACTTGAGGAACCCTAACCCTAATCTTAACCCTAACCCTAACCCTAACCCTAGCTTCAGCCTTATTTCAATGCAAGTCTATGGGGTGAAATTTCAACTTTGTCCTAGAGACATGGGGCCACTTGCTCTTTCATCAGGAGCCCCCAAGAAGCGCCCACAGCAAATTTGGGGCTTCTAGTACTTGAGGAACCCTAACCCTAATCTTAACCCTAACCCTAACCCTAACCCTAGCTTCAGCCTGATTTCAATGCAAGTCTATGGGGCGAAATTTCAACTTTGTCCTAGAGACATGGGGCCACTTGCTCTTTCATCAGGAGCCCCCAAGAAGCGCCCACAGCAAATTTGGGGCTTCTAGTACTTGAGGAACCCTAACCCTAATCTTAACCCTAACCCTAACCCTAACCCTAGCTTCAGCCTTATTTCAATGCAAGTCTATGGGGTGAAATTTCAACTTTGTCCTAGAGACAATGGGGCCACTTGCTCTTTCATCAGGAGCCCCCAAGAAGCGCCCACAGCAAATTTGGGGCTTCTAGTACTTGAGGAACCCTAACCCTAATCTTAACCCTAACCCTAACCCTAACCCTAGCTTCAGCCTGATTTCAATGCAAGTCTATGGGGTGAAATTTCAACTTTGTCCTAGAGACATGGGGCCACTTGCTCTTTCATCAGGAGCCCCCAAGAAGCGCCCACAGCAAATTTGGGGCTTCTAGTACTTGAGGAACCCTAACCCTAATCTTAACCCTAACCCTAACCCTAACCCTAGCTTCAGCCTTATTTCAATGCAAGTCTATGGGGTGAAATTTCAACTTTGTCCTAGAGACATGGGGCCACTTGCTCTTTCATCAGGAGCCCCCAAGAAGCGCCCACAGCAAATTTGGGGCTTCTAGTACTTGAGGAACCCTAACCCTAATCTTAACCCTAACCCTAACCCTAACCCTAGCTTCAGCCTTATTTCAATGCAAGTCTATGGGGTGAAATTTCAACTTTGTCCTAGAGACATGGGGCCACTTGCTCTTTCATCAGGAGCCCCCAAGAAGCGCCCACAGCAAATTTGGGGCTTCTAGTACTTGAGGAACCCTAACCCTAATCTTAACCCTAACCCTAACCCTAACCCTAGCTTCAGCCTTATTTCAATGCAAGTCTATGGGGTGAAATTTCAACTTTGTCCTAGAGACATGGGGCCACTTGCTCTTTCATCAGGAGCCCCCAAGAAGCGCCCACAGCAAATTTGGGGCTTCTAGTACTTGAGGAACCCTAACCCTAATCTTAACCCTAACCCTAACCCTAACCCTAGCTTCAGCCTTATTTCAATGCAAGTCTATGGGGTGAAATTTCAACTTTGTCCTAGAGACATGGGGCCACTTGCTCTTTCATCAGGAGCCCCCAAGAAGCGCCCACAGCAAATTTGGGGCTTCTAGTACTTGAGGAACCCTAACCCTAATCTTAACCCTAACCCTAACCCTAACCCTAGCTTCAGCCTTATTTCAATGCAAGTCTATGGGGTGAAATTTCAACTTTGTCCTAGAGACATGGGGCCACTTGCTCTTTCATCAGGAGCCCCCAAGAAGCGCCCACAGCAAATTTGGGGCTTCTAGTACTTGAGGAACCCTAACCCTAATCTTAACCCTAACCCTAACCCTAACCCTAGCTTCAGCCTTATTTCAATGCAAGTCTATGGGGTGAAATTTCAACTTTGTCCTAGAGACATGGGGCCACTTGCTCTTTCATCAGGAGCCCCCAAGAAGCGCCCACAGCAAATTTGGGGCTTCTAGTACTTGAGGAACCCTAACCCTAATCTTAACCCTAACCCTAACCCTAACCCTAGCTTCAGCCTTATTTCAATGCAAGTCTATGGGGTGAAATTTCAACTTTGTCCTAGAGACATGGGGCCACTTGCTCTTTCATCAGGAGCCCCCAAGAAGCGCCCACAGCAAATTTGGGGCTTCTAGTACTTGAGGAACCCTAACCCTAATCTTAACCCTAACCCTAACCCTAACCCTAGCTTCAGCCTTATTTCAATGCAAGTCTATGGGGTGAAATTTCAACTTTGTCCTAGAGACATGGGGCCACTTGCTCTTTCATCAGGAGCCCCCAAGAAGCGCCCACAGCAAATTTGGGGCTTCTAGTACTTGAGGAACCCTAACCCTAATCTTAACCCTAACCCTAACCCTAACCCTAGCTTCAGCCTTATTTCAATGCAAGTCTATGGGGTGAAATTTCAACTTTGTCCTAGAGACATGGGGCCACTTGCTCTTTCATCAGGAGCCCCCAAGAAGCGCCCACAGCAAATTTGGGGCTTCTAGTACTTGAGGAACCCTAACCCTAATCTTAACCCTAACCCTAACCCTAACCCTAGCTTCAGCCTTATTTCAATGCAAGTCTATGGGGTGAAATTTCAACTTTGTCCTAGAGACATGGGGCCACTTGCTCTTTCATCAGGAGCCCCCAAGAAGCGCCCACAGCAAATTTGGGGCTTCTAGTACTTGAGGAACCCTAACCCTAATCTTAACCCTAACCCTAACCCTAACCCTAGCTTCAGCCTTATTTCAATGCAAGTCTATGGGGTGAAATTTCAACTTTGTCCTAGAGACATGGGGCCACTTGCTCTTTCATCAGGAGCCCCCAAGAAGCGCCCACAGCAAATTTGGGGCTTCTAGTACTTGAGGAACCCTAACCCTAATCTTAACCCTAACCCTAACCCTAACCCTAGCTTCAGCCTTATTTCAATGCAAGTCTATGGGGTGAAATTTCAACTTTGTCCTAGAGACATGGGGCCACTTGCTCTTTCATCAGGAGCCCCCAAGAAGCGCCCACAGCAAATTTGGGGCTTCTAGTACTTGAGGAACCCTAACCCTAATCTTAACCCTAACCCTAACCCTAACCCTAGCTTCAGCCTTATTTCAATGCAAGTCTATGGGGTGAAATTTCAACTTTGTCCTAGAGACATGGGGCCACTTGCTCTTTCATCAGGAGCCCCCAAGAAGCGCCCACAGCAAATTTGGGGCTTCTAGTACTTGAGGAACCCTAACCCTAATCTTAACCCTAACCCTAACCCTAACCCTAGCTTCAGCCTTATTTCAATGCAAGTCTATGGGGTGAAATTTCAACTTTGTCCTAGAGACATGGGGCCACTTGCTCTTTCATCAGGAGCCCCCAAGAAGCGCCCACAGCAAATTTGGGGCTTCTAGTACTTGAGGAACCCTAACCCTAATCTTAACCCTAACCCTAACCCTAACCCTAGCTTCAGCCTTATTTCAATGCAAGTCTATGGGGTGAAATTTCAACTTTGTCCTAGAGACATGGGGCCACTTGCTCTTTCATCAGGAGCCCCCAAGAAGCGCCCACAGCAAATTTGGGGCTTCTAGTACTTGAGGAACCCTAACCCTAATCTTAACCCTAACCCTAACCCTAACCCTAGCTTCAGCCTTATTTCAATGCAAGTCTATGGGGTGAAATTTCAACTTTGTCCTAGAGACATGGGGCCACTTGCTCTTTCATCAGGAGCCCCCAAGAAGCGCCCACAGCAAATTTGGGGCTTCTAGTACTTGAGGAACCCTAACCCTAATCTTAACCCTAACCCTAACCCTAACCCTAGCTTCAGCCTTATTTCAATGCAAGTCTATGGGGTGAAATTTCAACTTTGTCCTAGAGACATGGGGCCACTTGCTCTTTCATCAGGAGCCCCCAAGAAGCGCCCACAGCAAATTTGGGGCTTCTAGTACTTGAGGAACCCTAACCCTAATCTTAACCCTAACCCTAACCCTAACCCTAGCTTCAGCCTTATTTCAATGCAAGTCTATGGGGTGAAATTTCAACTTTGTCCTAGAGACATGGGGCCACTTGCTCTTTCATCAGGAGCCCCCAAGAAGCGCCCACAGCAAATTTGGGGCTTCTCAGTACTTGAGGAACCCTAACCCTAATCTTAACCCTAACCCTAACCCTAACCCTAGCTTCAGCCTTATTTCAATGCAAGTCTATGGGGTGAAATTTCAACTTTGTCCTAGAGACATGGGGCCACTTGCTCTTTCATCAGGAGCCCCCAAGAAGCGCCCACAGCAAATTTGGGGCTTCTAGTACTTGAGGAACCCTAACCCTAATCTTAACCCTAACCCTAACCCTAACCCTAGCTTCAGCCTTATTTCAATGCAAGTCTATGGGGTGAAATTTCAACTTTGTCCTAGAGACATGGGGCCACTTGCTCTTTCATCAGGAGCCCCCAAGAAGCGCCCACAGCAAATTTGGGGCTTCTAGTACTTGAGGAACCCTAACCCTAATCTTAACCCTAACCCTAACCCTAACCCTAGCTTCAGCCTTATTTCAATGCAAGTCTATGGGGTGAAATTTCAACTTTGTCCTAGAGACATGGGGCCACTTGCTCTTTCATCAGGAGCCCCCAAGAAGCGCCCACAGCAAATTTGGGGCTTCTAGTACTTGAGGAACCCTAACCCTAATCTTAACCCTAACCCTAACCCTAACCCTAGCTTCAGCCTTATTTCAATGCAAGTCTATGGGGTGAAATTTCAACTTTGTCCTAGAGACATGGGGCCACTTGCTCTTTCATCAGGAGCCCCCAAGAAGCGCCCACAGCAAATTTGGGGCTTCTAGTACTTGAGGAACCCTAACCCTAATCTTAACCCTAACCCTAACCCTAACCCTAGCTTCAGCCTTATTTCAATGCAAGTCTATGGGGTGAAATTTCAACTTTGTCCTAGAGACATGGGGCCACTTGCTCTTTCATCAGGAGCCCCCAAGAAGCGCCCACAGCAAATTTGGGGCTTCTAGTACTTGAGGAACCCTAACCCTAATCTTAACCCTAACCCTAACCCTAACCCTAGCTTCAGCCTTATTTCAATGCAAGTCTATGGGGTGAAATTTCAACTTTGTCCTAGAGACATGGGGCCACTTGCTCTTTCATCAGGAGCCCCCAAGAAGCGCCCACAGCAAATTTGGGGCTTCTAGTACTTGAGGAACCCTAACCCTAATCTTAACCCTAACCCTAACCCTAACCCTAGCTTCAGCCTTATTTCAATGCAAGTCTATGGGGTGAAATTTCAACTTTGTCCTAGAGACATGGGGCCACTTGCTCTTTCATCAGGAGCCCCCAAGAAGCGCCCACAGCAAATTTGGGGCTTCTAGTACTTGAGGAACCCTAACCCTAATCTTAACCCTAACCCTAACCCTAACCCTAGCTTCAGCCTTATTTCAATGCAAGTCTATGGGGTGAAATTTCAACTTTGTCCTAGAGACATGGGGCCACTTGCTCTTTCATCAGGAGCCCCCAAGAAGCGCCCACAGCAAATTTGGGGCTTCTAGTACTTGAGGAACCCTAACCCTAATCTTAACCCTAACCCTAACCCTAACCCTAGCTTCAGCCTTATTTCAATGCAAGTCTATGGGGTGAAATTTCAACTTTGTCCTAGAGACATGGGGCCACTTGCTCTTTCATCAGGAGCCCCCAAGAAGCGCCCACAGCAAATTTGGGGCTTCTAGTACTTGAGGAACCCTAACCCTAATCTTAACCCTAACCCTAACCCTAACCCTAGCTTCAGCCTTATTTCAATGCAAGTCTATGGGGTGAAATTTCAACTTTGTCCTAGAGACATGGGGCCACTTGCTCTTTCATCAGGAGCCCCCAAGAAGCGCCCACAGCAAATTTGGGGCTTCTAGTACTTGAGGAACCCTAACCCTAATCTTAACCCTAACCCTAACCCTAACCCTAGCTTCAGCCTTATTTCAATGCAAGTCTATGGGGTGAAATTTCAACTTTGTCCTAGAGACATGGGGCCACTTGCTCTTTCATCAGGAGCCCCCAAGAAGCGCCCACAGCAAATTTGGGGCTTCTAGTACTTGAGGAACCCTAACCCTAATCTTAACCCTAACCCTAACCCTAACCCTAGCTTCAGCCTTATTTCAATGCAAGTCTATGGGGTGAAATTTCAACTTTGTCCTAGAGACATGGGGCCACTTGCTCTTTCATCAGGAGCCCCCAAGAAGCGCCCACAGCAAATTTGGGGCTTCTAGTACTTGAGGAACCCTAACCCTAATCTTAACCCTAACCCTAACCCTAACCCTAGCTTCAGCCTTATTTCAATGCAAGTCTATGGGGTGAAATTTCAACTTTGTCCTAGAGACATGGGGCCACTTGCTCTTTCATCAGGAGCCCCCAAGAAGCGCCCACAGCAAATTTGGGGCTTCTAGTACTTGAGGAACCCTAACCCTAATCTTAACCCTAACCCTAACCCTAACCCTAGCTTCAGCCTTATTTCAATGCAAGTCTATGGGGTGAAATTTCAACTTTGTCCTAGAGACATGGGGCCACTTGCTCTTTCATCAGGAGCCCCCAAGAAGCGCCCACAGCAAATTTGGGGCTTCTAGTACTTGAGGAACCCTAACCCTAATCTTAACCCTAACCCTAACCCTAACCCTAGCTTCAGCCTTATTTCAATGCAAGTCTATGGGGTGAAATTTCAACTTTGTCCTAGAGACATGGGGCCACTTGCTCTTTCATCAGGAGCCCCCAAGAAGCGCCCACAGCAAATTTGGGGCTTCTAGTACTTGAGGAACCCTAACCCTAATCTTAACCCTAACCCTAACCCTAACCCTAGCTTCAGCCTTATTTCAATGCAAGTCTATGGGGTGAAATTTCAACTTTGTCCTAGAGACATGGGGCCACTTGCTCTTTCATCAGGAGCCCCCAAGAAGCGCCCACAGCAAATTTGGGGCTTCTAGTACTTGAGGAACCCTAACCCTAATCTTAACCCTAACCCTAACCCTAACCCTAGCTTCAGCCTTATTTCAATGCAAGTCTATGGGGTGAAATTTCAACTTTGTCCTAGAGACATGGGGCCACTTGCTCTTTCATCAGGAGCCCCCAAGAAGCGCCCACAGCAAATTTGGGGCTTCTAGTACTTGAGGAACCCTAACCCTAATCTTAACCCTAACCCTAACCCTAACCCTAGCTTCAGCCTTATTTCAATGCAAGTCTATGGGGTGAAATTTCAACTTTGTCCTAGAGACATGGGGCCACTTGCTCTTTCATCAGGAGCCCCCAAGAAGCGCCCACAGCAAATTTGGGGCTTCTAGTACTTGAGGAACCCTAACCCTAATCTTAACCCTAACCCTAACCCTAACCCTAGCTTCAGCCTTATTTCAATGCAAGTCTATGGGGTGAAATTTCAACTTTGTCCTAGAGACATGGGGCCACTTGCTCTTTCATCAGGAGCCCCCAAGAAGCGCCCACAGCAAATTTGGGGCTTCTAGTACTTGAGGAACCCTAACCCTAATCTTAACCCTAACCCTAACCCTAACCCTAGCTTCAGCCTTATTTCAATGCAAGTCTATGGGGTGAAATTTCAACTTTGTCCTAGAGACATGGGGCCACTTGCTCTTTCATCAGGAGCCCCCAAGAAGCGCCCACAGCAAATTTGGGGCTTCTAGTACTTGAGGAACCCTAACCCTAATCTTAACCCTAACCCTAACCCTAACCCTAGCTTCAGCCTTATTTCAATGCAAGTCTATGGGGTGAAATTTCAACTTTGTCCTAGAGACATGGGGCCACTTGCTCTTTCATCAGGAGCCCCCAAGAAGCGCCCACAGCAAATTTGGGGCTTCTAGTACTTGAGGAACCCTAACCCTAATCTTAACCCTAACCCTAACCCTAACCCTAGCTTCAGCCTTATTTCAATGCAAGTCTATGGGGTGAAATTTCAACTTTGTCCTAGAGACATGGGGCCACTTGCTCTTTCATCAGGAGCCCCCAAGAAGCGCCCACAGCAAATTTGGGGCTTCTAGTACTTGAGGAACCCTAACCCTAATCTTAACCCTAACCCTAACCCTAACCCTAGCTTCAGCCTTATTTCAATGCAAGTCTATGGGGTGAAATTTCAACTTTGTCCTAGAGACATGGGGCCACTTGCTCTTTCATCAGGAGCCCCCAAGAAGCGCCCACAGCAAATTTGGGGCTTCTAGTACTTGAGGAACCCTAACCCTAATCTTAACCCTAACCCTAACCCTAACCCTAGCTTCAGCCTTATTTCAATGCAAGTCTATGGGGTGAAATTTCAACTTTGTCCTAGAGACATGGGGCCACTTGCTCTTTCATCAGGAGCCCCCAAGAAGCGCCCACAGCAAATTTGGGGCTTCTAGTACTTGAGGAACCCTAACCCTAATCTTAACCCTAACCCTAACCCTAACCCTAGCTTCAGCCTTATTTCAATGCAAGTCTATGGGGTGAAATTTCAACTTTGTCCTAGAGACATGGGGCCACTTGCTCTTTCATCAGGAGCCCCCAAGAAGCGCCCACAGCAAATTTGGGGCTTCTAGTACTTGAGGAACCCTAACCCTAATCTTAACCCTAACCCTAACCCTAACCCTAGCTTCAGCCTTATTTCAATGCAAGTCTATGGGGTGAAATTTCAACTTTGTCCTAGAGACATGGGGCCACTTGCTCTTTCATCAGGAGCCCCCAAGAAGCGCCCACAGCAAATTTGGGGCTTCTAGTACTTGAGGAACCCTAACCCTAATCTTAACCCTAACCCTAACCCTAACCCTAGCTTCAGCCTTATTTCAATGCAAGTCTATGGGGTGAAATTTCAACTTTGTCCTAGAGACATGGGGCCACTTGCTCTTTCATCAGGAGCCCCCAAGAAGCGCCCACAGCAAATTTGGGGCTTCTAGTACTTGAGGAACCCTAACCCTAATCTTAACCCTAACCCTAACCCTAACCCTAGCTTCAGCCTTATTTCAATGCAAGTCTATGGGGTGAAATTTCAACTTTGTCCTAGAGACATGGGGCCACTTGCTCTTTCATCAGGAGCCCCCAAGAAGCGCCCACAGCAAATTTGGGGCTTCTAGTACATGAGGAACCCTAACCCTAATCTTAACCCTAACCCTAACCCTAACCCTAGCTTCAGCCTTATTTCAATGCAAGTCTATGGGGTGAAATTTCAACTTTGTCCTAGAGACATGGGGCCACTTGCTCTTTCATCAGGAGCCCCCAAGAAGCGCCCACAGCAAATTTGGGGCTTCTAGTACTTGAGGAACCCTAACCCTAATCTTAACCCTAACCCTAACCCTAACCCTAGCTTCAGCCTTATTTCAATGCAAGTCTATGGGGTGAAATTTCAACTTTGTCCTAGAGACATGGGGCCACTTGCTCTTTCATCAGGAGCCCCCAAGAAGCGCCCACAGCAAATTTGGGGCTTCTAGTACTTGAGGAACCCTAACCCTAATCTTAACCCTAACCCTAACCCTAACCCTAGCTTCAGCCTTATTTCAATGCAAGTCTATGGGGTGAAATTTCAACTTTGTCCTAGAGACATGGGGCCACTTGCTCTTTCATCAGGAGCCCCCAAGAAGCGCCCACAGCAAATTTGGGGCTTCTAGTACTTGAGGAACCCTAACCCTAATCTTAACCCTAACCCTAACCCTAACCCTAGCTTCAGCCTTATTTCAATGCAAGTCTATGGGGTGAAATTTCAACTTTGTCCTAGAGACATGGGGCCACTTGCTCTTTCATCAGGAGCCCCCAAGAAGCGCCCACAGCAAATTTGGGGCTTCTAGTACTTGAGGAACCCTAACCCTAATCTTAACCCTAACCCTAACCCTAACCCTAGCTTCAGCCTTATTTCAATGCAAGTCTATGGGGTGAAATTTCAACTTTGTCCTAGAGACATGGGGCCACTTGCTCTTTCATCAGGAGCCCCCAAGAAGCGCCCACAGCAAATTTGGGGCTTCTAGTACTTGAGGAACCCTAACCCTAATCTTAACCCTAACCCTAACCCTAACCCTAGCTTCAGCCTTATTTCAATGCAAGTCTATGGGGTGAAATTTCAACTTTGTCCTAGAGACATGGGGCCACTTGCTCTTTCATCAGGAGCCCCCAAGAAGCGCCCACAGCAAATTTGGGGCTTCTAGTACTTGAGGAACCCTAACCCTAATCTTAACCCTAACCCTAACCCTAACCCTAGCTTCAGCCTTATTTCAATGCAAGTCTATGGGGTGAAATTTCAACTTTGTCCTAGAGACATGGGGCCACTTGCTCTTTCATCAGGAGCCCCCAAGAAGCGCCCACAGCAAATTTGGGGCTTCTAGTACTTGAGGAACCCTAACCCTAATCTTAACCCTAACCCTAACCCTAACCCTAGCTTCAGCCTTATTTCAATGCAAGTCTATGGGGTGAAATTTCAACTTTGTCCTAGAGACATGGGGCCACTTGCTCTTTCATCAGGAGCCCCCAAGAAGCGCCCACAGCAAATTTGGGGCTTCTAGTACTTGAGGAACCCTAACCCTAATCTTAACCCTAACCCTAACCCTAACCCTAGCTTCAGCCTTATTTCAATGCAAGTCTATGGGGTGAAATTTCAACTTTGTCCTAGAGACATGGGGCCACTTGCTCTTTCATCAGGAGCCCCCAAGAAGCGCCCACAGCAAATTTGGGGCTTCTAGTACTTGAGGAACCCTAACCCTAATCTTAACCCTAACCCTAACCCTAACCCTAGCTTCAGCCTTATTTCAATGCAAGTCTATGGGGTGAAATTTCAACTTTGTCCTAGAGACATGGGGCCACTTGCTCTTTCATCAGGAGCCCCCAAGAAGCGCCCACAGCAAATTTGGGGCTTCTAGTACTTGAGGAACCCTAACCCTAATCTTAACCCTAACCCTAACCCTAACCCTAGCTTCAGCCTTATTTCAATGCAAGTCTATGGGGTGAAATTTCAACTTTGTCCTAGAGACATGGGGCCACTTGCTCTTTCATCAGGAGCCCCCAAGAAGCGCCCACAGCAAATTTGGGGCTTCTAGTACTTGAGGAACCCTAACCCTAATCTTAACCCTAACCCTAACCCTAACCCTAGCTTCAGCCTTATTTCAATGCAAGTCTATGGGGTGAAATTTCAACTTTGTCCTAGAGACATGGGGCCACTTGCTCTTTCATCAGGAGCCCCCAAGAAGCGCCCACAGCAAATTTGGGGCTTCTAGTACTTGAGGAACCCTAACCCTAATCTTAACCCTAACCCTAACCCTAACCCTAGCTTCAGCCTTATTTCAATGCAAGTCTATGGGGTGAAATTTCAACTTTGTCCTAGAGACATGGGGCCACTTGCTCTTTCATCAGGAGCCCCCAAGAAGCGCCCACAGCAAATTTGGGGCTTCTAGTACTTGAGGAACCCTAACCCTAATCTTAACCCTAACCCTAACCCTAACCCTAGCTTCAGCCTTATTTCAATGCAAGTCTATGGGGTGAAATTTCAACTTTGTCCTAGAGACATGGGGCCACTTGCTCTTTCATCAGGAGCCCCCAAGAAGCGCCCACAGCAAATTTGGGGCTTCTAGTACTTGAGGAACCCTAACCCTAATCTTAACCCTAACCCTAACCCTAACCCTAGCTTCAGCCTTATTTCAATGCAAGTCTATGGGGTGAAATTTCAACTTTGTCCTAGAGACATGGGGCCACTTGCTCTTTCATCAGGAGCCCCCAAGAAGCGCCCACAGCAAATTTGGGGCTTCTAGTACTTGAGGAACCCTAACCCTAATCTTAACCCTAACCCTAACCCTAACCCTAGCTTCAGCCTTATTTCAATGCAAGTCTATGGGGTGAAATTTCAACTTTGTCCTAGAGACATGGGGCCACTTGCTCTTTCATCAGGAGCCCCCAAGAAGCGCCCACAGCAAATTTGGGGCTTCTAGTACTTGAGGAACCCTAACCCTAATCTTAACCCTAACCCTAACCCTAACCCTAGCTTCAGCCTTATTTCAATGCAAGTCTATGGGGTGAAATTTCAACTTTGTCCTAGAGACATGGGGCCACTTGCTCTTTCATCAGGAGCCCCCAAGAAGCGCCCACAGCAAATTTGGGGCTTCTAGTACTTGAGGAACCCTAACCCTAATCTTAACCCTAACCCTAACCCTAACCCTAGCTTCAGCCTTATTTCAATGCAAGTCTATGGGGTGAAATTTCAACTTTGTCCTAGAGACATGGGGCCACTTGCTCTTTCATCAGGAGCCCCCAAGAAGCGCCCACAGCAAATTTGGGGCTTCTAGTACTTGAGGAACCCTAACCCTAATCTTAACCCTAACCCTAACCCTAACCCTAGCTTCAGCCTTATTTCAATGCAAGTCTATGGGGTGAAATTTCAACTTTGTCCTAGAGACATGGGGCCACTTGCTCTTTCATCAGGAGCCCCCAAGAAGCGCCCACAGCAAATTTGGGGCTTCTAGTACTTGAGGAACCCTAACCCTAATCTTAACCCTAACCCTAACCCTAACCCTAGCTTCAGCCTTATTTCAATGCAAGTCTATGGGGTGAAATTTCAACTTTGTCCTAGAGACATGGGGCCACTTGCTCTTTCATCAGGAGCCCCCAAGAAGCGCCCACAGCAAATTTGGGGCTTCTAGTACTTGAGGAACCCTAACCCTAATCTTAACCCTAACCCTAACCCTAACCCTAGCTTCAGCCTTATTTCAATGCAAGTCTATGGGGTGAAATTTCAACTTTGTCCTAGAGACATGGGGCCACTTGCTCTTTCATCAGGAGCCCCCAAGAAGCGCCCACAGCAAATTTGGGGCTTCTAGTACTTGAGGAACCCTAACCCTAATCTTAACCCTAACCCTAACCCTAACCCTAGCTTCAGCCTTATTTCAATGCAAGTCTATGGGGTGAAATTTCAACTTTGTCCTAGAGACATGGGGCCACTTGCTCTTTCATCAGGAGCCCCCAAGAAGCGCCCACAGCAAATTTGGGGCTTCTAGTACTTGAGGAACCCTAACCCTAATCTTAACCCTAACCCTAACCCTAACCCTAGCTTCAGCCTTATTTCAATGCAAGTCTATGGGGTGAAATTTCAACTTTGTCCTAGAGACATGGGGCCACTTGCTCTTTCATCAGGAGCCCCCAAGAAGCGCCCACAGCAAATTTGGGGCTTCTAGTACTTGAGGAACCCTAACCCTAATCTTAACCCTAACCCTAACCCTAACCCTAGCTTCAGCCTTATTTCAATGCAAGTCTATGGGGTGAAATTTCAACTTTGTCCTAGAGACATGGGGCCACTTGCTCTTTCATCAGGAGCCCCCAAGAAGCGCCCACAGCAAATTTGGGGCTTCTAGTACTTGAGGAACCCTAACCCTAATCTTAACCCTAACCCTAACCCTAACCCTAGCTTCAGCCTTATTTCAATGCAAGTCTATGGGGTGAAATTTCAACTTTGTCCTAGAGACATGGGGCCACTTGCTCTTTCATCAGGAGCCCCCAAGAAGCGCCCACAGCAAATTTGGGGCTTCTAGTACTTGAGGAACCCTAACCCTAATCTTAACCCTAACCCTAACCCTAACCCTAGCTTCAGCCTTATTTCAATGCAAGTCTATGGGGTGAAATTTCAACTTTGTCCTAGAGACATGGGGCCACTTGCTCTTTCATCAGGAGCCCCCAAGAAGCGCCCACAGCAAATTTGGGGCTTCTAGTACTTGAGGAACCCTAACCCTAATCTTAACCCTAACCCTAACCCTAACCCTAGCTTCAGCCTTATTTCAATGCAAGTCTATGGGGTGAAATTTCAACTTTGTCCTAGAGACATGGGGCCACTTGCTCTTTCATCAGGAGCCCCCAAGAAGCGCCCACAGCAAATTTGGGGCTTCTAGTACTTGAGGAACCCTAACCCTAATCTTAACCCTAACCCTAACCCTAACCCTAGCTTCAGCCTTATTTCAATGCAAGTCTATGGGGTGAAATTTCAACTTTGTCCTAGAGACATGGGGCCACTTGCTCTTTCATCAGGAGCCCCCAAGAAGCGCCCACAGCAAATTTGGGGCTTCTAGTACTTGAGGAACCCTAACCCTAATCTTAACCCTAACCCTAACCCTAACCCTAGCTTCAGCCTTATTTCAATGCAAGTCTATGGGGTGAAATTTCAACTTTGTCCTAGAGACATGGGGCCACTTGCTCTTTCATCAGGAGCCCCCAAGAAGCGCCCACAGCAAATTTGGGGCTTCTAGTACTTGAGGAACCCTAACCCTAATCTTAACCCTAACCCTAACCCTAACCCTAGCTTCAGCCTTATTTCAATGCAAGTCTATGGGGTGAAATTTCAACTTTGTCCTAGAGACATGGGGCCACTTGCTCTTTCATCAGGAGCCCCCAAGAAGCGCCCACAGCAAATTTGGGGCTTCTAGTACTTGAGGAACCCTAACCCTAATCTTAACCCTAACCCTAACCCTAACCCTAGCTTCAGCCTTATTTCAATGCAAGTCTATGGGGTGAAATTTCAACTTTGTCCTAGAGACATGGGGCCACTTGCTCTTTCATCAGGAGCCCCCAAGAAGCGCCCACAGCAAATTTGGGGCTTCTAGTACTTGAGGAACCCTAACCCTAATCTTAACCCTAACCCTAACCCTAACCCTAGCTTCAGCCTTATTTCAATGCAAGTCTATGGGGTGAAATTTCAACTTTGTCCTAGAGACATGGGGCCACTTGCTCTTTCATCAGGAGCCCCCAAGAAGCGCCCACAGCAAATTTGGGGCTTCTAGTACTTGAGGAACCCTAACCCTAATCTTAACCCTAACCCTAACCCTAACCCTAGCTTCAGCCTTATTTCAATGCAAGTCTATGGGGTGAAATTTCAACTTTGTCCTAGAGACATGGGGCCACTTGCTCTTTCATCAGGAGCCCCCAAGAAGCGCCCACAGCAAATTTGGGGCTTCTAGTACTTGAGGAACCCTAACCCTAATCTTAACCCTAACCCTAACCCTAACCCTAGCTTCAGCCTTATTTCAATGCAAGTCTATGGGGTGAAATTTCAACTTTGTCCTAGAGACATGGGGCCACTTGCTCTTTCATCAGGAGCCCCCAAGAAGCGCCCACAGCAAATTTGGGGCTTCTAGTACTTGAGGAACCCTAACCCTAATCTTAACCCTAACCCTAACCCTAACCCTAGCTTCAGCCTTATTTCAATGCAAGTCTATGGGGTGAAATTTCAACTTTGTCCTAGAGACATGGGGCCACTTGCTCTTTCATCAGGAGCCCCCAAGAAGCGCCCACAGCAAATTTGGGGCTTCTAGTACTTGAGGAACCCTAACCCTAATCTTAACCCTAACCCTAACCCTAACCCTAGCTTCAGCCTTATTTCAATGCAAGTCTATGGGGTGAAATTTCAACTTTGTCCTAGAGACATGGGGCCACTTGCTCTTTCATCAGGAGCCCCCAAGAAGCGCCCACAGCAAATTTGGGGCTTCTCAGTACTTGAGGAACCCTAACCCTAATCTTAACCCTAACCCTAACCCTAACCCTAGCTTCAGCCTTATTTCAATGCAAGTCTATGGGGTGAAATTTCAACTTTGTCCTAGAGACATGGGGCCACTTGCTCTTTCATCAGGAGCCCCCAAGAAGCGCCCACAGCAAATTTGGGGCTTCTAGTACTTGAGGAACCCTAACCCTAATCTTAACCCTAACCCTAACCCTAACCCTAGCTTCAGCCTTATTTCAATGCAAGTCTATGGGGTGAAATTTCAACTTTGTCCTAGAGACATGGGGCCACTTGCTCTTTCATCAGGAGCCCCCAAGAAGCGCCCACAGCAAATTTGGGGCTTCTAGTACTTGAGGAACCCTAACCCTAATCTTAACCCTAACCCTAACCCTAACCCTAGCTTCAGCCTTATTTCAATGCAAGTCTATGGGGTGAAATTTCAACTTTGTCCTAGAGACATGGGGCCACTTGCTCTTTCATCAGGAGCCCCCAAGAAGCGCCCACAGCAAATTTGGGGCTTCTAGTACTTGAGGAACCCTAACCCTAATCTTAACCCTAACCCTAACCCTAACCCTAGCTTCAGCCTTATTTCAATGCAAGTCTATGGGGTGAAATTTCAACTTTGTCCTAGAGACATGGGGCCACTTGCTCTTTCATCAGGAGCCCCCAAGAAGCGCCCACAGCAAATTTGGGGCTTCTAGTACTTGAGGAACCCTAACCCTAATCTTAACCCTAACCCTAACCCTAACCCTAGCTTCAGCCTTATTTCAATGCAAGTCTATGGGGTGAAATTTCAACTTTGTCCTAGAGACATGGGGCCACTTGCTCTTTCATCAGGAGCCCCCAAGAAGCGCCCACAGCAAATTTGGGGCTTCTAGTACTTGAGGAACCCTAACCCTAATCTTAACCCTAACCCTAACCCTAACCCTAGCTTCAGCCTTATTTCAATGCAAGTCTATGGGGTGAAATTTCAACTTTGTCCTAGAGACATGGGGCCACTTGCTCTTTCATCAGGAGCCCCCAAGAAGCGCCCACAGCAAATTTGGGGCTTCTAGTACTTGAGGAACCCTAACCCTAATCTTAACCCTAACCCTAACCCTAACCCTAGCTTCAGCCTTATTTCAATGCAAGTCTATGGGGTGAAATTTCAACTTTGTCCTAGAGACATGGGGCCACTTGCTCTTTCATCAGGAGCCCCCAAGAAGCGCCCACAGCAAATTTGGGGCTTCTAGTACTTGAGGAACCCTAACCCTAATCTTAACCCTAACCCTAACCCTAACCCTAGCTTCAGCCTTATTTCAATGCAAGTCTATGGGGTGAAATTTCAACTTTGTCCTAGAGACATGGGGCCACTTGCTCTTTCATCAGGAGCCCCCAAGAAGCGCCCACAGCAAATTTGGGGCTTCTAGTACTTGAGGAACCCTAACCCTAATCTTAACCCTAACCCTAACCCTAACCCTAGCTTCAGCCTTATTTCAATGCAAGTCTATGGGGTGAAATTTCAACTTTGTCCTAGAGACATGGGGCCACTTGCTCTTTCATCAGGAGCCCCCAAGAAGCGCCCACAGCAAATTTGGGGCTTCTAGTACTTGAGGAACCCTAACCCTAATCTTAACCCTAACCCTAACCCTAACCCTAGCTTCAGCCTTATTTCAATGCAAGTCTATGGGGTGAAATTTCAACTTTGTCCTAGAGACATGGGGCCACTTGCTCTTTCATCAGGAGCCCCCAAGAAGCGCCCACAGCAAATTTGGGGCTTCTAGTACTTGAGGAACCCTAACCCTAATCTTAACCCTAACCCTAACCCTAACCCTAGCTTCAGCCTTATTTCAATGCAAGTCTATGGGGTGAAATTTCAACTTTGTCCTAGAGACATGGGGCCACTTGCTCTTTCATCAGGAGCCCCCAAGAAGCGCCCACAGCAAATTTGGGGCTTCTAGTACTTGAGGAACCCTAACCCTAATCTTAACCCTAACCCTAACCCTAACCCTAGCTTCAGCCTTATTTCAATGCAAGTCTATGGGGTGAAATTTCAACTTTGTCCTAGAGACATGGGGCCACTTGCTCTTTCATCAGGAGCCCCCAAGAAGCGCCCACAGCAAATTTGGGGCTTCTAGTACTTGAGGAACCCTAACCCTAATCTTAACCCTAACCCTAACCCTAACCCTAGCTTCAGCCTTATTTCAATGCAAGTCTATGGGGTGAAATTTCAACTTTGTCCTAGAGACATGGGGCCACTTGCTCTTTCATCAGGAGCCCCCAAGAAGCGCCCACAGCAAATTTGGGGCTTCTAGTACTTGAGGAACCCTAACCCTAATCTTAACCCTAACCCTAACCCTAACCCTAGCTTCAGCCTTATTTCAATGCAAGTCTATGGGGTGAAATTTCAACTTTGTCCTAGAGACATGGGGCCACTTGCTCTTTCATCAGGAGCCCCCAAGAAGCGCCCACAGCAAATTTGGGGCTTCTAGTACTTGAGGAACCCTAACCCTAATCTTAACCCTAACCCTAACCCTAACCCTAGCTTCAGCCTTATTTCAATGCAAGTCTATGGGGTGAAATTTCAACTTTGTCCTAGAGACATGGGGCCACTTGCTCTTTCATCAGGAGCCCCCAAGAAGCGCCCACAGCAAATTTGGGGCTTCTAGTACTTGAGGAACCCTAACCCTAATCTTAACCCTAACCCTAACCCTAACCCTAGCTTCAGCCTTATTTCAATGCAAGTCTATGGGGTGAAATTTCAACTTTGTCCTAGAGACATGGGGCCACTTGCTCTTTCATCAGGAGCCCCCAAGAAGCGCCCACAGCAAATTTGGGGCTTCTAGTACTTGAGGAACCCTAACCCTAATCTTAACCCTAACCCTAACCCTAACCCTAGCTTCAGCCTTATTTCAATGCAAGTCTATGGGGTGAAATTTCAACTTTGTCCTAGAGACATGGGGCCACTTGCTCTTTCATCAGGAGCCCCCAAGAAGCGCCCACAGCAAATTTGGGGCTTCTAGTACTTGAGGAACCCTAACCCTAATCTTAACCCTAACCCTAACCCTAACCCTAGCTTCAGCCTTATTTCAATGCAAGTCTATGGGGTGAAATTTCAACTTTGTCCTAGAGACATGGGGCCACTTGCTCTTTCATCAGGAGCCCCCAAGAAGCGCCCACAGCAAATTTGGGGCTTCTAGTACTTGAGGAACCCTAACCCTAATCTTAACCCTAACCCTAACCCTAACCCTAGCTTCAGCCTTATTTCAATGCAAGTCTATGGGGTGAAATTTCAACTTTGTCCTAGAGACATGGGGCCACTTGCTCTTTCATCAGGAGCCCCCAAGAAGCGCCCACAGCAAATTTGGGGCTTCTAGTACTTGAGGAACCCTAACCCTAATCTTAACCCTAACCCTAACCCTAACCCTAGCTTCAGCCTTATTTCAATGCAAGTCTATGGGGTGAAATTTCAACTTTGTCCTAGAGACATGGGGCCACTTGCTCTTTCATCAGGAGCCCCCAAGAAGCGCCCACAGCAAATTTGGGGCTTCTAGTACTTGAGGAACCCTAACCCTAATCTTAACCCTAACCCTAACCCTAACCCTAGCTTCAGCCTTATTTCAATGCAAGTCTATGGGGTGAAATTTCAACTTTGTCCTAGAGACATGGGGCCACTTGCTCTTTCATCAGGAGCCCCCAAGAAGCGCCCACAGCAAATTTGGGGCTTCTAGTACTTGAGGAACCCTAACCCTAATCTTAACCCTAACCCTAACCCTAACCCTAGCTTCAGCCTTATTTCAATGCAAGTCTATGGGGTGAAATTTCAACTTTGTCCTAGAGACATGGGGCCACTTGCTCTTTCATCAGGAGCCCCCAAGAAGCGCCCACAGCAAATTTGGGGCTTCTAGTACTTGAGGAACCCTAACCCTAATCTTAACCCTAACCCTAACCCTAACCCTAGCTTCAGCCTTATTTCAATGCAAGTCTATGGGGTGAAATTTCAACTTTGTCCTAGAGACATGGGGCCACTTGCTCTTTCATCAGGAGCCCCCAAGAAGCGCCCACAGCAAATTTGGGGCTTCTAGTACTTGAGGAACCCTAACCCTAATCTTAACCCTAACCCTAACCCTAACCCTAGCTTCAGCCTTATTTCAATGCAAGTCTATGGGGTGAAATTTCAACTTTGTCCTAGAGACATGGGGCCACTTGCTCTTTCATCAGGAGCCCCCAAGAAGCGCCCACAGCAAATTTGGGGCTTCTAGTACTTGAGGAACCCTAACCCTAATCTTAACCCTAACCCTAACCCTAACCCTAGCTTCAGCCTTATTTCAATGCAAGTCTATGGGGTGAAATTTCAACTTTGTCCTAGAGACATGGGGCCACTTGCTCTTTCATCAGGAGCCCCCAAGAAGCGCCCACAGCAAATTTGGGGCTTCTAGTACTTGAGGAACCCTAACCCTAATCTTAACCCTAACCCTAACCCTAACCCTAGCTTCAGCCTTATTTCAATGCAAGTCTATGGGGTGAAATTTCAACTTTGTCCTAGAGACATGGGGCCACTTGCTCTTTCATCAGGAGCCCCCAAGAAGCGCCCACAGCAAATTTGGGGCTTCTAGTACTTGAGGAACCCTAACCCTAATCTTAACCCTAACCCTAACCCTAACCCTAGCTTCAGCCTTATTTCAATGCAAGTCTATGGGGTGAAATTTCAACTTTGTCCTAGAGACATGGGGCCACTTGCTCTTTCATCAGGAGCCCCCAAGAAGCGCCCACAGCAAATTTGGGGCTTCTCAGTACTTGAGGAACCCTAACCCTAATCTTAACCCTAACCCTAACCCTAACCCTAGCTTCAGCCTTATTTCAATGCAAGTCTATGGGGTGAAATTTCAACTTTGTCCTAGAGACATGGGGCCACTTGCTCTTTCATCAGGAGCCCCCAAGAAGCGCCCACAGCAAATTTGGGGCTTCTAGTACTTGAGGAACCCTAACCCTAATCTTAACCCTAACCCTAACCCTAACCCTAGCTTCAGCCTTATTTCAATGCAAGTCTATGGGGTGAAATTTCAACTTTGTCCTAGAGACATGGGGCCACTTGCTCTTTCATCAGGAGCCCCCAAGAAGCGCCCACAGCAAATTTGGGGCTTCTAGTACTTGAGGAACCCTAACCCTAATCTTAACCCTAACCCTAACCCTAACCCTAGCTTCAGCCTTATTTCAATGCAAGTCTATGGGGTGAAATTTCAACTTTGTCCTAGAGACATGGGGCCACTTGCTCTTTCATCAGGAGCCCCCAAGAAGCGCCCACAGCATATTTGGGGCTTCTCATACTTGAGGAACCCTAACCCTAATCTTAACCCTAACCCTAACCCTAACCCTAGCTTCAGCCTTATTTCAATGCAAGTCTATGGGGTGAAATTTCAACTTTGTCCTAGAGACATGGGGCCACTTGCTCTTTCATCAGGAGCCCCCAAGAAGCGCCCACAGCAAATTTGGGGCTTCTCATACTTGAGGAACCCTAACCCTAATCTTAACCCTAACCCTAACCCTAACCCTAGCTTCAGCCTTATTTCAATGCAAGTCTATGGGGTGAAATTTCAACTTTGTCCTAGAGACATGGGGCCACTTGCTCTTTCATCAGGAGCCCCCAAGAAGCGCCCACAGCAAATTTGGGGCTTCTAGTACTTGAGGAACCCTAACCCTAATCTTAACCCTAACCCTAACCCTAACCCTAGCTTCAGCCTTATTTCAATGCAAGTCTATGGGGTGAAATTTCAACTTTGTCCTAGAGACATGGGGCCACTTGCTCTTTCATCAGGAGCCCCCAAGAAGCGCCCACAGCAAATTTGGGGCTTCTAGTACTTGAGGAACCCTAACCCTAATCTTAACCCTAACCCTAACCCTAACCCTAGCTTCAGCCTTATTTCAATGCAAGTCTATGGGGTGAAATTTCAACTTTGTCCTAGAGACATGGGGCCACTTGCTCTTTCATCAGGAGCCCCCAAGAAGCGCCCACAGCAAATTTGGGGCTTCTAGTACTTGAGGAACCCTAACCCTAACCCTAACCCTAACCCTAGCTTCAGCCTTATTTCAATGCAAGTCTATGGGGTGAAATTTCAACTTTGTCCTAGAGACATGGGGCCACTTGCTCTTTCATCAGGAGCCCCCAAGAAGCGCCCACAGCAAATTTGGGGCTTCTCATACTTGAGGAACCCTAACCCTAATCTTAACCCTAACCCTAACCCTAACCCTAGCTTCAGCCTTATTTCAATGCAAGTCTATGGGGTGAAATTTCAACTTTGTCCTAGAGACATGGGGCCACTTGCTCTTTCATCAGGAGCCCCCAAGAAGCGCCCACAGCAAATTTGGGGCTTCTAGTACTTGAGGAACCCTAACCCTAATCTTAACCCTAACCCTAACCCTAACCCTAGCTTCAGCCTTATTTCAATGCAAGTCTATGGGGTGAAATTTCAACTTTGTCCTAGAGACATGGGGCCACTTGCTCTTTCATCAGGAGCCCCCAAGAAGCGCCCACAGCAAATTTGGGGCTTCTAGTACTTGAGGAACCCTAACCCTAATCTTAACCCTAACCCTAACCCTAACCCTAGCTTCAGCCTTATTTCAATGCAAGTCTATGGGGTGAAATTTCAACTTTGTCCTAGAGACATGGGGCCACTTGCTCTTTCATCAGGAGCCCCCAAGAAGCGCCCACAGCAAATTTGGGGCTTCTAGTACTTGAGGAACCCTAACCCTAATCTTAACCCTAACCCTAACCCTAACCCTAGCTTCAGCCTTATTTCAATGCAAGTCTATGGGGTGAAATTTCAACTTTGTCCTAGAGACATGGGGCCACTTGCTCTTTCATCAGGAGCCCCCAAGAAGCGCCCACAGCATATTTGGGGCTTCTCATACTTGAGGAACCCTAACCCTAATCTTAACCCTAACCCTAACCCTAACCCTAGCTTCAGCCTTATTTCAATGCAAGTCTATGGGGTGAAATTTCAACTTTGTCCTAGAGACATGGGGCCACTTGCTCTTTCATCAGGAGCCCCCAAGAAGCGCCCACAGCAAATTTGGGGCTTCTAGTACTTGAGGAACCCTAACCCTAATCTTAACCCTAACCCTAACCCTAACCCTAGCTTCAGCCTTATTTCAATGCAAGTCTATGGGGTGAAATTTCAACTTTGTCCTAGAGACATGGGGCCACTTGCTCTTTCATCAGGAGCCCCCAAGAAGCGCCCACAGCAAATTTGGGGCTTCTAGTACTTGAGGAACCCTAACCCTAATCTTAACCCTAACCCTAACCCTAACCCTAGCTTCAGCCTTATTTCAATGCAAGTCTATGGGGTGAAATTTCAACTTTGTCCTAGAGACATGGGGCCACTTGCTCTTTCATCAGGAGCCCCCAAGAAGCGCCCACAGCATATTTGGGGCTTCTCATACTTGAGGAACCCTAACCCTAATCTTAACCCTAACCCTAACCCTAACCCTAGCTTCAGCCTTATTTCAATGCAAGTCTATGGGGTGAAATTTCAACTTTGTCCTAGAGACATGGGGCCACTTGCTCTTTCATCAGGAGCCCCCAAGAAGCGCCCACAGCAAATTTGGGGCTTCTCATACTTGAGGAACCCTAACCCTAATCTTAACCCTAACCCTAACCCTAACCCTAGCTTCAGCCTTATTTCAATGCAAGTCTATGGGGTGAAATTTCAACTTTGTCCTAGAGACATGGGGCCACTTGCTCTTTCATCAGGAGCCCCCAAGAAGCGCCCACAGCAAATTTGGGGCTTTTAGTACTTGAGGAACCCTAACCCTAATCTTAACCCTAACCCTAACCCTAACCCTAGCTTCAGCCTTATTTCAATGCAAGTCTATGGGGTGAAATTTCAACTTTGTCCTAGAGACATGGGGCCACTTGCTCTTTCATCAGGAGCCCCCAAGAAGCGCCCACAGCAAATTTGGGGCTTCTAGTACTTGAGGAACCCTAACCCTAATCTTAACCCTAACCCTAACCCTAACCCTAGCTTCAGCCTTATTTCAATGCAAGTCTATGGGGTGAAATTTCAACTTTGTCCTAGAGACATGGGGCCACTTGCTCTTTCATCAGGAGCCCCCAAGAAGCGCCCACAGCAAATTTGGGGCTTCTCATACTTGAGGAACCCTAACCCTAATCTTAACCCTAACCCTAACCCTAACCCTAGCTTCAGCCTTATTTCAATGCAAGTCTATGGGGTGAAATTTCAACTTTGTCCTAGAGACATGGGGCCACTTGCTCTTTCATCAGGAGCCCCCAAGAAGCGCCCACAGCAAATTTGGGGCTTCTAGTACTTGAGGAACCCTAACCCTAATCTTAACCCTAACCCTAACCCTAACCCTAGCTTCAGCCTTATTTCAATGCAAGTCTATGGGGTGAAATTTCAACTTTGTCCTAGAGACATGGGGCCACTTGCTCTTTCATCAGGAGCCCCCAAGAAGCGCCCACAGCAAATTTGGGGCTTCTAGTACTTGAGGAACCCTAACCCTAATCTTAACCCTAACCCTAACCCTAACCCTAGCTTCAGCCTTATTTCAATGCAAGTCTATGGGGTGAAATTTCAACTTTGTCCTAGAGACATGGGGCCACTTGCTCTTTCATCAGGAGCCCCCAAGAAGCGCCCACAGCAAATTTGGGGCTTCTAGTACTTGAGGAACCCTAACCCTAACCCTAACCCTAACCCTAGCTTCAGCCTTATTTCAATGCAAGTCTATGGGGTGAAATTTCAACTTTGTCCTAGAGACATGGGGCCACTTGCTCTTTCATCAGGAGCCCCCAAGAAGCGCCCACAGCAAATTTGGGGCTTCTCATACTTGAGGAACCCTAACCCTAATCTTAACCCTAACCCTAACCCTAACCCTAGCTTCAGCCTTATTTCAATGCAAGTCTATGGGGTGAAATTTCAACTTTGTCCTAGAGACATGGGGCCACTTGCTCTTTCATCAGGAGCCCCCAAGAAGCGCCCACAGCAAATTTGGGGCTTCTAGTACTTGAGGAACCCTAACCCTAATCTTAACCCTAACCCTAACCCTAACCCTAGCTTCAGCCTTATTTCAATGCAAGTCTATGGGGTGAAATTTCAACTTTGTCCTAGAGACATGGGGCCACTTGCTCTTTCATCAGGAGCCCCCAAGAAGCGCCCACAGCAAATTTGGGGCTTCTAGTACTTGAGGAACCCTAACCCTAATCTTAACCCTAACCCTAACCCTAACCCTAGCTTCAGCCTTATTTCAATGCAAGTCTATGGGGTGAAATTTCAACTTTGTCCTAGAGACATGGGGCCACTTGCTCTTTCATCAGGAGCCCCCAAGAAGCGCCCACAGCATATTTGGGGCTTCTCATACTTGAGGAACCCTAACCCTAATCTTAACCCTAACCCTAACCCTAACCCTAGCTTCAGCCTTATTTCAATGCAAGTCTATGGGGTGAAATTTCAACTTTGTCCTAGAGACATGGGGCCACTTGCTCTTTCATCAGGAGCCCCCAAGAAGCGCCCACAGCAAATTTGGGGCTTCTAGTACTTGAGGAACCCTAACCCTAATCTTAACCCTAACCCTAACCCTAACCCTAGCTTCAGCCTTATTTCAATGCAAGTCTATGGGGTGAAATTTCAACTTTGTCCTAGAGACATGGGGCCACTTGCTCTTTCATCAGGAGCCCCCAAGAAGCGCCCACAGCATATTTGGGGCTTCTCATACTTGAGGAACCCTAACCCTAATCTTAACCCTAACCCTAACCCTAACCCTAGCTTCAGCCTTATTTCAATGCAAGTCTATGGGGTGAAATTTCAACTTTGTCCTAGAGACATGGGGCCACTTGCTCTTTCATCAGGAGCCCCCAAGAAGCGCCCACAGCAAATTTGGGGCTTCTAGTACTTGAGGAACCCTAACCCTAATCTTAACCCTAACCCTAACCCTAACCCTAGCTTCAGCCTTATTTCAATGCAAGTCTATGGGGTGAAATTTCAACTTTGTCCTAGAGACATGGGGCCACTTGCTCTTTCATCAGGAGCCCCCAAGAAGCGCCCACAGCAAATTTGGGGCTTCTAGTACTTGAGGAACCCTAACCCTAATCTTAACCCTAACCCTAACCCTAACCCTAGCTTCAGCCTTATTTCAATGCAAGTCTATGGGGTGAAATTTCAACTTTGTCCTAGAGACATGGGGCCACTTGCTCTTTCATCAGGAGCCCCCAAGAAGCGCCCACAGCATATTTGGGGCTTCTCATACTTGAGGAACCCTAACCCTAATCTTAACCCTAACCTTAACCCTAACCCTAGCTTCAGCCTTATTTCAATGCAAGTCTATGGGGTGAAATTTCAACTTTGTCCTAGAGACATGGGGCCACTTGCTCTTTCATCAGGAGCCCCCAAGAAGCGCCCACAGCAAATTTGGGGCTTCTCATACTTGAGGAACCCTAACCCTAATCTTAACCCTAACCCTAACCCTAACCCTAGCTTCAGCCTTATTTCAATGCAAGTCTATGGGGTGAAATTTCAACTTTGTCCTAGAGACATGGGGCCACTTGCTCTTTCATCAGGAGCCCCCAAGAAGGGCCCACAGCAAATTTGGGGCTTTTAGTACTTGAGGAACCCTAACCCTAATCTTAACCCTAACCCTAACCCTAACCCTAGCTTCAGCCTTATTTCAATGCAAGTCTATGGGGTGAAATTTCAACTTTGTCCTAGAGACATGGGGCCACTTGCTCTTTCATCAGGAGCCCCCAAGAAGCGCCCACAGCAAATTTGGGGCTTCTAGTACTTGAGGAACCCTAACCCTAATCTTAACCCTAACCCTAACCCTAACCCTAGCTTCAGCCTTATTTCAATGCAAGTCTATGGGGTGAAATTTCAACTTTGTCCTAGAGACATGGGGCCACTTGCTCTTTCATCAGGAGCCCCCAAGAAGCGCCCACAGCAAATTTGGGGCTTCTAGTACTTGAGGAACCCTAACCCTAATCTTAACCCTAACCCTAACCCTAACCCTAGCTTCAGCCTTATTTCAATGCAAGTCTATGGGGTGAAATTTCAACTTTGTCCTAGAGACATGGGGCCACTTGCTCTTTCATCAAGAGCCCCCAAGAAGCGCCCACAGCAAATTTGGGGCTTCTAGTACTTGAGGAACCCTAACCCTAATCTTAACCCTAACCCTAACCCTAACCCTAGCTTCAGCCTTATTTCAATGCAAGTCTATGGGGTGAAATTTCAACTTTGTCCTAGAGACATGGGGCCACTTGCTCTTTCATCAGGAGCCCCCAAGAAGCGCCCACAGCAAATTTGGGGCTTCTCATACTTGAGGAACCCTAACCCTAATCTTAACCCTAACCCTAACCCTAACCCTAGCTTCAGCCTTATTTCAATGCAAGTCTATGGGGTGAAATTTCAACTTTGTCCTAGAGACATGGGGCCACTTGCTCTTTCATCAGGAGCCCCCAAGAAGCGCCCACAGCAAATTTGGGGCTTCTAGTACTTGAGGAACCCTAACCCTAATCTTAACCCTAACCCTAACCCTAACCCTAGCTTCAGCCTTATTTCAATGCAAGTCTATGGGGTGAAATTTCAACTTTGTCCTAGAGACATGGGGCCACTTGCTCTTTCATCAGGAGCCCCCAAGAAGCGCCCACAGCAAATTTGGGGCTTCTCATACTTGAGGAACCCTAACCCTAATCTTAACCCTAACCCTAACCCTAACCCTAGCTTCAGCCTTATTTCAATGCAAGTCTATGGGGTGAAATTTCAACTTTGTCCTAGAGACATGGGGCCACTTGCTCTTTCATCAGGAGCCCCCAAGAAGCGCCCACAGCAAATTTGGGGCTTCTAGTACTTGAGGAACCCTAACCCTAATCTTAACCCTAACCCTAACCCTAACCCTAGCTTCAGCCTTATTTCAATGCAAGTCTATGGGGTGAAATTTCAACTTTGTCCTAGAGACATGGGGCCACTTGCTCTTTCATCAGGAGCCCCCAAGAAGCGCCCACAGCAAATTTGGGGCTTCTCATACTTGAGGAACCCTAACCCTAATCTTAACCCTAACCCTAACCCTAACCCTAGCTTCAGCCTTATTTCAATGCAAGTCTATGGGGTGAAATTTCAACTTTGTCCTAGAGACATGGGGCCACTTGCTCTTTCATCAGGAGCCCCCAAGAAGCGCCCACAGCAAATTTGGGGCTTCTAGTACTTGAGGAACCCTAACCCTAATCTTAACCCTAACCCTAACCCTAACCCTAGCTTCAGCCTTATTTCAATGCAAGTCTATGGGGTGAAATTTCAACTTTGTCCTAGAGACATGGGGCCACTTGCTCTTTCATCAGGAGCCCCCAAGAAGCGCCCACAGCAAATTTGGGGCTTCTCATACTTGAGGAACCCTAACCCTAATCTTAACCCTAACCCTAACCCTAACCCTAGCTTCAGCCTTATTTCAATGCAAGTCTATGGGGTGAAATTTCAACTTTGTCCTAGAGACATGGGGCCACTTGCTCTTTCATCAGGAGCCCCCAAGAAGCGCCCACAGCAAATTTGGGGCTTCTAGTACTTGAGGAACCCTAACCCTAATCTTAACCCTAACCCTAACCCTAACCCTAGCTTCAGCCTTATTTCAATGCAAGTCTATGGGGTGAAATTTCAACTTTGTCCTAGAGACATGGGGCCACTTGCTCTTTCATCAGGAGCCCCCAAGAAGCGCCCACAGCAAATGTGGGGCTTCTAGTACTTGAGGAACCCTAACCCTAATCTTAACCCTAACCCTAACCCTAACCCTAGCTTCAGCCTTATTTCAATGCAAGTCTATGGGGTGAAATTTCAACTTTGTCCTAGAGACATGGGGCCACTTGCTCTTTCATCAGGAGCCCCCAAGAAGCGCCCACAGCAAATTTGGGGCTTCTAGTACTTGAGGAACCCTAACCCTAACCCTAACCCTAGCTTCAGCCTTATTTCAATGAACAGAGCAACTTATTTGTTGAACAAATGTGAATCTTGTGCTTTTTTAATGATTAAAAATGCAGTTGCTCTCTCTATCAGACAAGATATTAAAATTGGACCATGTTAGTGTCATTAGATGGTTGTACTGATCGGCTGTTTTCTGGAGTTGATGTTAGTAAACAGTCACCCTCTTTCAATGCCCTGCTGACAGAACAAAATACATTCATCCACTTCTTCATCTCTGTTGAGATGTTTATTTATTTATTTATTTTCTTGCTGCTGAAGCAGTAAATCTTGGCTAAATCCTCTCCAGATTCTAATCAGGAGAGCCTTGTCTTTTATCAGTGGAACTGCTTTGCAGGCAGAGTTTGAGCGTGAAAGGAGCACAGCAGGTGTGGAGGTGGAGGCTAAATCCTCTCTCAGCCTTATCTGCATCACCGATTCTACAGATAGACACCAGATGAGACCACAGAGGGCCTCATTAAAGCCCCCGCCGGGCTCCTTCATCACTGCCAGCCAGTATCAGCAGCCACCAGCTTCACCCCATTATCCACGCACACTCAAGCATCTTCCCATTAACTTTCCACCAAGAACCGAGAGTCTGCATGTAAAAAACATTTCGTTACATTACTATTCCATTTAAAAAAAAAAAAAAAACGCATAATCCTCTGCATACGTTTTGTGCATATTCAAAAAAACAGAATTGATAATAATTTTAAAATTGTAAAAAATGTAAAAATCTTGTCCTGTCAGGATAAACACAGATGATGGTCTTTGACAGTGGTGAGTCTTGCATTTTTACCCTTCAACACACTCCTCCCTTCTAAGGAAACACCGGTTTGCAGATATGGACAAAAGCACAGATCGCATCTGTATATGCTTTATTTAATAAAGAAATAATGTGTCGAAATGAATGTGGTGAAACAGCAGATTTCAAATCGAGATCCCGGTGTCCCCAAGAACATCCAGAAGTTACAAAGTCACTGGCTCGTCTTCTGATATTTCATAGAAAGGTAAGTGACAAAAACAGACCTTAAGAACCTGCTGTTGAACACTTTCATGTGTTTTTAATATAAACAAAAATGCAAGTGATTAATAATTTGCATTTTGCAGCATGGCAACACAAATCTTTGCTGACTGTGCAGATATCTCTCTCTCGCTCACACAAGCATGTACACACGCACACAGACGATTTAAAGGACGCTCGGACAAGCTTGCTGCTATGAAGCATTGACAAGTGAAACTCTTTTAAACCTCACCACATGGTGATCAAACACTGACAACATTGTGAAGAGCCATTTCACAGCGAGACAATTTAAAGAAAAAAAAAGACTGAGCTCCTGGGAGGATGCAAACTCAGCAACGTCCGCGTAGTGCCTTTGTGCGTCTCGGAATTCAAACAAGCTGTGTGCCTCGATTCGCATATTTAACATCTGCCACACAGGTTTTCAGCTTTCTTCTGGAGAACTGTTGCATTTGAATGTGGCACTGTGCTCCCTGCAAAGCCAAAGGCACCCACAGTCCTCCGTCCCGTCCACTCACATCATGTTTTCGTTAGATGTAACGCTGAAGTTCCTTTAGGGTGGGAAGGAGCTGCAAACTATGCGGGGGCTTCCTGTCAGGTTATGGGGTTGTTTAAGGGAATGGTCGACCGAGGGTGCATCTTTCATCTTGAAACAATCTGTCAAGACATGTCTGCCACACACCACCTCGTTCACAGGGGAGCTCATGCTGATCACTGAACTTCCCTGAAAAAAAAGGAAAAAAGTTCAGCAGCCAGAGATGGCTGCTAGCCACAGTCCAGGGTCTGTATAAAACTTTGTACTGACACTAACAGTGCTGTCTTTTTTTCCAGCTGTTTTGGATGTTTACACACATTAATATCCAAATGTAAACCAAAAGTCAGTGGAAAAAGAAAAGTTAGATCATAAAACAAAACTGATCCGAGTTTATTCCAGCATAACAAATTATAACATAAGCTTCTGTAAAAGTAAAATTAAACATGGTTAAACAGCAGTTGGATTTGAAATGTATGGTTTGTTTAGACAGACGTCAGTTCTTCCTTTCAAACACCAAAAGAGGATTTGTAGACAAAGTTTTAATGCCCATTTCATTTGAGTTACTCATCATATTTTGCTGGAGCCAGTTTTGTGTGTTTTCATTTTTAACAAAATAGACTGGATTCATTTTACTCATAGATCAGTTCACCTAAAATAGGATCTCAGTAATCCAAGATGACAGCAGCATAGGTTTTTTTTTTTTTTTTTTTACATGTTTGGGTAGAACATAACTAACAGAACTAACATGAACTCCAACTTTAAATCTTTCTGCCTTTATCTGCTAAATGAACGCCAGTGTTACAAATCAAGTATTTAATAAAGACCTGCAAGTAACAAGTACAAAACAAACTGTGGTTGTGTAACTTTTCATTGGGAAATAACTCAATACATGTTAATTCTAAAAACCACAGATTTCCTTGTGGCTCACAAATCTGCTACTGGGAAGTAGCAACTTCTCAGAATGTGGTGACGTTGTGTTCTGTTTTGTAACAAACAAACAAACAAAAAATCTGCTGACTGACAAAATTGTTTCACACCGTCACAAGTAGTTATTGTCTAAATACATTGTCACATTGAAACAATTATACACATTGAGACAAGTTTTAGCTGTGCCACTGATCACTTTTGTATCCAAGCTTTTCGAATGAGTGAGCCAAATCACCGCCAGACACTGGACCACCACCAATCGAGGTGAAACAACAGAGGCTTTGTCCTGCACTGAGGGGGTGTTGATGTCATCACTGCTTCAACCAACCTCCCCCAGATGGTTTCCCATCCTGCCATCTTGAAACCCCCAAACACCACCACAATTCTCCAGATTTGCTTTCTCACTGTACGCGTTAATCCCATTCAGGTAAGTTAAATGACCGGACTGCTGTTTTGAAAAGCGAGCATGAACGCACATGGCATTGTCATTGCTGAGCCAGCAAGATGCTCCAGCATTGTGCAAAATCTACTTTCTCAGTCTTTCATCATCATATGCAGCTGCACAGCTCTGGCCTGTCTTAGCAGAAAGGAGAAAAGTCCACAAAAGTTCTTCTTCTTCTTCCTGCTCCAGCTTTCAGAGAGCACATGCAAATAAGACACAGCTCTGGGAATGAGCTTCTGTGATGTCACAACGGGCACCGGTAGCTCTCCGAAACTGCCACCTGCTGTCGCCCATCTCCTTCAAGGTTCAATGTGTTGTGTGCTCAGAGATGGTATTTGAATTACTGTTGCCTTTCTCTCATCTCCATCAGTGTGTCGATTATTCTCCTCTGGCCTCTCCCATCGACAAGGCATTTTTGTCCGCTGCTAATCACTGGGTATTTTCTCTTTTTCAGACCATTCTCTGTAAACCCTAGAGATGGTTGCGTGTGAAAATCCCAGTGGATCAGCAGTTTCTAAAATACTCAGACCAGCCCGTCTGCTAACTGAGAGCACCTGAGGACACCATGATTTATTCATATCAACGCAACAGAGGCCCGAGTCTTTAAATGACAAGAGCATCATTCATGATATTTGCAGTGCCACCACGCTGGCTGCTGGGTAAACTCCTGGCACCAGCCCCTGTCATCTTTACAGGACGGCCCGCAGGTACTTCCAAGAATATCTCTGTAGCCTCTTGTCCTTTCAGGATCATTTAAGGAGAGCCCTATCGCGTGAGCTGCATCCTTGGGATCAATTTTTACAATCTGGTTTGTTTACAGACACCAACATTTGCTCAGTGGTTGTGCTTAAATTGAAGCAAACACTGTGAGATCCTGTTCAGATAGAGAACAAGTGTAAACCGCACCATCTATATGTTTCTTCCAAACTATAAAACTAATGCCGCTGCTGAGCTATATTTGTCGTTGCACTGACTGAAATATAATCTGCCATATTGTACATTCAGGTTAAAACAAAACAAACTAAAAAAGCCTGTTACATGTTCAGTTCAGTACTATTGTTATGTATATGAGACACAAATTCAAAAACAAAAGGAACTTACAAAAGATTGTTCCTCCTGTTCTTTGGTCTGAGCAGCTCCTTGGTAAGAGACTGGGTGTTGTTCAAAGCGAGAGACAAGATAACGGCTAAGGCTAATTCAAAGACTTCAACAACCACAGTAAATAATTTCCCATCGCTCAGAAAGAGTGACTGAGAAAGTGGCTCAGTGCGTTGAGGGGGTCTTTCCTCGTCTCTCCCCACATGGTGGGAACTGTGACTATATTGAAAATTATGGTCCTGCCATAAATCAATGATCTCCCACTCAACCTCATTTTGGTTACAGTCACTGGACTCCGACTTCTTCATGTTTTAATGGAAAATCTCGTATTAGTCTCAAATCTTTGCATAAGGCCAAAGAGCTCAGTGACTTCCAACTACCAAACATTTATTATTACTTTATTGCAAACATGGTAAAAAATACGTCTAAAAATGGATAAAGGCTAACTCACTTGACCACTCATGGGTAGATATTATGCAAACATACCTTAAAGAGATTCAATAACTGACTTGCTATTCATCAGGACTACCATCAAATATCACGGCCATATTAAAAGCTTCACTTTAAGCTTGTCTCTGGCAGCAATTTATAAAAAACACAAGCCTCTTCTGTCACATGAGCAATGCTGCCTGCCTGGATGAGAACTTATAATGATGGAGCAGAAAGGAGGGAGAAGGTGTTTGTCATGTATCACACATAATACAGGGTTAGAGTTGACTAACTAAAGCTTGAACCAGATTTAATCTCAAACCTAACCTAAATTAGACTGTAGTAATTGCTCAAGTTGGACCAGTTGAAATGGATTGTACAACTGCACCAACAGGTATTTGTTCTGCAAAGGAGGCAGTTCACGATACTACAAATTAGTGGGATTTCTCTTTAAGCCAATGAAGTGAGCAAAGAAAAGAAAGAATTTTCTGGCAACTTAACCATCACCTGACAACAGAAGGCAAAGTGTGTAGTAACAGAATGATGTCATGGGAGAAATTGCTTCGTAAACCAACTAGTCTATAAAATTTAAAAAAATAAAATCTTAGGTATTTTTTTAATTCTTTATCAGTTGATTTGTCTACATTGGCCAGGATGCAGCATCACCACTGAACAATCACGATGAGGCCCTGCAATCGGCCTTTGAGGTGAAAACAGCACTGGTGCATCCATCTGCACCACTAATTATGACACCAAAACCTGAAATGATACAAACAATAAGTCCTTTATTTAATAACATACTATACAGTTATGTACACAACAACATATTGCAATATCATCATCACACTGTTGAGAATAAATAACCCTCCACCGCAGGACAAAAACAAAAAGTTTTCTTTAAAGGACAGACCGATCTGGCAACTTCATTTCAAGAAAAATAACATGGCTTAAGTTGTGAAATAATGTGGGACATTAGAAAATAAGAAACAACATTGTTTGTGATACTTTTACTCAGAATGCGATGCAAGCAAATTGTACAGCCTGGGCCTTTAAATACAGTGAATGTAGAGATTCTTGTTGCTGAAAAAGTTCACTGTTTCATAATTGGTAAATGGAAAGAATTAGAGTTCTGTGAACAAAAAGAAGAGCAGTAATATTTCCCAATTTGAAATAAACAAACAAACATAAAAAAAAAAAAATCACTTGGGCAGACTTTCATACAAAAAGCTGCTCTTTCATCTCTCAAGATCTTCCACAGTCACGAGGCACTGATGGCACAACGCTGGAATCCACTGGTTTGTTGCATAACGTTGCGCAGAAACACAGATGTCGGTTGTTGCTTACATGCCATTCTGGTCACAGTGAGCGCTGTGGCAGCTGGCATGCACATTTGGTACGACACACAGTTTGAGGTGAAAATACACAGGGAGGAGAAGCAGAATCACTGCATTCTCGCTGCGCCGTCTCCCACCTGCACCGGCAGGCAAACTGCTGCTCTGAAGCTGGCGGCGGCTCGCGGAAGCAGAGCAGATCAGCCGCTCCCGGAGTCACGTGGCACAGCTTTTGGTAAAGACAACACTAGTTTTGACTGGCCGCTAACTGACGTCACTATTATCCCACCCACCCACACGCACCACCTCTCCACCCCCAGTGCTCAAACATTCAGACATTGAAACTTTGTTTTAGCTCGTGTTGGTTTGTGAAATGAAAACTCAGAGATGGTGTCATAAATGCTGAACTGAGGTACATTTGGATTTAGCCGTGACTTTGGCGATCCATTTCCAGGTTGTTGTTTTTTTATTCGATTTCACGATAATAAAACAACCGATGCGCGGCTGATTGAGATCAGCTCCAAGTGCAAAAAATGGGGCCGTCGCTGGAGTTTTGACAGTTTTGTTCAAGCCGCTCGCTGGGATCACACATTGCTGGAGTCTTCTTGGTGGGTGCCAACGCAGAGACGTATCTCGTATGTACGTCCCCTCCACCCCCACCAAAAAAAAAAGAAACCCCAAAAAAACGCCCTTGGCTCGGAACACTGCGAGTCTGTCGTTGCGTTGCTCCCTTCGGCCCGCCCCTGGGCACACAGCTGAGATTCTGCTCATTTTCCCTCTGCTGCCGCCACAGCAGCAGCAGCAGCAGCAGCAGCAGCACAACGGCTACCTTCTTTTCCTCATGCTGGTGTCCAGGCGGCCCAGCGCCTCGTATGACTGGTAGAAGCCTTCCAGCTCGTGGCTGCCCCAGCCCCTCCAGACACACAGGCACCACTCGGTGTTTTCCTTGCGGAAACCGCACACAACCGTGTCCTTTGCCAGCAGCGCGGCCTCCTCCAGGGTCCTGCGAGGGACAGAGAGAGAGAGAGATGAGGGAGGGTGTCTGCAGGGGGTCGGGGGGGTTAGCAGGCAGGGTTAGGGTTAGCGGTGGGGGGTGGGAGGGGAGTTTAGCAGGAGACGTGCTTCAGTCTGGGCACATCTCCCCGGACTGCAATTAGTTTCTTCCTGGATGCTGCTCAGCAGGAGGCTGCATGTTGTGTCAGTCAACAGACAGACAGACAGAGACAGACAGACAGAGGACACTGTCAAGCGTGTCTCATCAACCCTCGACTCCGTTAAAAGAAGTAGAGAAAGAAGAAAAGCAGCGGATCAAAGGGCCGTAGTGGAACAACGGGCCTCGCTTTAATTTACGGAGGCTCTCTGATGTTAGGAAGCGCTTGGAAGAGGAAGACGGTGCTCCTGGTGACCCTGCACTCTGGAACCTGGCCGCCCGCCCGCCCGCCCATGCATCACACCGAGCAGCCCTGAATTATCTTCCTCTCTTCCTCCTCCTCCTCCAATGTCTTTGTTTCATCTTCCCGCGGTGTGTCATTATTCTCGCCAGGTGTTCAGCCAACAGGTGAGGCAGGCAGGCAGCAGGGGGGTGGGGGCAGGAGGAGGTGGTGGTGGAAGGGGCTTTCGTCACGTGCGCACACCCCGAGTGAGCTGCTGACATGGCGAGAAACAACCCTGCGCCATTCACGCAGTGGAAACCAGCGAAGCACCGCTGCCCTCCAACACAAAAGTCAAACAGACCAAATGATTTTATCGTCTCTCTCTCTCTCTCTGCCTCACTCACTCACTAACTCAGTCACTCACTCACTCACTCACTCACACGTTCATCATATCTGCATTGAACTCCATTCTAACCAGTTAGAACCAGTTTCATGAAATAACGACCTTGACCGCACTGAAATCATTCATTTCCAATGTCAAATTGGAAATGGACCAGGTCCCATGACCTCAGCTCTGACCAACCCACCCCCCCCTTCCTCCCCGCTCCAAACTGCCGGTGCTACAGGTGCACTGTGTAATAGCTGCTTATTAAGAGCGGTGCTTTGGGTGGTGCTGGCGTGGGGGTTTATTGCCTGTCGCTAACAGACCAGGCCCCCCTTGCTGGAAAAAAGTCACAGAGAAGCTCTTTTCTGCTGGCAGACCAGCTGCCGGCTCCTTCACAGAAATAATTACAGACTCCGAGATGCACCGTAAGTGCACGATGAAGGATCCGACTGAGCTTTTATTGAGGCGGCGTGAGTAAAATGAAAATCCAGCACGACCTCCTCTTCCACCTCCTCCCCCTCCTTTCTGGGCCGCACGGTTTTGTGCACTGCTGAAAAAAAGGGTTCCATGCAGGTGGAGGAGCAACAGACCTAAAAGTCCATATGACTCGATTGAAAAAAAAAAAAAAAAACCCTAAAGGACAAAGTGTTGGGAAGGTTCACTTTCTACATGAACTAATTTAAAGTTCAGTTCACAAAATTTTAAATGAAATAGTTTGCACTGGTTAGCGCTGTCGAAGGTTGTGGGTTCGATTCTGGGCCTTTCTGTGCATAGTTTGCATATTCTCTCTGTGTCTGCCTGGCTTCTCTCCAAGGTTCTCCGGCTTCCTCCCACAGTCCAAAAACGTGCATGTGAGGCAAATCGGGAACTCTTTATTGTCCATAGTTGTGTGTGTGAGAATGAATGGTTGTCAGTCTCTGTTTGTCTCTATGTGGCCCTGGACTGGCTACTTGTCCAGTGACCCTATGACCTATGACCCCATGACAGCTGGGATCAGCTACAGCAGACTCCCATGACCCTGAGTGCAGGAGGAAGCAGCTATTGAAAATGGAGGGATGGTTCAGTTCAAAATTCAAATTTTTTTTTGAACTAAGTTCATGGTTCCAAAAATGAATACTTTTGTCCTCCAGAACAGGAAGTTGGCTTACCCCAAAGAGGAAAATCCAGGTGGGCTGAGGACAGCGATGACACGACCCCTCAGTCCGTCGCCGCTGGACTGTATTTCGATGACCATCATGTCGCCTCCACGCCTGGTTCAAGATTAGATTAGATTACTTTGTTAATTCAACTGCTGCTTAAGCTTGACACTATGAATGCACTGAACCCACTTCACACTGACTGCTAAATTCTGTGTTCGATACAAATCCAACGTGAGCACAGACCTTCCTATTCAAAATAATTTACCTGCTTCTGTTAATATGCATCTTATGTGTTAATGAACATCCATTTTTCTTAGTACATACTAAAAACACATAAATAAAAAGCAGTAGAATCCGGCTGTGTGCATTTTTTCAGAAGAGTTCAAAACGCTGAACAATGCGCAGCTTACTTTGAGCCGACCCGACACAATTAAAAAAAAAAAAAAAAGGGGTGTTAGAGTCAAAGACTAAGTTGAAATTCAACCAATAAAGGCAACTCTGTTGACACACTGGTTGTTTTGTTGCAAACAGTCAGTGTGCTGGGGCATCTGACTTAATTTTTTTTGCCGTCTGGTCTGCGTCGTTCCTGCGACAAAATTGAATCCAGTCTCCTTCTGGCACGACATCTGACGCAGTGGTGGGCACTGCACTTCACTGGACGTGATGTGGATGTCACGTTGCTGCGAGGAATGTGTTTGCTGACACTTGCCCCATTTTTAATTTCCAGTTAAAAGCCGCCCACGCACCACTGGACTCCCTCCAAAAGATTCATCCCAGAGGCTTAACTGTCCAACTTGATGAATTCTCCTAAATGACGATGATCTTGGTGTTTGGTCTTGGTCTGTTTCATGATCTCCACCCTACTCTCCCTGTTGCTACAGGGATTAAGGAGTGAAATTGCTTAAATGTGACACTGTAACTAGTAGTCCAGCCTTGAAACAACTAGAACACTGTGCAGTAGGATAGCAGGACTGAACATGTTCAGTCACCTGAGTGTATTCAGGCTGTATGGACTGAAGTGTGATGACTGAGTTCCAAAGAAAGCTTTGGATCGCTTCATCAAATCTGTGAGAACTTAATTAATATTAACACATAAAGTTCCTGAATCTTGAATTTTGGTCATTTAGAAAATCAATATTCTTGTTTAGAAATCCGATTTACCATTGACACGTGATTTTAGAAAGAAAACGGTGCGACTCACTAATTTGATTTGTAAGTAGTGGTCATTTAGTGACGCCTGTAGCGGGGGATCAGGCAAAGGGTTTTGAATCTGGGAGTGTTCTGTCGGTGTGCAGAACCTTCTACCTGGGGATCCACAGAGTTCCGTTCACCGGCAGCACCGCAAAGGCCTGCAGCTTGAGCGGCGGTGGGCTGGGAATCTGTGCCGAGTCCGGAGGAGGCTCTGAGTCTCCGGACTCCTGCCGGTCCCGGTCGCTGCGCTCTCCCTCTGTTTCTGAGGGAGACGGTGTCATAGAATCAAAGCCGGTGGACCCCGGGGACCCCGGGGCCTCCAGGGTGCCGCTGGACGATATGGAGCAGTAGTCTGTGAGCGAGTCCTGGTGCTGGATGATCTGAGTGCCGGCCTCCTTGCTGCAGATCACCGTCACTCGGCCGCGGTCGGAATCCTGCTTCTCCGCGCGGTCTCCGCTGTCGAGGGCAGCAGGCGGAGCCGCCGCAGCCTTGGCAGGGAGCCGCACGGTGAAGACGTCCCGCAGGGGGCTGATATCCCTGCAGCTGGAGACAGAAATAGGTGTCAACAAATGGCCACTAATAGCAATCTAAACATTAGAAGTAGTTTGTAGTTAGTGATTTTAACATTGTACTTCATTTTACTTTTCCATTAGTTTCAATTCAGGGAATTAAAAAAAAAAAAAAGCAGCCTGGGCTCAAGTCTTTTCAAGAGGGAAAACATCATGACTACGGGAGGTAAAAAATACACATCCATTGATTAATTTAAGTAAAAATAAAAGACATCTGAATTAAAAAAAAAACTGTGGTAAGCACAGGGTTTTGTTACGAGACACTATTGTATAGCAAAGACAGGCCAAAAATGGAAAACGGAGGAAATGGAGCCCAGACTTGGGAGATGACTAATGGAAAACAGAGCGCTCGGTTGGGGGGAATGAAGTCGAGAGGAGATAAACTCAAACACACACTCGGATTGTTCTTGAGAGTGTTATCAATTCAGTCATGACCGGCAGTTCATATGTCACAAATGGCTGCAGAGGCGACAGCCAAACGTGAAAGGTCAGCGGGTAAAAGAGGTCCATCTGTGTGTCACAACATTGAGATGTGCCAATTGAAATATTGATACGTAATCACTTAAACAGAACCAGCTGAGAATTGATCTTGCCAATTTTTCTTGCACAACTACGACAACTGCCACCCATTCCCCCCCAAAAAAAGAAATAAATTATTTTATTATAAACGTGGCTCACACCCGCCCGTTCAAATGCTTCGAGTCACCAACTCATTTATGGATTAAACTTCATTATAACCACTTTTATGAAAAAATTATCTTAAACGCTCTGGGATCATTTTGGGGGCATGAAAATCAGTCAAGATGTGCTTAACAAGTACGGGAACATTTAAGGGTTTAATGAAAACCATATCCGATGTCTAACTAAAAGTGATTGAGAGAATTCCAAGTGTGCAAAATTCTGTATGAACACACTAAAAGTAGGCTGTTTTAAAGCGCTTAAAACATAAATCATGATGCTTTGTTTACTCTCCTATGGCTTAGAACACACAACTAAGTGTGATTATAGAAGAAAGCTTGTTTTAAAAATGTAAATTTTATTTTTTGGGGGCAATTTTAAAGCATTTCACTTCTGCAATGATGGTCACATATTGGACACTTTACGTTCATTCTCTTAAACCACATTCAATTAGATATTCAAGGCAACAACTGTCAAAGACATTCCATACATGTCCTTACTAATCATCATGCAGTAGTAATGTTCTTAGAGCATTCTACTTAATATCTCAAGGAGCTGGTTATAAGTCAAATTCAATGCAGAAATGAGTCAGTGACTCTAAACGTTTGAACAGCGGTGTATATGCAGTCCTCGTCGAATCCTGTATATCCGCAAGCATCGTGGCCACGTGCGTGTCGGAGCTTTGCTCACCAGTACCGCGCGCACACTTGGTAGGACGCGGCGTGGTACAGGATGAGTGTGTTGCTGTGGTCGTCCAGCATCCAGACCGCCTCTTCTCCCTGCAAACTGAAGCCGCTCGTCATGGATATGACGGAGGACGGCGGCCCGTAGGGGTCCAGCCTCTGAGCCGCGTGAAGAGTGACGGAATCGATGATCAGCACGCCCGGACCGTTGGAGAACCACAACTGAGAAATCACAGACAAAAAAATTAATGTAGCGTTCCGAATGTACACTACCGTTCAAATTGGACCTTGGAAGTGGTTTTCACGGAACACTAAAATGTTCCCATACTTGTTAAGCACATCTAGACTGTTTTTTGTGCAGTCGTAATGATCGCAGAGAATTCGACATCATTATTAAATAAAACTGGTTAGTTTTACTTGTGTAGTGGCCCAGATTCTTGAACGGTAGTGTATATGTCGATGACGACTCGTTGACTTTCTGCTCACCTGGGAGCCACCGCTGACCAGAGCCATGGTCCTGATGGGGTAGGGCCTCTGTCGGGGGTCCGAGTCCTTCAGGCCAAACACCGTCTTGTTGATGGTGTGTGAACACAGGTAGATCTCCCCGTCCACAGGGAGGTCCTCCAGCAGCGTGTACACAGCCACCAGGCCGTCAGACATGCCAGCAAACACCCGGCTCAAACACTAGAGGTGTCAGAGAGGGAAACCGCCAGAAGACAGGGGATCAAATACTGGGGACTGTTTGGCACACATTCTTTAATGTTTTTGTTTAACAGACATCAGTCCATGACTAAAGCAGCATCCCACAGCACGGCAACAACAGCTGGAACTCAAACGCAAAATCTGGCGTCGGCCACAACAGTCCACAACCAGACCCCAGCGTCACAGTTACGCAAATCCTACAACTGTGAAATTTGCCGCAATCCTACGATTCCTCAAGTACACATGCCGAACACATGAACTTTACACACGTGTTTTATATCCCGATCTAATCAATCAGCACAGTTTCACGGTGAACACCGGAAAGCACCGCCAATAATTCAGTATTAAATTCAAACAGTCACAAACAGCTCCAGTCTGCCCTCTGGGCGCAACTTCTGGTTGTAAAGAAAGACCAGAAGGTTTATATCACTTTCAGGCTCATTACTTGAACAGGAAATATCACATCCAATGATTTTTTTTTATTAATATTATAATTTTCAAATGTATTCAAATTAGCAACATTTCAAGTTTGTCTTATCGGTTCATTTCTCAGGATTAGAGGATACTGATGCCTAATATGAGGAGAATCTTTAAGGCGTGTCCAGGGATATGAAGTTCATGAGAACAGTGTGCACTAACAGATGAACACATATACAATACATTATGCAATAACTGAAACAAAGCGCTCATAAACCACAGCTGTTGCTAACATAAAATTATTGCACAGTATGAAAGATATGATGACATTATTTGCTTGCTGTGTGTGTGTGTGTGTGTGTGTGTGTGTGTGTGTGTGTGTGTGTGTGTGTGTGTGTGTGTGTGTGTGAGGGGATCTGACCTGCTCTCTTGCTGGGGCCAGGAAGAGGCAGGTGATGATGGCTGGGCATGAGAACTTCTTCTGAGGTTGACTGAGTGGACACATGTCCTTCAGACTGTAGATGAACACTTCGTGGTCCTATGAGCACAAGATAAAGATCAAACAACTCTGAAGACAATGAGTTATCAACTCTCAATCAATCCATCAAAATCAAATCCTTTATTTTTCCAGTAGCTGGGTTGACATTGAGCCACATATTCCAACTAGAATCGTTTTTTTGTGTTCAAACAGAAAAACAAGAGGTAGAAAGCTCAGTGCTCAGTCCGACAATGCAGAGAGAAAGTGGGTGCGTGAGCCAAGTACCTCGGTCGCCATCCACAGGGTGTTCCCGATCTTGGTCTGGCAGGTGATTCGACTACCTGGACAGGTCATCCTCTTCACCTCCACCTGGCCCTTCTGCACATTCACCACACTGTAGTTCCTGCACGGCAAACACACATGCCACAGGAAAGGCACACAAAGGTTTCAGCGTTGTTGTTGTTTTTTTTATTCCATGCAAACTGGGAAGTATCCATTTTGAACTTTTGGCATGTGCTTATCCAAGTTTTGGATCACAGTTCACTAATCAGATTTCACACTGAGAACATGCTGATTCAGCAGCAGCGGTGGACCCAGCTTGAAATCTCATGGAATTTTCTACAGGCCTTTTCAAAAAGACTTTTAGTCCGACCATTGTTTCATTTTCCCTTCCTGAAGTCTGTATGCATTATTCAGATTATGAACAGATGGACACATCTGTTTATATATATGTGCTTGAAAATATTAGGTGTATATATGTATGCATATATACACATATATGCATATTAATAAGCTATGGGACGAGGGCCCACGAGGGATTTTTAGTCAATAAGGTTTAGGTTCAACTTCTCATTGTGTTTTCCTGCAATGGGAAATGAAACAAATTTTTCACAATTGTCTAGTATTGACAAAATTACAGTGACTTGGTCCAGGCCGGCACAGCAGATTAGTGTGTAAAGCCTCAGTGTCTTCACCAGCAGTGTTGTCGAACCCATTTTTATCCCCGAGACGGCTTCAAAAGCAATGGAGCGTGTGTGACACCTTGGCTTTAGGCGCCTCTGAAGCCTTTTGAACTTTATCTTAACAACAACCATTACAACTGACAATGTAAGTGTTGTTTAAATAACTTCACTCAATGCTTTCCCATGGCTAGTAATGGCTAGCAGGAGAGCTGGGAGGTAGAGGTCTGGGGGGGTGTAAAGGGGTCTTGACACATAGAGGGGGTTAATGGCAGGAAGCAGTCTACAGGACACAGCAGCTGTCATTAACACCACCTGTATGAAGGGATGAAAGCTGCTTTTATTGGCAGTAGATTGAAAACAATGGGGCCCTGTGTGTGTGGATAGAGAAAGACGGCGAACAAAAAGAGAGCGAGAGCAATACTCTTAGTGGCATTAAGCTAAATTAGAAGCTGCTCTTCAGCAGATCTAGTGTCGGCGCAGACCTTTCGTCCTTGTGTCCGCTCCAGAACACGGCGTTGTTTCCCTGCAGCTGTGACAGGAAGAGTTGCGAGTGGCTGTCACAGGGCAACATGTAGCTGAGGCAGGGGAAGCTGGGCTCTTGCATCTGTCTCAGACACTGCATGGCCACCGGCCTCTGTAAACAGAGCAGGCACACACGGTAAAACACAGACAGACCCCAGGATGTACACAGAGAGTAAATCCAATCTGCTGTTTGACACGTCGTTTTTTTTTAGGAAGCCTGCCTTCAATGTAAACATGGAGTGTCTATTCACTATACACCATACATCACGGTCATAACCCCCGCACCAACCTCGCTTCCCACACGACAAACACGCTCAACTCCGGCAAACTGACACTGGGCAACAGTAAAGTTTCTACTATGATGATCTAGATGACCAAGAACCTTCAAAGATTCGCCCAGCCTGGGTCAAAATGACTGACAACTTTTCTTTGTTCTCATGTCTCGCATGTTTCTTCTGATAGGGCTTCTCCTCCGCACCTGGGCACCATGACCGATCCATTTGGAACAATGGCCAGCTGAGAAAGAGAGCCGTGTTTTTGATTTACCGCAGAGACAATGGAAGGCTTACCTTCTCGGGTTTGGTATCCCAGCACTCTGTCATGAGCCTGTGGAGGCACCAGAACTGGACCTCCTCTGCTTTGCCCAGCACTGGCCGAAGACCCTTGGAGAGCTTCTTGGCTATCTGGAGCTGGTGTTGTCCCAGTGTTGGCCTTCGCCCGGACAGCAGCTCAAAGAGCACCATGCCATAGGAGAACATGTCCACCTAAAGAGATGATTACAGAAAAAGAAACGTCAAGGAGTTAGTTCACTGTAAAACTTCTCCACTGTTTGCAACCTCCGACTGAAGCCGTGCTTTGAGGGTTAATGTAGCTGAAGGTTCATTTGTAATGCGGATGATGCCGAATGAAAGTGCACTTAAAAAAATGATACCTAATGAAAAAAAATGGAATATGACGATTAGAGCAGAATGCAGCCATAGAATAGAATGTATTACAAATATGTTTAAAAAAGAAAAAGAAAAACGGTGGAGTGGATGACTGCCGCTGACTTGCTAAGGCTCTGCTGATAATGATAACAGAAAACCGGACTGGTTTATTTAAGTCCACTGTTATCTTCTGAAGCTCATTCATCTTGTATTCCCAGCACTTAGCCTGCTCTGGAATCCATTTTGTTTCAGTTGTCATGGATCCTAACAACCCAAAGATCACCCTTGCCTATACAAAGCAATTAAAAATGTATTTGCTTATAAAAATATACAAATGCAAAGGTGTATACATATGTTCAAAGATCGCTTTTGCTGTTTGTACACATATGTATGTGGATACCTCTGTTATTCTTGTATGCACATCAATAAAACATATTAAACAGAAAAATGTAGTTGCTTTTTTATTGACCAAAGTCCAGTTTTGTCCTTTCCTTCCTACTTCACAGTCCTTTAACGCCCCAATGTGATGACCGGAATTCTCAAGTGGATTTCTCTCGAAACACTTGTAGGCAGCAACGGTGGAAACAAACAGTGCAGCGGCAAAGGCACTCAAGTACTTGAGAGGTGACCTCACTTAATATTGACTCTATATATACTTGACTGTGGTGACTCTATGGCAACACAAGAGCAGTAGAGAAGTATGGTGGTCCATCTTATTCCAGTGCAAATCTTGTTCCAACATGATGCAGAAAAAAGAAGGACCATTCTAACCCTGGTCAGTCATCTAAATTGCAAGTCAATTAAGTCAACAGCTTTTTTTGTATATAAACATAATAGTTACACTGACCTTTGGATAAACATAAAAACTGAAAAAAAAATTGGAATGAATTCTCCTTTCCCTAACGTGTGTCACTCTGTGAGTCATTCTTTGCTATATTCACTTGCGTTTATCAAATGACCTTGTTGGGTTTTAGATAAACCACTGGTATCAATGACTGTGTTACAGCAACAACAGTCTTATCACTTTAAGTCGGAATAAACACACTGGTTTATCAAAAACACATAACGATGAAAGTGTGTATTTTGAGAAATAATGTTTGTCCTTTATTTTGATAATTTTACTTCTGCTGTTGTCGTAAACAGGCCTACATTCAGTGTGAGTTCAATTAAATAATTGATTGTATATAAGGATGGATGGAACTGCCAGAGGAAGCAGAAGTGCCAAAAAAGAAACTGCATTCTACTCTTTGACCAGCAGGGACCTGACAATGACTGGAAATATGTTGATATGGAAAAGAGCAAACATTTCAGTGCTTTCCAAAGGAGTTGAAATAGTTTTGCTAGTCTAAATCCAAATTTAAAAAAAACTCATTAAGCAGGACCTAATGTCCATTTTATCTGATGTGGATTAATTTCCAATGAAAATGGCCATACAGTTGTAGGCGTGGGTTAGGGTTGGATTAAACCGACAAAGTTAATGGTGATGCCGCCATGCTAAAACCCTAATGGAAGTATAACGTTGCCTCGTCAAGGCAGCATATGGTCTTCATCAGACATGAAGGCAATGTTGCAGAGAGGAAACAGCCATTGCAAACATTCAGACACCAACTGTAAATCTTCTGCTGTGACAGGTCAAATAAATACAGCGCCCCAGTGGAAATCTTCTGCCCATCCGTTAGAAAAAAACCAAATCTTTTCGTCACTCACACTGTTGTCCTTGAATCTATTTTCGACTTGTGCCACATTTAAGACGTACATTTGCCCTTTAAACACGCTGATGTACAGAGAAGAAGGAGGAGGAGAGGGACGAGGGTGATGGGATGACGGAGGCATGATGAAGGACTGGTGGCGTGATGACTGTCTTTAGGATAAACTCTTTAGGAATGTTTTGAAATGATCCTCCTGTCCTAACCCTAACCCATAATACACAGAGCTTCTTTGGAACCGTGTTTTACTTACAGAATGAAAGCAACTTTGAGGGTTTTTGTTTGTTTGTCAACGTCCCGAGCAATGTTTTTAACCACTGATGGACTTTTTCTTTGCTGCGCCGAGTCTTAAGAAAAATAAGTTGAAACAAGTTCAACTTTCAGGGTAAAAAAACCCCCAAAAAACGTCATTTGGACGTCACATTTTTTGACAGTTGACCAATTAAACCCCTGAGCAGAGGGACGTTCAAGTCCCATCAAAACATACACAGTGGAGGTGTAGAGAGTAAAAGGATCGACTTTGAAGACAATGAAGTATATTGCATGAAAGTCATTTTAGGTGAGAGGGACGTGAAAATAAATGTGATTAAATGAAAATTGTTATGCTTATATACTTTCTTCTTTAAATTGGAAAAGAAGCAACAAGTTTTAAAAACATTTTTCAAGCTACCTCACTGATAATGTTTATTGTTAGCTTGTACTAGGATGATGAGAGGTTACGAAAGCAAGAAAGACTCTGCGGTTCCCAGGGGTTGCTGGGAAAAGGTTCAACACTGTGCAGTGTTCAGTGTGCATGTATGGACTGATGTTGGCGGCCTCACACCGACTGCCATTGTTAAAGGAAATAAACAGATTACAAACTGACAAAAATGAAAGTTACTGGGATGAGCAGAGGCCATCAGTACCTTCTCGTCATACACGATTCCTGGTCGGACCTCCGGGGCCTGGTAACCCGGTGTGCCTTCCACCCCCAGCACCCCCTCATGGAAAGACTGACGAGAGATTCCGTAGTCAGATAGTTTAATGTTGACAGAATCTCGTTTCTGGAGGGAAAAAAAGAAAAGCCACAGAAGCAGTTTAAATAAATTAACAGAAAGATCAGGGGAAATACTATGATGTATTAATATTTCACAGAAAGAAAAAAAAAACAATGCATATTTCACATACACACCTCCAGAGACCAAACCAGAATGTTGTCTGATTTGAGGTCACAGAAGATGATGCTTTTCCGATGCAGGTATGCCAGTCCCGCTGCAATCTGATAAGCTACTTTAAAAGTCAGCATGTGGCCGAGGGGCATGTAACTGGAGCCTGGAACAGACAAAACTCAAAAGTTCAACTTTTTTGGTCTTGTGGCAACAAACAACAAGGTTCCCAGGTAGAAATGAGCTGACTTGCCTTTGCGCTTCTCCTCCAGAACAGTGTTGAGGCTGCCCAGCGGGGCCAACTGCAGGGCAAAACAGAGCGGGTGGATGCTGATGCCCACCAGAGAGACAATGCAAGGATGCTGCAGAGAGTGCAACATACTGGCCTCCTGGCGGAATTCGGAGAAGCTCCGAAAGGCATCTGCCGACTGCAGATGTTTCACCATGGTGTCTGGGGCAAAGGACAGCGACATCAGGGAAAGTTCACACTGAGATTGTTTGGGTTGGACTCAAGTTTCCTGCGGTCGAAAGGAACAAACTCGGGCCTCACATTGAGACATCTGTACAATCAAAGGCCACTTAGTGAGCACACTTGCTGGAATATTACTATTCACATTATCCATGCAGTGGTGGAGAAACGAAAACATTCATGCAGTGGCTTTTATCGGATTGTATCTGGCACCAACAGCTGCGACTGAGAAATTTCCATTGACGTAATTGGATGCGTAATTAAGCTTGCGTGGTTCTAATTATTGTACATTTATTGTGCAATGGGAGCATGGGCGCGAGGAGGAAAAACAGTAACCAAGTCACTCTGGGACTGAGAGCGAGTCTAGGCTGCGTACCTGTGTCGCTGCCAATCGTCTGTTGTCGACACTTCTTGAAGTGGAAGCGTTTGATGGCCACTGGTTGGCCATTGTACCGAGCTCGATAGATGATCGTCCCACTGCCTCCTTGGCCAAGGATGTTGTCCTCGTCCTCTGAGTAGGTCAGCAGGGTTCTGTCCAAAAATAGCCTATGACACACACACACACACACACACACACACACACACACACACACACACACACACACACACACACACACACACACACACACACACACACACACACACGGCAGAATGCTTCATTTGAGTAAGAAACATACTTTAGACAGTCAGCAAAAAACATATTAACTTCAGTTCAACAGAACTGTACAAACTGTATCCAGGTGAGTTTCGTCAACTGTTTTTTTTTATCAACTTCCAAATAAGATTTGAATTCTTCAAACCAGCCTCACAAGCTACTGGAGAACTGTTGTAAGGGTAGAAAAACTGAATTGCTTTCATTGTACTGCAAGTATACACTTTTATCAATGAATTCATGGGCAGTATGTTACGCTTTATCAATAGAAAACTCATAAATCAAGCGAAATTTTACATACTGGACATTGAATGCAAAACAGACCTTCCTTGCATTTAACCATTTAACTGAACTACTTTGAACTATTTTCAAAAAAACAACTTTGCGTCATAAAATTGAAAAATAAATTAACTAGGCATACGGGGCTGTGTCACTCTGGGCGTCACAAACAGAGTGTAAAACGGCAGCGGCTGGATTCTTTTCCATTATTATCGTGTCATTGCAGTCTTGACTGGTCTTGATCGAAAATCCAGAGTTCGTCCAGTCCGAGACCAAGACCCTTAAAAAGTGGTCTTGAGACCGAGACCAATCTCGAGTGCTACAACACTAGCAGTAACTGTCCTTTCAAGCTGCAGCAGCTAAAAAAGAATTCAGAGGCCAAAGTTAATGAGAGAGCGCAACTCAAATGTGTACACACTGCTGGCTCCCAGCTGTAAAAGTGGTTGAAGTTCTTTGATGACACTCGTGTTTGGAACACCATCCATCCTGCGGCCCCATAAATGCAACAGTTGAATGGGCTTGTTGGCGAGGCCAACGTCTCCACAGGCCAGGATAAGCTTGCGTAACTGGCTGGCCACCCAAGTCCCTCAGCGCCGCGTTGACCAAATAACGTTGGGTGAGATCAGCTCAGATGATAGAGACTGATTGAGCGAGTGCATATTCCAGCTGTTGAAGGAGCGGTGGATACCAGCACATGCCAACGGCAGCAACAGATCACACGAAACAGATTTTACAAGGCTACCGAGAGCTGCGAATAGGAATATCTCTGCGAGATTCTCGAGATTCTGTGTGTGTGTATGTGTGTGTGTGTGTGTATTTTTGAGAAGATTTTCTCTCTATTACCAAGCTAAAGGCTGGAGAAGACCGAGATGAGGGAGAAAGAAGAAATTATAAAGAGAGAATCAGGAGAGTGAAAGGCAGCAGAAAGCAAAATGGACAAATGATGATGGGTATGCCTTCAGATCGTGTGTGTGTGTGTGTGTGTGTGTGTGTGTGTGTGTGTTGAGAGGATGAGGCAATAAGTAAGTCACATTTAGAAAGCCAGTGGAACCTTTTTTTGCGTTCTGGTAAAGAACACTACGGCGTATTCAAGCATTTCTTTCTCCTTACTAAAATCACAGCCGTCACTGTGAGTTTACAGAGTCGCGCGGGTCCAAACTGACTCGACTGAACTCACAAAATACACCCACATCAATCACTACACTAATACCATTTTAATGTAATCCCCCATAATCTGCCTCTATGTACGCAGTCAGGGTCCAAGATCGTAAGAAGGGCCAACGGACAGGTAGGAATGAAAGGACCAGGTGCTGAGGCAACAGCAGGGCTTAGTGAGAGCCTTCTCAATGCTTGAATGTATTTTTCATTATATGTGGAGGGGGTGTGGGGGGGGATTTGCACAGTGAGCAACAGCACTGGAAGCGACTCTCACCGTGCATTATAATTAATGCCAGTTCTTATTTGTGGATTTACAACATTCTGACGGTGAAAAGCGGGAAAAGTTGTGGGTCACAGGGCAGCTGGAGCTGCAGCCAACAAACTGAGGGTGAAGGGTTCGTCAGTGGCCAGTTCAGTGGGTTATATTATTCTGGCCAAGACTGGATTGAGGGAGGAACAGGGAGTGAAAGGGAGAGCAGAAGTGGCTTTAGTGTGTATAAAAAAAACAATAATTACAAAAAAATGATGGAATGCAGGATGAGTGTTTGCTGCACTATTGGCAGACAGCGATGATGGAAACAGGAGAGAGACCTCCTCTCTCTTTCAGTTCAAATGGTGTCACTATCGGTTAAAGAGCACAAGTTCCCAACCAGTGACCCTTCTCTCATTTCTCACATCTCTATAACAATATTTCCATAGAATCTCATGACAATTCTGATCTGGCTTCGCTTGGTTTCATACGAGCCAAGTCCAGAGTGCAAAATTTGGCTTGATTTATGATTTATTATATTAGTAAACATATTTAATTTATTCTATTTTATTCTTTTATTTTATTCTATTTTATTTGAAGTTAGAATATTGCATGCCCTTTATTAGTACACTAGTTCCCTTTTTAAGCTGCGGTAAATGCAAATTTCTCCTAGAGATGAATAAAGCATTTCATCTAATCTAATCTTATCATAAATACAAGTGTATACTCACAGTACAATGAAAGTTGTTTGGTTTTCCTACCCTTTGAACAGCCCTTATATAGAAAAGAATGTGCACAGAGCAATAAGGGTCGTGCTTCTAGTTAGCTGCCATCTTGCACAGCTGTATTTGAAGATGAAGCTCAGCTGACAGTGGCCCCAAAATGAAACGCGCTGTCACAGCTTCATTAAAGATTTTACACACTGGACCTTTAACAGGGATGAACATTTAGTCTTGACTATGTCAACATTCACGAGTGCATGTGTCGGTGGCGGCCGACCGTCACCTCCACCCCTGAGAGCTGGTGGCACTGAGATGTGTGCTTGTGGTGGTTACCGTGCAGGGAAGTCAGTCATGAAGAGCTCAGGCACCAGCTCCTGCAGCGTGACCGGCTGCTCGGGGTGCAGGGGGCAGACGATGTGCTCCTTCTCCACCGCCGCCAGCACGCAGTCCTCCATGTTGAAGAAGTAAACGCCCTCTCCGTCGTCGCCGCCCTCTCCGTCGCCGTCGCCGCCACCGCCACCGCTGTCCTCCTGCTTGCTCTGGTCCAGGGACACACAGAAGGGACAGGGGGCGTACTGCACCACCAGGAGGGTGCCGTCACTCTCACTGGCCGTCAGAGCTGCCACATGGAGAGAGAGAGAGAGAGAGAGAGAGAGAGAGAGAGAGAGAGAGAGAGAGAGAGAGAGTGTCAGTGGTGCCCCCTCCAGTGGTGGTGCCCCCTCCTGTGAGGCTACAGTAGGTAGAGGCACAGGTGTGTTTCACTCGCTCAAAACAAACAGAAGGGGAGGGTTGGGGGTGGTTTGGATTTGGAGTCAAATTTACTGTTTGTTTTTTCTCAAAATCCACTAATTCTGTAAGTCACATTGTTGTTTCTGAGTAGATTTGTATTAACCTGAATTTCCTCCAGTCGGTAGTGAAAAACAAAGAACACACACACACACACACACACACACACACACACACACACACACACACACACACACACACACACACACACACACACACACACACACACACACACACACACACACACTTCATGGAGGGCTAAGATTAAAGGTAAGCACTAAGCAGTGCAAGGCTAGGCCAACGTTTTGACCGGTGGGGGGCCACAATGGGTTCTGAAATTTGACAGAGGGGCTGGAGCAGCAGCAGAAGGAGGGAGGGTGACCCACCTCATAGGAGGCAAAAAAATATAATAAATATATATTAAAAAAAAAAAAAAATATATATATATATATATATATATATATATATATATATACATATATATATACATATATATAAATATATATGTATACCGGATTTAAAAGGTTAACGGGCCGCATATGGCCCCCGGGCCGTAGTTTGCCCATGCCTGAAGCAGTGAGCGCTGAAGAGGCTGTGCCGTGTTGGTTTAGTTGGTGTGAGAGAGGAGCACTGACCAGGGAACCACTGCTCGATCAGAGCGTTGACGTGATCCGTGATGAAGGCCATGGCGGAGAAATCTCTCATCTCCGACTGGCAGATGATCTTGATGCCTCCACTCTTCTTCCTCTTCCAGCAGATATCTGACGACTCCACGCTGCAGACGGAAACCGACACGTCGTCGTCACTTCATTCCCAGTGTGTGGTGGTGGGTGCATGGATCATGGTTGCAGAAGTCTCTTTTCCCTTCTCTTTTTAATGAGTGCCCTCGTGTTTTACAGCGCACTTCAAAATAAATTGGGTAACTGTGAGCTGCGCACTTTGCTCAATGGTCTTGGCTTTTTTATTTAAAAAATATATATATATATTATTATTAGTATTTCCCCCCTCACATAAACCTACATTTTAAAATAAAACACACATTTTTTGTTTTGTGGATGTACGTACAGTATAAACTTATGTATGGATAGATGGATAGATGGAAAGATACTATAAAACGCATGCTCAGCAGGATTCAAAATGTGTGCTGATGAGCTGCACTCACTCCCTGTATGGTTTAATACAACTTTTAAAGTGTTTTTAGAACCAAATGTAATTATTTAAGGGATGTTTTTTTCTTTCTTTCAATTCTTACATTTCTGAGCAACACAACATATGAGAGCAATCTAATCATCATAGTGTAAAGTTAAAAAATATGTGAAAACTGTAATCTTACTGGTTTGTCCTGATTACCGAGTTGATGGTACTCACCTCAGATAACCACCATCAAAAGTGACCAGCAGCCCCTCCTTCCAGTAGATGGTCTGGCTGCGTCGGACTCTGAAGGTGCTGCAGCGATTCTTGTGCTGCGTCGCCGCAAAGTTGTAGACTAAAGAGTTGTTGCCACGCTGGTGCCTCGTATTCTTTCTAGTCTCAAATGACTGGACAAAAAAACAAACAAAGAAAAAAAAAAAAAACACACACACATTTTAAGACATACATACAAAACTTTTAAAGCCACCAAAAAAGAAATAGTGTTTACTAGAACTACTGATTGATGATGCTTGGTGCTGATGCAGGTACCTGCAGGTCCATCTGTTTGAGACTGATGAGCATCCTGGCAATGAATCGCTCCCAAAAGCCTGCTGGGACAAAGCTCATCTTCACCAGACGCTGCAGGGTGTTGTTGCTCTGCCGGCGGAATCCGTGGATGTCCATGGCAGGCTTGTAGGGAAGAAGGTGGGGCAGCAGGTAGCTACAGTGAGAGAAGAACAAAATTCAGAAAGAAAAAAATAATAATTTAAGAAGTGTCAGTAAATGCGAACATTTTACATTAAGAAAAACGGCAAGAGGCATCAAATCTGTAATGAATTATGAACTTCTATTAATACTTTAGTACTGTACTAACTAAATAGCAGTGCCATATTTGTTGGCTCGGAAATAAGGGTGGGATGTGAATGGAGAAATTAAATAAATATTGGAGAGCACAATAATAGCCACACACTCTGGCCGGTGTTACCAAATATTGTTATTTAAATATTTGCAAGTGGGATGTGAGAATGAAAGACCAGCCACTTGGTAAAAATGACAGCCCACAGTGAGAAGCTCTGCTTTCCAAGAGAACATTGCATTCCACACAAAGTACACATTTTCTATTGGTTCATAAAAAGAAAGCAACTAGAGCCAGAAACTGACCTGTTGTTGGCCACAGGGAGCGCAATCTCAAACTTGGCAAGGAACTGGAAGTACTGCTCCTCAGTTTGATCGGTGAAACCGGTACCGACCAGCAGCATCTGTGTGGCACACGTCAAGACAGGAAGTCAGCGACGATCGCTGACACGCGGGCACACGTGGCAACCCAGAGATCCCAGCTCACCCTGAGGTCCTCGGCTCGGATCACTCCATTCCGGGCCAGCGAGCGAGAAGACTTGAGATGCATGATCCTCTCCAGACACTCGGAGAGCCACACGGGACACAGGAAATAGAGGGTCCGCAAGCCGTGGCTGGTGTCGGGGAAGTGCAGCAACGTCCCCGTCTCGATCAGGAAGCTGATGGCTGGGTGTGGACGAGTCAACGTGGTCATTTTAAAAAAAGAGACATTAAAACATGGCAACCCACACGGGGAAACGAAACAGACTGGGAATTTACAGAATGGACACCATCGCTATTAATACTAAATTCAAGGAGCGACTGTGTACTATTAATTACCGAAGAAAATGTCTGTTGGTCTTGAGCCAGCAGCATATGCCACCCTCTGACTACAAAGACACCTGCTTTCAGCTTCCAGCTAAAACGGATGCCTTGTTGCACCTTCCAAATAGTTGAGAGGGGACATGAACAAGGCTGCAAGGAGGTCTACAGTGGGGGGATAGGTCATCAGTAATCTGGAGAAAGGAATGAGTGCCCTTTGTGACATCACAGAGGTCCATTTTTCAGACCTGAGCGTTTCAGCACTCAATACTTATGGAAGAAGAAAAACAGAGTGTGGGTGATTTTTTTCCAATTGGTGGCTGCTGCATTACATGTTTGTACATTGATAATTGATGACATCAACGATTGTTGTACAATGTAGATTTCTCTGATGTCTCTATTAAATTCTTTGCACCTCAATTCCTTCTGTTTTGTTTTGGTTCTATGAACAAAAAACAGAGCTGTTGCATTGTCTAATTACTAGCCTTCCAGGGAAAGAGGGTATTAAATTTGACATGATTGAGTGTAAATGCACAAGAAATTCGACTGAGTGGGGTGTAAGTTAAAAGCCGTGTTTGATTTAAGTCATTCACTGGGAAAAATGGAAGGAATGTGATGGCTAATCATTGTATTACTGTTACAAGGTTTTGCCGAAATAAATGCTTAATACCAGTTTGCAGATCCTCATAGTCTCTGATGTCGCTGCCGGGGTTTTGTTCGACGATGCTGTCGAGCTGGGCCTCAGTCAGGTACTGCACCTCCCCCTCAGCGTCTCGCCTCCGTTTCTCCGCCATCACGGCCTCCTGCAGAGTCAGGTAGCTGCGGGGGATCTGGCAGAGGGCGACAACAGCCAGAAACTATTGTTCAGAGTCCCATCACTGCAAAAAGTTCTCAAGATTCAAAGATTCAAATATTCAAAAATTATATTCCGCTCGCAGCGCAATGAACCTTTGTGTAGTAGTGAAGGGGCTCAATGCAGGGTTGCACTGCACTGCACTTCGTCAGTAAACTATGAGTCAGTGGTCTCCAGCAGCTCTGGGTCATGAGTGTTTGTCCCAGAGGGACACCAGTTGTGGGTTGATACTCACCAGTCTGCCTAGCAGTTTACTGCCAAAGGCTGTGCTGCTGCTGTCTTTCATGGAAAGAGCCACCTGGTAGATGAGCTTCTTCATCCCATCCACGCCCTCCAAGGTCTTACAGGAAACCTCGCTGGAAGTGACACACACACGCACGTCATTAGAGCACTTGCAGAGCTTTTTATTTATTTTTTTGTTGTTGGTCGCAGGACTAGTTTAAAGGTACCATATGATACCAATTCTTCATTTTTCATCCGGTCTAAAGCGGAGCAAAAACTAATTCTCAGAAAAACACTTTAGATCTCAGGAAACAACATATTTGGACTTCTGTTTATTTAGCCTCAGGTTCAGTTCAGTTCAGTTCAATCAATCAGAATTATTTATATAGCATGTTTAAAAAAAGCTGCAGGGGTAACCAAAGTGCTTTACATTTAACTTAAAAAGCATAAAACATATAAATAAATAAGGCTCCCAATGAGTGCATTGGTGGATGTAAGAACAAGGTGAGACAATCAATAAATAAGGTCACTAAACGATGGCTGAGAGGTGGCAGCAGAGTGGAAGGAACACCAGGCTGACCTGAGAATGAAGCAGTGCCCTGTTACATCACTCAAGGCTCATTCCCAGCACTTGGAAGCTTTAGTTAGTTTTACTTTTGAAAAACTGGAGCAGGCGATCAAAGTGACATGTGCATCTTTGCGGGAAGCTCAATGACAGACTCGAGACACGCCGCTGTGAGAATTCATTGTGAAAGGAAATTCCTCAGCAAAGTCTGGGGGGCTTTAAAACATGTTTTTGGTGGCATCTTACCACAGCCTCGCCATTTCAAAGAGCATTTTTCAAATTTTTCCCACAATAAGAGTTTAGAATTGTTACGTATGAACAGCACTGACGCTGCCACAATTTCCCTTCTCACACTTTCTTTCCACCAGGCCGAAGTGTGACCCAATGACGACTATTCAAAACCTTCACTTCACCCAGCCAGTTCTACTGTTAGACGCATGATAACTTTTTCAATTATGGACTTCTATATCGTAGCTGGATTTAACGATACTCTTTATCGCCATTCTAAAACGAGCTCAGTCTTGCAATGAAGTCCAGTCATCTTTATAGATACCTTTTTATGTGTACTCTAGATATAAAAAGGCATCTTTTTATGAGGAGGCTGAATTCCGCAGGGTTTAAATTTGTACAATTGCTTGTTTAATGTTTCGCCTGCAGGCATTTGGAACCTATAGTTCTCAGAGGACAAGAGAAGACGAGTGAAAGAACCTTTCTGGGAAACTTAGTGAACCTACTTTTCAAACGTTCCACTATTTAAATTCAAGACACACACAAACGGCGCCCTTCAAAGGCTGCTCAAGTCACTCATCGATTTCTGTCTGAGGATTTTCTTTCAGCCGACTATTCAGAATGCATTTTTCATTTGTGATCAAAAAGTTATTATGACAAAAAAAATAAATAAAAAGGGCAAGCGTGTGCTTACTTACTGCAGGTGTTTCCAGGTGATATCAGGGTAGCCGGAGGCTCTGGCTCCAGATGGCGAGCGACAAAGAGCCAGGATGTAAGCCCTCAACGTGGCCAGCCTCTCTGTGCGGAACTTAGTGTCGATGAGATCCAAATGTGTCCCCACAACCAACACTGCAGAGTTTGGTGCCCGGGCCTAGAAATCACACATCACACAGGGCACGATGGCTTAGAATCATGTGCAGCTACCAGCAGGTGTTGAACCACAGATGGAAGAAGGAAGAAAGAAAACATTTGACATCACAACGTCAACTCAATGAGCAACAATTTGGTTTTCCTGGTCAATACTTTGATTCAATTCTATTTTCTGGTCAGGTGGTGTTATTATTATTATTATCAATGTCATCATGATCACATGATTATCAACTCTACCATTTTGCACGCTGTGAGGTCAAGTCTCAAGGCTGATTAGAACAAATTTCTTTCCTGTTTCCTGTGACCAAGTTTGTGCTTCTATATATTTGGATTTTTGTCCGTTGTTAGGAGCTTCTCAGTGCTTTTGTATTTCCTCTTGGTCTTTGATTATCTTGGCCATTCCTTTTTCAGAGGTTTGATTTAAGAAAAAAAAAAAAAAAAAAAATGCTGTGTGGCCCCAGATATGTTTGGCGGCTGAAGAAACTTGACTGACCTGACATGACTAAAGCACAGTACAAAAATCCAAATAACGCTGGCCAAAAAAAAAAAAGTGCTCGCGAAACAACTGTGTTTACTCATGTCTCAAGCCTGAATTCTTGAAGAAAGAAAGTAGAGGTGTTTCCATTTCAGTTTTTCACAAAATAAAAGCAATATTTGTAAAATTTGCTAGCGTGTAAATGCGAAAGAAAAATGTTTCCATGACACTTTTACGGTATGCCTCCATATCGATACGCCTGAAAAACCACCTCATGAGAGAGTCAAAGCCTTTTATCGATATTTGTGAGGATTTTTGAAGTTTAGATGCTTCCATTACGAGTTTTATATTGCGATATTTAGGTTTTGCGCAATTCTAGGGGTCATGGAAACGCAGCTATTGAAGGCATATTTTGACGTGATCAGATTGAGACAAGGACACAAAACTTAAAGGTATGCACTCGGCCTGCAAAACAAATAAATTGTGGGCAATTTGGAGGCATAAATTAGCCGCACAATATTAGAGAACAAAGACGCAACATGATTAAATGTTCCTTTAGGGATTTAGCCTTTCATGAGGCGTCTCAGAGAAATGGAGGGAGCAGTTTCAACATCCTTCACGTCATCGCAACTCAGCGGTGCAATGAAAGAGGCCGCAGTGGGGCTGTGGTGGGCTGTCGCAGCCCACCGCAGCGCGACAGCCCAAACAATTTGCCTTGAAATAAATACGTCACCCCTCCCACTGGGTTCTCACACTCCCCCCCACTAACGCCTCTTCCCGCTCTGACTGACGTGCACCAGCTGGGAGCAGCTCCTCGCGGGATGTGAAGCAGTTTTGGGATGTTCACCTCGATGTTGAGCAGCCATGTCTGCAGGTTTGCCACGGCCTCCTCTCCCAGAGCCAGGTTCCAGGTGACCACGTACAGGGCCTTGTCCGTGAAGAAGCACTGGTTGACCGTCGACATGCTGGCTTGGCCGCCGATGTCCCACACGTTGAACGACACCGAGTCCTTCTGTGTGCGAGGACGAGACGAGAGCAGAGTTCACTCAAGGGGAAGGGGGAGCGGGTGGTGAATCTCCCTCGTCTGCTGCGCTGCTGTGTGTTGACTCTGGGTGTGTTACAAGCTGATGACACAGACTCATACTGCACATATTTAACAACTCTGGGTCTCTCTCTCTCTCTCTCTCACTCTCTCGCAGTCTTTCTTTCTTTAAGAAATGTAACAGCTTTACTTTATCAGTGCAACTGTAGCCTCATCTTTATAGCACAGTTTTCTACAGCAGTGGTTTTCAAGTGGGAGCCACTAGGGAACACTAGGGAGGCCGCAGAAAAGTGAACAGAAGACAAATAAAAAATGCAAATGAATAAATGAATAAATAAATGAATGAATGAATGAATGAATGAAGAGAAAAATAATAGAAACAAATTATTTTAATTATTATTGTCAAATATAATGAAATTATTGATCTATATTTATGATATAGAGGCATATGTATATATATATATATATATATATATATATATATATATATATATATATATATATATATATATATATATATATGTATATGTATAGTTGTTGCACCTGCAGCATAATGATAATAATAATAATGATAATAATAATAATGATGATTACGTTGTTTTTGCCCCCGTTTGGTTTCTCCAGCTCCCAGGTGGAAGTGGCGATGCAGCGTTCAGCAGGAGTGAAGGGAGAAGCCTTTCCATTCTGGAGAATGTCAAGCAGAGCCGTCTTCCCCTGTCTGGGGGGGCCGATCACCAGCAGCTTCAGCTGTTTGGAAGGTTCGGCCTTTCGGAGGTGAGCCCGGAGGTAAGCAAGGACTGACACAGGGCCTGAAAACAAAGCAAAAGAACGTGCACGGGTCTCTTGAGTACTCGATTCTGATTGGTCAATCGCCAATATTCACCACCGCCGCTACAGTACATTGCCAACTGACACACAGTGGCAAAAATGGGGTATTTTTCTAATGCAACATCTTCAGAGAGGACAAAAACTCATTGGTGGTTCATGTCCTTGGTAAGGAAGAAGAGAGCAAAACAAAACGGCGTGCAAAAGATAAGAGAGGTGAGAAGGCACAAATGACTTCAGCATTCCCTACATTTCAGCTGTTCACGTAAAAAAAAAAAAAGAAGCATCAGCTACAAATGCACATCATACCCGATCACAAACTGTGATATAAACAAGCTTTTATGGCAAATAAATCTAAAAGCCCACAGATGATGTGTGTTCAGGACAATACCTTCCTTTCTAACTTCCTGGGGCACGTTGGCAACATTGAGATCTTCCATGTCCAGCTGCCACAGGTTGGAAAGTTGACCGAGTTCGGTTGGAAGCTCTCGAATTCCAACATTGCTGTTGGAAGAACAGGAGAGACAACGTGATTGAACAAGTTGCTTTAAATGTGAGAGACACTTCATCAAGATGAAACGACTCGGCTGACATTCAAAATCCTTCAGTAGAAAATAACTGGCTGTGAAATCCTCCTGGCAGCAGATGATTGTTGTCATCCTTCTTCCCAAACAACTCTATTAGTCTGGCTGGTGAGTTTAACAGCTGCAAACAGCTGGAGGACTGTGAACTCATACCAAGCACGAGTTCCCATGGACTGAAGTGACACGAGTGACCAACCCACAAAGACTTTCTTTTACTTCAGTCTTCTTCCATCGAAACAGAAAAATGTGTAGAACTCAAAACTCAAAATCCCTCTGATTTAGAACAACGCTTTAATTCAAGAGTTTAAATGATTTAACTTGCCTCAATTTGATAAGTATTACAGTGAACAGACCTAATATTACAGCCTTGTCCCACCACTGCCCAATCTTATCGCAGCCTTTGCTATCTTGTGGGGAGGAAGGGTTCAAGTAGGAAGTGAGGCAGAAGTTGCATGACAACAACAGTAAGAACAAAGACGAATGACACTGGCCTGCATTGACTGTGAGAGACCCATCGTATCCCAGTGTGACCCATGAACGGATAAGAGAGGCAGCAGGACTCACTTGGAGAGGTAAAGCTCAGAGAGGCTGTGGAGGCCGCACACTGATTGGGGAACGCACTCCAGCTGGTTGTCGTTCAAGAAAAGCACTTCCAGGGAATCGCGAAGGATCATGGGAAACTCGATGATACACACTGGCAGAACACAGAGCGAGGTGCACGAGTCAGGCAGAGGCATGGGTAGATGCTCAGAACAGTCGTTATCATGGGATTAAATCTAAAACTGAAAACTGGAGTCAAAGTAGAGCATGGGTGTCAAACTCTGGTCCGCGAGCCAAATTTGGCCTGCAGTGTAATTATTCATTTAATTTGGCGGGCGAAGCAATACAAAATCACAACTACAGTTGGCCCCCCCGGTATTATACAGCACATCTATGACTAATAGTACAAATCCCAGAATGCTCTGCACTTTTATGCAGAGCATTCTGGAAATTTTTATTTTGGCAGGTCAATCGCAACAGGAAGTTCACTGAAGGATATTATTAATACTTAAATGGTTTATTGTTCTTGGTTGATTTTAATGTCGGCCCACGACTTTTTCCAAGTTTTAAATTTTGGCTCCACTGCGTATTTGAATTTGACACCCCTGCTGTAGAAACCCAATTAGGACTAGTAAAGACTCCTGTTAACATCTGCAATGATCTGATTGATGCAGGTATACCTGGATCAGGGTCTCTCCTGTGCCAAGTGGTTAGGAAGGCCAGCCTCCGCGACTTAGGAGCCTCCACTGTTCTAAAAGGCACACACACACACACACACACACACACACACACACACACACACACACACACACACACACACACACACACACACACACACACACACACACAGAAATTTGCTTTTTAGGTATTAGCATAATTCTGGAGAGTAGTATATCTACACACACACACACACTACCAGGACTTGTGTGTTTGTATGGACCTACTTGCCCAGCTGGTTCCTGGAAAGATCGAGGGTCCTGAGCCTCGAGCACTTCCACTTACTGGGGGGCGGGAGTGCTGCAATCTGATTCCCACACAATCTCAGGGAGACCAGAGCCTGATGGGAGGAGGAGTGGAAGGAGGGGTGAGACACTGTACAGCACACACACTGCACACACTTACATTTTCCTTCCATGGAATACACACACACACACACACAGACAGCTGGTGGACTGTGTCAGCAATCGGCTCTCCAGGAGAGAGAGAGTCACCAAGCTGTCGGCCAATGTGTGGTTGCTTACACAAGTCCAATTAGTCATGTCTATTCAAATAAATATCTGTGGGTTTCTGAAATCAGTGTGAATGTGTGTGTGTGTGTGTGTGTTTGTGTCTGTCATACAAATGGCAAGAACTTTCATGACACAAGGTTGACGAAAATTCTATGTAGGGCTTTGATGAAAAGAATCGCAAGACTCACAAATTTAAATGTAAATGTAAAAGTAATGAAACCAATTACTGATCATCATAACTTTATAGAAGCCTATTTGGTTGTTTGATAAGTTTTGGTTGTTTTTAAATATTTAAAAAAAAAAACTGCTGCAGCAAAAACTGACACTACCACCCAGGAAAGACCTACTGAATGGTCATTCAGATTGAAATCAATCCAATCTGAAAGAAATATGTTTTTGAGTAAAGATGTGTAGGATAAATGATCAAAAATGATGAACACAGAGGGAAATTGCAGCATTGCAGCCTTCTCCCTGTACGACACAAACTGTTCCCATCTTGAAACGTTTCAAGTAATTAACACTATTACTTCACTAACACAGTGAGCAGACGTCAACTCACTGGACCCTTGTGTAACGTGGTTAAGCAGCACCATCTGGAGGTTGCTTTGCGAATGACGCACGATATTTTCCAATGAATGTGCTTATTTTTTCTCTGTTTGTTTGCATAGAATGTTTGTACAACGGTCACACAGAGGTGCGACAGCAGATCCAGGAGGGGGTGCTTTACCTCCAGCTCAAAGATGTACGAGGGCAGCTCAGTCAGATTGTTTTCAGAGAAGTCGACCTCCTGCAGGTGAGTTCGCCAGAATATTGAGATGGTGTCTGGAAGACTCTGGATTTCATTGGAGGAGGCTTTGCATTGCCTCTGCATGGAGGAAGAGAAAGAGAACAAGTGTTACTTCATGTCTCAATGAAATCATCAGTATAAAGTTTAAATAAATAAAAAAATATATATAGATACAGTGCTAAATTGCTCCTTAAACATTTGCAAGAAAAAAAAACAGTACTGATGGCCTATTTTGAGAAACAATGTTTGAAATGAGTTATTAAGCATTATCATTATCATATTAATGATAGAAAGAAGCGGGCTGTGTCTCTGTCGGGTTGCTAGTCACCAGTGGACAGGCCCAAGGGTCAGGGAAGTCGCTCAGCCTGTTCCTGCACACATTGAGGACACTCAGGGATTTCAGACTGTGCACGACCGCCGAGCTCAGACTGCTGAGGCAGTTATCGGACACGTCCAGCTCCTCCAGTCTGCGAAGACCAATCCAGTTGGTGTCTGAGAGGACGGGGAGAAGGAACACAAATCAGACTTGCTCAGTGTAAATCATCTATGAAGAGCCAAGAATGAAGCCGACGCATTTGGCCTCTTTTAACCTGTCAGACGTCATGGTTTGTTTCTCAGTGGTGAACTGAGTTGCAGTTGGAGGTGAGAGTGGGAACACACCTTGAGGGATGTCAAACAGGCTGGTGAGCTGGTTCTTGGCAGCAAACACTCTCTGGACGAGTGTCAGGTGGAGAAGCCCAGATGGCAAACTGGTCAGCTGGTTGTGAGAGAGATTCACCTGCTGTAAGCTGAGAATGCAGGAGAGGGAGTCGTTAGTTAACATCTCCACAACTTAACTCAATTACTTGCACTAATGTGACTTAGAATTGAGGCAGTTCTGTTTTCTCTTTCACTGACTGATTTGATTTTATTACATGCTACCCGGCCCTTTGCATTGTTTAAATCATTGTCGTCATTGTCGTTCAATGTTTGTTTTCCTTCATGGAATCTGGTTCTGTTGAACTTTTGCCAATAAACATCCATCCTCACCAGCTGCATGGCAGCTCAAGTGAAAATAGCTTTTCAGCCTCCCAGCACAAACCTCAAACCCATCAAATGAAAAACTCTTCACATGAAATAATCGCTGAAGGACACTTGGTATCAGCTAAAAAATATTCTAAGACTATGATACAATGCTCTAGAAGCAGCCAACAGTCCTGCCACTCTGCTTAGAATGTCTGTGTATCCTGTTCATCATTTCATTGTCTACTCAAAAAATGTACATCTGTCTCTGGGTTGTCTACACATACCTGGAGCAGATGACCTCCTGGGAGGTGTGAGCAGCTGGCAGCTCTTTCAGCAGATTGTTGGAGAGATCTATCGACTGCAGGTGGAGGAGACCCCAGGGCACCACAGAGGGGAGAGCAGTCAGGCAGTTGGACGACAGATCCAGGTGTGTGATACGTGACGACAGGTCCATGAACCAGTCCAGTTCCAACCAGGGCAGCTGTAGGCCTCTCCAAAACACGCTGACATCCTGCACACACGTGGACATTCGAAGCAACCAACCGACAATCCAAAGTTATTTTTGTGTTTGACGCCATGACGAACAGTCAGCGTGCCTGAAGGAGTGTCAGCGACACCGGCTCCCTCCTCTCACCTGTACTTCCTCGGTGGATGAGGTTTCCTCAACCTTTTGTCTGAGAAGGTTTTTGCAGAAGGCTGGGTGGTCCATCAGAGTGTAGGAGGAAAATCCTGCTCCCTTCTGCAGCAGGAAGTTCGCTATTTCTTCATTACCTGGAAAACAAAACACTACACTCAACCGCAAGCAACAGATAGATATATTTATATATATGTATTTATACGTTTATATATGTAAATGTGTAAATATATATATAAAAATAAAAAGGGAAAAAGAAAAAATTTTCTTCTTGTGGTATTTTTAATGTTATATACTGTATCTTAAAGTACGCCACTGTCACACCTGGAGTACAGTTAATAAAAAAACAAACATCAAAGTTCGGCAAAGAGGCATGAAACTAATAATTTTATGTGAGATGGTGAGATTGTTGCTGGGTCTCCCTACCTGCTCGTGCAGCAGCGTACAGTGGCAGCCCAGTGATGATAGCAAACTCATCGCTGTGGATGGCACAGTCTTTAACATCAGCATCATAGCCGTGGACCAGCAATCGGACCATGTCCAGGTGACCCTGCTCACAAGACGTCGCCAGCATCCAGTTCAGCAAGTCCTTCTTCAGGCACGGACCTGGGGAGAAGGTCAATGTCCATCATCATTATCAAAGCACCAGTCAAATATTCACTTTATCAGGAGTGAGGAAAACATAGATATGACAGGAGGTACATAAGATAAGGAAGTGATCTGTCAAACTAACTGGTGAGTGTAAAGCCAGCAGTTAACAGGTGTCACTACGTTGCAAAAACATACACAAAAGTCATTGTTAACAGCTGGGGAACATTATGAGGAATTCAGGAAGGAATTCATTTTTTGTCAATGATTCTTTGTTGTCTACCTGGTAAAGAGTCCAACAGCTCTTTGACCAGCGCGGTGTGGCCGTAGTATGCAGCCAGGATGGCTGGGTTAGTGTCGGATGGCTCCTCAGGTACACAGACGTCAGCTTCCTTCAGCAGGTAGTGGACGCTCTGCGGATCCCCGTGCTGGATGGCCACACACAGAAGACGCACCTACAACAAAATACATTACATTCATCTTTAAATTTAAATTTTCCTTCTCGTTCTTCTGGTGCTCCTCCAAAAATTCCTGAATACGCACGGAGGTAGTTTGATATACGTGCATTTGTCAAATCTACTTCAGCTGAGCAGAGGGAAAAACAAAATTCATTTTTAACTGTCAAGCGTCAGTGATAATCAGAAAAGGAATTATTTTTCCTGCTTTGACGCTTTTACGAGAAGGACACAGTTACACGTACACCTTCTTTCTGTCGGTGCTTGCGACTGGTTTTTCAAGTTGAACACAAGTATCTGCCAAATGGCCATAAAGTTCACGACCAAAGAAAACAGGATTCAGTTTCTGTATAAAGTTGGCCAACATATAAACCTAACAAAAATAAACTGGCAGAGCTAGATCTATTTTTAGAAAACAAAGTCAAATCTGAATTATTTATGAGCACTTTCAATTTCTCACTGCCCCAACATAACAGTTTTAATGACAACATTTTTTCTCCACTTACGACCATCTAACAAATCAATTCATTCACGCATCAAACCCATAAATCAACAACCAAAAATCAATTACAACTCCTAAAACAGATGGTGGAAACTGAGCATATGACAGCTGTGTTGCCAGCCAATCAGACAGTGAGAAGGAAATAGAGGAATTTCTTTCTGAACTCAGAGATATCAAAGTACGAAGAGCCAAATGATAAAAAAAGATTCATATAATCTGTATTTAATGCGCAACCTAATATGTTCATAGTTAAAACAAACTTTCACATAATGTCAAATATTTGGTTGTTTTTTTTTTCATTCAAGCTGTCAAAGCATGTTTGACCAACCCAGGAATATTCTGCCATAATAATTCTCCCCCACTGTATATTTCTATTCCTTCTATTGCTACCTGAGGAGATGTCTCCCCAGCTGCTCCTCCAATGCAGCGCAGGCCAGCAGAGTTGACAATGTGGCTCAGACGAGCCGGTGTAGAGAATGCTGTGTGAAGTCTTCAATCCTGACACTGTCTCCTGCCTTTCTTAGATAAAATCTACAAACTTTAATTTGCATCGTGGTAACTGTATCTCTTTGGTGTTTTATCTGCCTCTCCCCTTTGGGAACTGGTGTTTGCAACAGTAATCCTGGTAAAGTGGGCCAGATCTCTGCTGAAAAACTCAGAAGGATGCTGAAATAGAAATAACCCCGAGCTGCACACCCACTTCAAACAGAAGTCATTACACCACAACGTCCGCTTCAACACCATACATTCGAAGATACACAACAGCCTTCATAAAGAAAGGATAGATTCTCCTGTTTACAGTTCGCCTTGCTAAGTGAAACGTATTTATTATAGAATGAGTAGCATTATACAATTTATTACATCACAGTTTGGGAATAATAAACATAACATGGTAGCAAAAACATAAATGGTTTTGTCTTGAACAATACAATAAAACTGAACGATAACGATGTTGTAGTCAAGACCGCAACCAACCAAGACCAAGAGTATCGAGATCAAGACAAGACCAAGACTTTATATATCAAAGAAAAATAACAACAAAACAGAGGAAAAATTACCAGTATCTTTTTTTAAATTCAAGTTTGCTTCTAAACTTGAAGTTAAAAAATTTGCTTCATGAAATTAAAAAATAAATTAACTAAGAATAAGGGGGTGTGTCTCTCTGGGTGTCAGTGTTGGCTGAGTCTTGACCGGTCTTGATCAAAAATCCTAAGTTGGCCCAGTCCCAGATCGAGACAAGACTGAGTAAAAATGCCTCTGAGTCCGAGACGAGACCCAGACCCTTATAAAAAGTGGTCTCGAGACCAAGACCAATCCCGAGCACTACAGCACTAACAGCATAGCATTCTAATCATCATGTAAAGCACATCGAGTTGGCTTGTGTATGAAATGTGCTATATAAAATAAAGATGCCTTGCCTTGAACAAGTTTTTTTTTGACTTGTGTACACTCGCTGTCCTTACCCCATCAATGCGTGGCATCCCAACGCTGCACTCCACACAGCAGGCTTGCTGGATCAGCTCTCTGGCCACCTCCTCCTGTTTGTCTTCATATGCCGCCTGGATGTTCTCCAGAGTGGGGGAAGGAAACAGAGCGGAGCCGGACCTCGGACCCTGCACCAGTGACGCCTTGGCTCCCATTTCCTCCCCAGGGCCTGACAGCACAGGGAGACAGGCAGCGAGCGAAAACTCTGGTCAGACGGCAGCTCAGGAGGTATTTTTTTCGAAGGTAGCACTGAGACAACAGAAGATTCTGACGGCGGTCTGCAGGTTTACCGCGTCGTGTTACTGTAGCAGCATATGCCGAGAACTAGGTCATCCTATTAAAGAATGCTCTCAACGCGTCAACACTGGAGCTGAGTAGATTAGTGCACATTTTGAACAAGCATGCACCCTGTGTGGGCAGGTAGAAAGAGGACTTGGCACTCAAGAGTCCGATATAGATGCATAGGCCAATTCCATCGGCAAAGGCATTCATTTATGCTGCACAGTTGAACTGACCTTATAATCTTTCAACTGCATTAGAAGTGAACGAAGGGAAGAGCTGTCTGACATTTGTCATCATAAAAGTCCAAACAACACATAAATAATGTCATTGAACAAAAATGTTGATTTTGCATTTTTGTTTTTCAACACATCCCGGATCATTTGCTGACTAAAGTACTTTACCTCACTCAGGTTGAGCCTATAGCCTGATTGTTTTACCAAGCCTGATAATGCCATCAGTAAGGAGCTGAGCCATCAAACATTCACTGAGTAAAAAGCAAAGCACTGCTGGTATCACATTCACATAATGCCCCTCGGCTTCGCCTCAGCAACCAATCATTTATTCATCAGCAACTTTGTGTACTTCCCAGACTACTGAGACATTATAGCTATAAAAAACTACCAAAGTCGTTATCATGATGCATTCTTGTGGCATTTGAAAAGAAACCATTCAAATTCATTTGAACAAAATTAACAAAACAAAACACTTGATTGATATCCAGACAACAGCGTATTTAGCCCTTTGTTTACAGCCATCCTGCTTAAACTGATCCAAGACCAGAAAATCGGTCTGCAGTTTGCCACAGCACACCAGACTGAGACAGAAAATCTCTGCGAGTGACACCGAACGAGATGAATCCCCTTCAGGCTGCTGCTGCTGGCGGTAGAATGATGCAAGAGAGCTATTTTCTTGGCACGCTTTGGTGAACCCCTCACTAGCAGTTAAACAGCATTTAAATAAAACACACAGGAAACTTGCATCATGAGTTTGTGGCCGACACATCGGCAGCGACTGTGTGACGCCATCATGTAAACACGGAGCAGTCTCTGAGGACTGTTTCAAACACATGGTTGATTATGAATAGATGAATGGATGAATGAAAGGAAGAAAGGATGGATGGATAAACAAATGAATGGATGGATGTTACATGGATGGATACGAAATGAATAAATGAACAGATGAATGAATGAATGAATGACTGACGGATGATGAAGGAATGAATAAGGCAAATGAATGAATGAACAGATGGATGAATGAATGAGTGGATGAATGAGTGGATGAATACAGGTACAAGCAAGTTTGACACAAGGTACTGTCAACAAGTCAGTGTGTGTTGGCGCTGAAACCAGTAAAGCAGGCAAATAACTGTGCCGGTCCTTCAGATTGTCCTGTGACCAGTGTAGCCACCATAAAACATGGCCAACTGATTTGAAACAAGTAGTGAAAAAGGGGAAAAGTGAAAAAAGAGGAAGAAAGGGCTTGAAATCAACAGACAGTGTGCATGCATGTGTGTGTGTGTGTGTGTGTTGCTCTACCACACATGAAATAACACTACTACATTAAATTCCCTTATAACTGACAATGAAGGAAATTGTGCCTTGTCCGTTTTGAATTTGTCCCTTTGAGATTTATTGTTAGTTGTCTTTACAGACTAATGTTCAAAATAAAACTACCTTTGTTTAGAACAGTATTTTTGACTGACTGATTTCTCAGCAGCAATGTAGTTAAACGTCCTGAAGTTGGTAGAAGGTTTGTTACGCTACGAACCAGAGCAAAGTAAAGAAAACATTTGCCCGCTGCTGAGAAACTAGTCCCGAAAAATACAATATGATGGAAGGGAACACTGACATTTATATCGATAGTCTGGCGTTGTATTTCATTTGCCTCGGGTTTACTCTGGAGCGGGACAGACTGCTTTTACTGGCAGGCTAGCAAAATACTGTTGACTCCCACTAGCCGAGCACCAGCAAACTCTGCCCCCTATGTCCAAAATGCCGAAGCACCCTTTGAAGGTGCCGCGCCAGTGACGTTAAAATGAATAATTAATCCAGACGAGAGCTCGACTCAACTGCTCTGGATACATGAGAAAGCCCCCAGGGAGTGAAGCCATTAGGCCCCACGTGTGCATCTCATCCACCATCAATACACAAAGACTTACACGCCAGTCTGGGAAAGCTAGATGAAGACCTTCGGACGGACGCGCTCGTCAATATCACTTCCATTACTCAATCTGCCTTTTTACTGGCCATTTACTGGCCCCTTTGCTTTGGAGATTACAGGAAACATACACTTTAAACTTTGGTTTAAACCCAAGTGAAGATAAGGGAGTACATTAGAGCTAAGGACGGGGGTCTCTGTTGTCTTTGTTTTATTTTTACAAAATGCAGCTTAACATCATTTAACCGCACGTACAAGAAAAGAGCACAGGATCAAGTTACAGGAAGCGCAAATGCATCGAGGCCTCCATCTTTATTTAGCTCAGAATGCTCTCATCGAACTTTCACTACCCTCCTTTCATTTCTAGCACGTTTCAACTATACTTCAGCAAAAAAAATGAAATAAGGAGAACCTCTGCAGGAGGCTTCAGCCAAGTTCCAGCGTTTCATTTTCATCTATGTAGGCAGCGGTGGCTACACTAAGCACGCAAGCGGGCAGTTAGGAAAAACTTTGAAAGCAAGCACTAACTTCTTTCGATCACTCTGTGCTAATTCATTTCACACCGTATGAGGACGTACCTGACTCTTCAAGAGAAGAGCGGCTGTATGAAACGTTAAATCCACTGTTACCTCCAGCTTGAGGCGGAAAGTAACCAGATCCTGTTTCACGTAAAAGAAGAACCAATTCCCTGATAAGTCGAAGTGATTGTTCTCTTTCAGAATCCAGTGAACGGAAAACTTGCAATGCTTTGAACAATGGACAAAAATAAAAACTTGAGCTATTGATATTCTAACGTGCATTCACCTCCACAAAATCCATGTTGTATCTGTGTTAGTTGAACATATGCCATTCATGTGAAATCAGACTCCATTCAAGGAGGCTGCCATGTTTCCATCACAGTGGACAAACAGCAACACATCCTGACATAGACAGACGTGAAAAGGATTGCATGCATTTCTCCTTGATCTACTTTACATATTTGCAGGATGAAAATAAAATATGGCATTTCCAAAAATATCACAAAAACAAAATCTGTGAATTGCCGGAAATGGAATGTTGAAAAACCCAAAACTGGCTTTGCTATTTACAAATTTCAGATAAACCCGGGGCCAGTATTTGATTAAATCAATGTGATTGGCCCTCAATGACGTCTGTCTGAAGCCGAGACTTCAGGAGTCATGGGAGTGTTGTTATCACTACTCAAAACCACTAAAATCCCACAGGTCCTCAGTAACACGGCTTTGAACACTTTTCTCATCTGCAGTGATTTCTGACTACTTGCTGATGCGTAAAACTTGACTTATGCGATGCTGCCGAGTGACTAACAATATTTAACAAGGTGCAGGGGAGGAGTCACCAACACTGTACCTGTGGGCACCTTGTATCTCCCAAGGAACGCGTGAGTGGCCCGCAGGTCTGATCTAAAAATAGCACAACTGCATTTAAAAAATGTAATTTTATTCTGTTGCTATTCTTTCAATGGAGTCTAGAGAGGTTTAGGTGAACGTTTCAAAACTGTGTTTAATTCAAAAGTGTCTTCAGGAAATGTAACACTGTTTTTGTGCAAAATGCGAATGAGAAATAATCAATATGACGAGAGTGTTCACTCAGAGGAGTATCATTAACAATAATATACAACAAAAGGCAAACTGAGAAAATTTGTGATGACTGAAGATCGTAAACAAACTGGTCACCCTTGTATGACTCAGTACCGAAGTAGTAGCTCTCTGGTTCAAAAAGGTTGGTGACCCCTGGTGTAGGGTGATTGTTATATTCATTCTTAATTCAAAGAGAACTCATAAATGGCAAATGAACGAGCGCTTGCAAATAGAGGGAGGAGAATCCATCCTAAGAGAGCAAAATTCCCAAGAGAATTTGTAAGTAAGGCGCGTTTGAGCAAATTACACGACATTATGATCTTACAAACAAAAAACCCTGCAACGCTGAACACTCCAGTCACTGATGCAGGCAGAGATTATAGTGCACTGTGAGCCGAGTCGCTTCTCGGAGCATCAGAGCAGAGTAGCTATAATGCCAATTCCAATCCTACATGTGCAGCATATAAACAAGGCTCCAGTCGGCTCCGAGCTCAGCAGCTCACTAACCTGCTCATAGCGCAGAGGCAGCGGCAAATCCTCCCTTTCTTCCCG